>NW_027468680.1:27790270-27820270 GCF_046254945.1 Alosa pseudoharengus
CACAACGCCAGATCTGCCCTCAGACCAGCTTGCTATGTGCAATTCTACTTTTTTTTATTTATTTTTTTTATTTCACACTACTTGGGCCAATGGTAGAATACTGGTCACTACTTGCGCCAATGGTAGAAAAAAAGCAACATGGGATGTTGATATTTTATGAATCCATGAATAATTCATCATGCCTATGATCCAAACATATACTACATGATCAAATAGCCTAGTTAGGCCTACTTAAATTGTCTGGTATTACCAAATCAACTCTCCACTGTGTGTTTGCAGTTAATATTTATGCAACATTAGAACTTTACCAGAGAAAGTTACCAGTCCAGAACACACAGAAAATTGCAACAGAAAGTTGCCTTTATAATCAACTATTTGTTCTAACAGCATTTAAACAAAGCATTTATAAAATTGCAAAAAAAAATACATAAGAAGTAAAATAAAATACTGTTATTGTAGTAACTGTATCACATTATCCCAAGCTTCAAAGAGCTCCCCACATCTGTGACAGGCAGACGTGACACCGCTAAATTCTCAGCTTGTTTATACCCCACACTGAACGCATAACAACGCTAGGCCCATCACTCTGGGGTGTGGTAGCCTACTCTCTGGGATTTATGCACCAAGGTAACTGAAGTATCCAATTTGTGTCTTGAAATTATGTTTGAAATAAATGTCTTAGAACAAAAACGTTGATAGACTTGTAAAGGCAGGTTCCCATATACAAGACGGGGTAACAATTGCCTACCATACCAACAATTGCCATCAGTCCACTAGAAGACATTGTTTCGATTTAAGTCAATGATATAACACCTCTTCTTAATATTTTATTATATGTTGTATTGTATTGTATTATGTTGGTTGGATTAATAGCCTACGGTTGGCAAAGAAAAGTTGTTTTCCTACCATGGGTCTCCAACACATGTTCTCAAGCTCATTCTCTTGTCGCCCCTTTCGAGCTAATTGCCAGAGGCTGAATCCTACTACATTTAAACACAATTGTTGCAACTCAAGGCATTCCAGCCTACCAATTTTATAAAAAAAAGTACTAAATTATGCATAATTAAACAATAACTCAATTTAGACTATTTGGCTACGCAAAAAGGTTTCCATTACAGCACAACCCCTATTCAATGAAAGGCTGCCTTATCTCACAATAAACAGTAGTGGAAATCCCGACACTTTTTCAACTGCATGAAACTTAACAGTGAACCATCAAATATCTCCCAGATTTCAGTTCTGTCCCAAGTCCCATCAGTCCCAACATTTAGCAGTATAATCAGTCCAAAAGTAAATTAAATCCCAAACCAAACCGAGAATGCTTTTGATAGCCTACCGGTATGCCGCTCCAAACGAAACGCATGTGTAAATGCAGGTTAGAAAAAAGCCTGCCTCGAATACCAGCCTGCCTCAAATAAAGATGATGATGAATGATTTATGCTAAGCAGCCTGGATTATTTTATGATTATTAGTAGACAAACTGATTTCAGATATCCAACAGAGTGAATATGAGATTGTGCAGTCTTACAGTACTGTAGATGGCTGTGGTTAGTGATGTGATGCCGTTAATGGGGAGTTTTACATAGTTAGCGCAAATCCTATATGTTATTATTTATTTAGCGTACCTATAAGGCTTTTTCTCCTTATCAAAAGTGAGGGAGACTATGGCTCTCTCTTCAGCACTGCGGGGGACATATCCCCCACGTCCCCCGTGCCTCCTGCGCCCCTGTGTGTGTGTGTGTGTGTGTGTGCTTGCATACATCCAAACCACTCACATGCATACCACTCCCTCATATCATAGCACATTTTCACCACACGTAGAGGAGACATCCTCCACTGCACACGGTAATCAATAGTGACACCTATCTGGAGAGCCAAGCGGATAGCTGCTCCAGCTCGCCAAGGCTAGCATGAATTAACCAGACCCCCTTCCTGCTGCAGGAGACCACTCGTAACGTGCTTGGACCCAGAGTGGAGTTTGTCTGCGGCATCGAGTGAGGCCGTACGGGCGAAAACATGCGTCAGATGCCATCAATCTGTACTGCTCAATCAGCAGACGGATGGGTCAGCGTAGAGGGGAGGGGAGGGGGGGGGCGCAAGATGCATCGTCACTCTAGATTAGTTCCTGTTTGGAGACATCGACACGATAGGACATGGTCTGAAGCAGTAGGCAGCGTAATGACATTTTAGATGAGCACATCTTTGTTGTTTCAGGCCTTGCTCAATTGATCACTCTCCTGGAATGAAACGGTCAAGCCCTGGCTTTTGAGTCGGATATGTATGACTCAGTGATGTGTGATGTGTGCCCTTTTCATAAGACTGGACAGTGTCATCAAAGTAATTGGGGGTGGGAGTGGGGGGTCTCTTAGAACACTTCCAAATCTCCTGGTTAGCCTCCCTGGGCATGTCATGGGTGTGGAATGATTGCCTCTCCTTCACCAGAGGCCAAGAGATTCTCTTCTAACAATCATGGAAGCATTAGAACCTCAGGTTAGTCAGAGAACTGTCACTGCATCGGTGTTCCACGGTCTTGTTCCTTGCAGTCAGTGTACATGTTTCTGCCCTCCATCATGATGACGTCCATCAGCTGAGGAGAAGCGTCTCTTAAGGCAGCGCTGCCTCTCTTCCTGGCCTGGCGAGCTGAGAGGAGTATGTGTGAGGGAGTGAAGGACTTTCACAGATTTGAATAGACCAGAGTTTTTCTGCAGAGGAGATCATGGCAGTTTGGTAACAAACTCTGTTCTTCTGTGCGTGTGTGTGTGCGTGTGTGTGTGTGTGTGTGTGTGTGTGTGTGTGTGTGTGTGTGTGTGTTTGTGTATGCATATGGGAGGGATCACCCCTCTCCCAGTTTTCTTTTTTATCTGTTTTATTTTTTTTCCATATTATGCTGAGGTTTAAATTCCTCCGTTCTTTCACAATGCATCACAGGACTGTGCTCCCCTTGTTGCCATGGAGACGTAGTCAGGCAGTGTAGTCTGCGATTCTTGCATGGCTCTGCATACCATGCCAAGCGATGGGGCTTCTTGGGACTCACCAGATACTGGTGTCTGTGTGTGTGTGGGTGTATGTGTGTGTATGTATGTGTGTGTTTGTGTGTGTGTGAGCGCGCGCGTGTGTGTGTGTGTGTGTGTGTGTATGTGTCTGCGCCTTTTATATAGAGAGGCAGAGGAGAGGGGAGAGAGAAGCCAAGAGAGAGAGGGAGATAAGGCAAATCACAGAAGTGAGAGAGATGGAGAGAGACAGGGAGAGAGAGATGGAGAGAGACAGAGAGAGAGAGAGAAAGAGAGAGTGCAAAAAGGGAGAGAAGAAGAGAAGTGTGTGGGTGGTGGAGTGGAGGCAGGCTGCCATGCTTCTGCTTATTGGCTGTGGTTTGATCTTTAACCTGCTGTTAAATTTTCCTGGGTGTACAGCAGGAGCTGAGCACAAACCTTAATGAGAGATCAGTCATTAGTGTCATACATGTGGACTAATGAAGGAAGAAATTGATGGGAAACCAACTGCTCACAAGTCAACAGTCTCACAGTCACCAGAGCTGCAAGAGATGCTTAATGTATGACTCCAGGGCAGAGTAATTGCTCTCTAGGGCCTTTGCATGTCGCCCCAAAGAAATGTGTCTTCCTGCAGTGGAAATGAAGTGCTTTTCTAGTGAGCAGCAAGGCAAGTTTAATGTGATGAGTGGCCAGTGACCAGCGCTTGTGCAGACCTGGCCAGCTCCAATTATAGATTAGCCCCTCTGCAGGTTGGAGAACAACCAACCGTGTCCAGAAGGAAGGTGAGCAAAAAAAAAAAAAAAAAAAAAAAAAAGCCCAGAGGGTTCTGGGAAATGGAGTCCATTTCTCACAACAGAGGGAATAAAAGGTGTCTGCTTTGAGGAATGGAAAGTGAAGGAGTCAGTTGAGCAGAGTCGGTCTTTGTATCTGGAGCATGACTGCGGTGGTGGGAGTGGTGCTGGGGCTGCCCCTGAAGGTCTTGGCTGTGGTAACCGCTGACCCTCACCTCCGCTGCCCTGCCCTGGGGAGCGCGGCTCTCCGAGTCAGCCTCCGTGGTGGATCCACTGCCACGGAGAGAGAGAGAGAGAGATGGAGGCGGCAGAGACACCATGACAGATGGCCCTGACCTCCGCTGTGTTCTTGTACAAGCGCCCAGGGAACCGAGTGAGGGGGTGGGGGTTGTTGGGAGAAGAGAGAGACGCACTTTTCTGAGTGGAGCTCGACCGGAGAAGCTTTTGTAGTCCCTGCTTCCTGTCCCAAGTGGGAATTTTTCTGTTGCCACCAGAACCACACACACACACCCAAACCACTGCAGTAGGAAAGGCTTTGACCTCTAGTCTCTAGGCCTGTGAGGTAGGGAACAAAAAGGGGCAAGGAGGCCAAGATAGAACAGGCCCCAGGTCAGTGCTGGTCTCCAGGAGAGGGGGACAATCTCCATGCAAGACTTGGAGCAATAAGCTTTTGCAGAGTAATGGAAATTCCCCTAAGCAAAACCATCCAGGACTCTCATTTAAACCCTGTGCTGCTGGTCCTTGCTAGATGGCAGCTCGACACCTCATGTTGAAAAAAAAAGCCATTTTAATGCATCAAAACAAGAAAATGGAGACAATGACACAGAGACTTAAATAAACTTAAGCACCGCTAATATACACAGATACCAATTGTGTGTAAAAATGTGTTTATATCGTATATAAAATAGATATTTTACTATTTTATTACACTGTATAAATGAATTAGTTTTACAGCAGTTAACAGTGAAGCAGTCCTCTCAGTTGTTCCCCAGATCATTTCCTCCGACCGCCATCCCTTGAAGGTGGAAAAGAAAGAGGGTGGCTTCTTTTGAAGGCTTGTCCCTGAGACCTGGCCCCCATCCAAGGCATGATTACCCCGACTGTCTTCAAAGGGCCTGCAAGACTGGTATTTAAAGACCTCGAGATGCCTTACTGAAATATACGGTGAGAGCATGACACTCTTCTCCTGCTCAAACTGTTCACGGCCAAACGCAAGAAAATAATTTAAGCCTCTCACATATCCACCTTAACAAACACTTTGATCTTCAACTCATTTCTGACTTTGTGGCAGAACGGTTCCGCCTCTTCCCTATTCTCTACTCCGGTGTCCGGCCTTTAAGCGAACTGAAAAAAAATGGGAATAATTGAAAAACCCCGTCGGCACCACATTCAGATCTCCAGATCTTCCCACCCCCTGCTCTCTCTCTCTCTCTCTCTCTCTCTCTCTCTCTCTCTCTCTCTATCTCTCTCTCTCTCGCTCTCTTTCTCTCGCCCTCTTTCGCCCTCTCTCGCCTTGTGGAGATGGTTATTTTGTGACGGTTGCCAGATGCACGCTGGGAAATAAGAGGCCGACTGGTTAGCGGTGCGGGGCAGCGGGGGCACACTGAGCAACACATGTCCACATTTGTGAGGCGGTGTGATAACACACTAAAGAGGCCAGAGAGGCCTGCTCTGCCGCGTGGGTTGCTGTTGTTGCGGCCCGATAAGCTTTCAGTCTTCCGTTGCTGAGAGAAACCTTTTTTCCGTTTGCCTACCAGGGACTGCATTTCCCCAAAAAACATTGTTGTGCTGTGACCATTGCTACATCACAAAAAGACTGTTAGAACTATTTTGAATGCTTTCTTTGAGAGTCTCAATGGCCAGAGCACACCATTGCTTTTGGGAATAACAGCCAAGCACTCATGGCGACTCAGTATCAAACTTGTTACTGCAATATGGCTGCTAGTCTCCACTTAACTGTTCTAATACTTGTACTGTAGGTGGTGTGGAACTTCGACAAAACTGTGACACACTGTGCAGGCCTTAATTTGACAGTATGTGTTGCACTTGAGATGCTATATGCACAAATGGCCAAGCAGGCCCCTAACACATTCTGACACTCTTGCTGTTAGTGCCCCCACAATATGTGAGTTAACTGGGGGACAGAGAAAGTAGACATCTGGTGGGTCACTGCTTCCAGCCAGCTGTTATTACTCACCTGCCTCCGATGTCTTGCGTCAGGCCTTTTTATTGTCCAGTTTTGGCCACTGTGGTGTTTCTGTGTGGGAAATGCTGATGAGATTGGTTGTGTTTGTCTTATTGATCCTTAAGCAAGAAGCACTTTCTGAGATGCGAATAAGGGTGAGGAAGAGTGTGCAACTGAGATAAAAAGAGAAGAAAATGTTCCAAGGAAAGCAGCGTGATAAGCGCAGTCTCACACATGCAACGCTTGTGCAAAGTTATGCGCTGATTACTGGAGCATTTGTCTCACACGTTTTTTTTTTTTTGGTTTCCCAGAAAACTTCTGTCAGTCGAGAAACGAGAAAATGTGATAATTAAAAATGGCAAAAGTGGGACTGGGGTAGTGTGGTGTGGTGTGGTGTGGTGTAAGTGAGAGCAATGTGACCGCTGCTGTGAGTGTTTTGCATTATTAAATCTGAACGCTTCCTGTTTCAGTCCCTGGACGTCCCACCCTCCTTTAGGCGGTACATCGCTGAGACAGCTGCCTCTCAATGAGGAAGGCAAACGGGGACAGATCATTCGATCGCGGCCCAATCCATCACGGACTCGGCCTCCATTTAGCCTTGTGTCAGGAGAGAGTCCCCAAGTCGAATACTCCGTTTAAATCGTTCAGTCTGAGTTGTTCAAGAACGAGTGAAGTACTCAGGGCTCAGAGGGGTGGGGGGGTGGGCGGTGGATGCAGTATGTGTTTCTTCTGGGGTGCTGGAGGGACATTCTCTGCCAGAGCCACAGAAGACTATATTGGGTCTTAGAGAGAGCTAAAAACTCAGCATTTGTTTTCATTTATCCACAGTAGTCAAAATTTAAATATTATCTTCCAATAAATGTGCTGTGATTCCGAAGGAATGTGCCATGATTCCGAAGGAATGGCCGCTTAATAGCGTGCCCCAAAAAAATTGTGGGTGGATGCTGACATATTGGGGATATCATTTTCATCCGGGCCTTAAAATCACAATCAATCACGCTGAGCACTTTTAGTGCCACACCGAACGGGCCCAGCGCGTCCAAGACATTAAGCCGTTGATTGGAATCATATTTAGCGGCGGTGGTGCAGATGTAGATTTATTCCAGTGCATCCTGGGCATGTTTCACATATGGGTTTTGATGTGCTCAGCTGTAATTAAAGCCAACAACACTCCGCCAGAAGATGATGACTTCTTACTCTGGGACCCTAAATCTCTCGCTGTGCTGCGGTTGCTAGGGGAGGCCACCTGGAGAGACGCACGGCCCCACTGTGCTCTATCAGGTGGAAGTGCAATACGGCGGAGATAGATCGTGCTTTATTGAGCTACAGTACCATGCGCAATTGTGTCATAGACCTTCTGTTGTTGTGGTGGGTAATTTATTTTAGAAAATTTTTATGTTTCGTAAACAACTAAGATCAAAAGTGTAAGAGGAGTTTAGAATGGATTAGCATAGATGGAAAACTATGCAAATGATTGGGTTTATTTAACTTTTAAGCAAAACTAAACCATTTCCGAGTACTTGTTTTTATTTTTCTCATAGCTCTTGAATTATGAATGTAATCGCTCTGTGTTAAAGGCGAGGTATTACTAAGTACTGGAGGTGATCGATCTTCCCACCCCCTTCCACAACAGCTAATGGAGAAGCTCCAATTTTTATCTTTTCTGAGGGAAATGAACGCCAGGGCCACTAAACGACAATTGCAACAAACCATCTGTGAAACTTTTTTTTTTCTACCTGAGGGCCTAAACTGGGGCCCTAAATCACGTTTGTACCTTACCCTACCTTCTCCCCAAGGCTAACCGCATCAGTGCTGGGCCTGACCCTGTCCTATCCAAATGTCCACTGGGAGGCCCAAAGCAGCCCCAAACTGGACACTCAATGCTAGATGCTAGTCCTGGGCTTATGCTGCTTTCCCCCTCACTAGTCACAGTTTCTAATCTCTTAAGCAGCAACCCCACCT
Source organism: Alosa pseudoharengus (assembly GCF_046254945.1). Lineage (NCBI taxonomy): Eukaryota > Metazoa > Chordata > Actinopteri > Clupeiformes > Clupeidae > Alosa > Alosa pseudoharengus. Next base: position 27,798,199 of record NW_027468680.1, read on the forward strand.
CTCCTTCCATCCCTCTGTCCTGTCCTTCCTATTGCACACGTGTGTGTGTGTGTGTGTGTGTGTGTGTGTGTGTGTGTGTGTGTGTGTGGGTGTGTGTGTGTGTGTGTGTCTGTGTTGCGTGGTGTGTGGTGGGGGTGGGGGTGGGGTGTTGTTGCATACAGTAAGTGGCCAAGTGAAGAGCAGATGCCGGCCCTTTTGTCGGCCATGCGGACGCCGTTAACTTTAATCACGGGAGACTCATGCTCTGCGGCGCCCCCTTTCTCTGGGGGGTAAGCACAACCAGCTGCCAGCCAAGGGAGATCTATCAGAGCCGACAACCAGGGGAGGGCCAGGGGGTGGTGGAGAGGGTCGCCATGCAGAGAGCACTGCTCTGATGATTGTTTGCGTTTGTTTTGGTGATGGCAGCTTGGTCACCATCTGATGGATCGCGTCTCACACCAAGACAGTACATTTATGTTTCAAATACAATAGAGTTGTTATTCAAGTCAGTTCAGAACAAGTCATCTGTATACAACAGTGTAAATATTTACTGACTGTTGTAATAGCATTGTCTGTGTCGACCAAGTAAGAGCATATGGGACAGCTTTTGTCTGGAGCTGGTCGCATGTGACATTGTTGCTGTCGTAGTGCTGTGCTTCACAGTTTCACTTGATCTGAAATGAACCCAAGGTTCCTCAATGAATACTGAATAGCTGGGACCTTTTATTTTGTGTGTATACTGTATGTGTGTGTGTGCGTGTGTGTGTGTGTGTGTGTGTGTTGTGTGTGTGTGTGTGTGTGTGTGTGTGTGTGTTCATGTGCGCACTAATCTCTGACGCACATTGCTTGTTTTGTGTCACCTCTCATGAGGGGGATGTGAGTGGTAAAATGATAGGTTTTGTGGAAAACAGAGAAATCACGGCTGTCTGCCACTCAGCCAGTGCCGAGCCTGCTTAAACAGACAGCACCATTACATGAGCCACACGAGGCCTTTGTTTTCTATTAGCTGCGTTTGTACAAGGTCACCAGCCGCCACCTCTGCCGCCTCTCAGCGTGTGTCCAGTGAGAATGACGAAAGGGAAACGCTTTTAGAACATGTCCAGGACCTTAACATTGTTCCTCCGGTAGCTAAGTAAAGAACACAGAATTTTTAATGGACGTTTGTGGCATGTAGTGACACACACACATAGCGTATTATGTGTATGTGTGTGTGTGTGTGTGTTGCTTGGCTTGTGTAAGTTTACTAGTCTATAACAGTTATGAAATGATTGACACAGTCTTTTAACATGAACCTTTATCTTGTTTTAGCCATAGCTGAAGGCAGTGGATAGCACTATATTGGATGTGCTCACCTGGGTGGTTTGTGCACTGATGCAGTGAAGAGGAGCTTTGCGCATGAAATAGATGTGGAATGGAATTTTCAGGCAACTCTGAATGGAAACGAGTGACACAGTGGCCTTTTAGTGAGGTTGTGTGTTTGTGTGTCCGTGCGTGTGTGTGTTTGTGTTTGTTTCTGTGAGTGTGCGTGTGTGTCCGTGTGTTTGTGTTTGTGTTTGTTTGTTTGTGTGCGTGTGTGTCTGTGTGTGTGTGTGTGTGTGTGTGTGTGTGTGTGTGTGAACGTGTGACGTGTGCATGTTGCTGGAGTATGGGCGTGCGGGTGGGCGGGCGTGTGGGTGGATCGGGGGGTCAGCTGGGATGTCCACGGCTGGCTGCACACCGCTAGCTCTCTGTCCACAGGGCGCACCGATTTTTGGCCTGTTGGAACATCTGTACAGTCAGTGGGATCCGGCACCCTGACACGAGCCGAGCAGAGACGCCCGCCCCCAACCCCCCCCCCCCCCCCACACACACACACACACACACACACTCCTCCTCAGCCGCGAGTACCAGCAGCCCTAGAATGCTGCAGTGCTGCTCAGTAATGTGGCGAGCGTAATTCCCTTTCAAGTTGTGTGTTATGTAATAGCACCTCAGCCGGCACTCTGCCCCCACTACTGCGTGTGTGCCACAACTGCACACTCGACGCTACTCCACCCTTCCCTACTCCACTCCACCGCTTGACATTAATGTTGCATGGGGATGTTGCATGCCCACTACGCGCGGATGGGAGCCTGACGCCTTACGTTCATTCAGACTCCGCGTTTGAGATCTAGTGCTGCCGCACAACGTGGCGGATCATTGTTGTGTCTTCATCCGAGCCGCTCCTGCGCTTCAGACATGAGCAACAGATCTCCGAGGTGAGAAATCCGAGGCAAGATGGGACCCTTGGGACGAGGGATGATCAAAGCTTCTTCATTATTAAACAATACAGAATGTAACTGGGGCGCATTAAGTCTGGAAACTTCCGCCCGAGAATTAGCATGGTGAATTTGCATATGCCGAGGGAGAGGTGCACACACACATACTCAGAAACACCTCTGCCTCACTGCATTGTCATGGCAACCGAATGTGTGATTCTCATCTCGAGGCGAATGCAGAATCTGCCTTTACACTGTCCGTATCTCCCCGCACATGTACAGCTGCCTGCTTACATTTCCGGAAAGCCTTGTCCTGCCATTATGGACCAGATCCCCTTCCTCTGCCCAACTCCCCCCCCCCCCCCACGCCTCCACCCCCCTTCAACTCACAGCCAATAAAGTGCTCTGGTAATCTGTGCTCTATGGCCTAAAATGAGCTGTATTGCTGATGGTTGCTAGGTTACTAAAGACAGAACCTGTCTCCCCGGATTCCCTCAGCCGTGTTTAACATAGTCTGTTATTAGCCGTCAGATTGCTGCGCTACACTCTCCTGTCACCAGGCGAGGAAATGGAAGTTAGATCTTCACCTGAAGACTCCATGGAAAAAATACCATGGGAAATTAGCCCTTTAATTGGAATCTCGGGATGCACCACCGAAGTGTGTCTTGTTTCCTTTGAACAGAAGCAGTAGAACATGGTGGAGTATGATTCTTTCTTGTAATTCTTCATACATTTGACAAATAGTAATATAACTGCAGAATGACATGAAAAGATGATTGCTATTATTTGACTATTTACTATTATTAATTAGTTAATATGTAATAACTAGTATATAACATAAATTACACATTGGGCCCTATTTTAATGGTCTAAAACGGAAGTGTCTTTGCGCAAAACGCAATTCACTTTGTGGGCGGATCTCGGGCGCTGATGCTATTTTACCGGCGGGATATTTGACTGTTGCGCCCGACGCAAATCTAAAATGGGGTTGTCTGAAGTAGCTACATTAATCATGGGTGTGGTTTGGGCGTAACGTGCAATAAACCAATCAGAGTGTCATCTCACATTCCCTTTAACAACTGGCACGCTTGTTCCATAGCTGATTGCTATTATGGTGGCGTATTTGCCAGGCGCAGCCAGGAGCGTTCACAGCGCTATAATCACTGTTCAGTTGGGAACAGTTAGCTATTGATTTTTCATCTTGACAAAATGTAATACAGAATTGTCACAAAGACATACTTTCCGATGTTTTGGGATCATTCTCACTGAATCACGAGGTTATGAATGCATGGTGATATATTTGCAATGTACAATGTAATCTAACATTACCTCTCTATAGACAATGCATATCTTCTGTCAGTTAATCTCTTCTCTCCCGTGCTGCCGCTGGGGCATTTGGGTTAAATGGCATCGGCATGCAGTTCAACATCACGTCTCCTTAAGTCCTCTAACATTTCCTAATTTATGTCATCAACACATCAGTGATTCGTGAAAATGTGTACGCTAGATTTATGCCTATTTTTTCACATGGATACCACACTGATTTCCCTCGATTGGTAATATTTTTCTTTGAAATTATGTATGGTTTACAGAAATGGGAACTACATTGTATAGATGAGAGGAGCGCAAGGTGTGCGTTGCGCAGCACAGGCGGCCAAGCAAGGGCTTCGTTTAAGTTGACCTAACTTTCAACTCTGCACAGTATCCCATTAACTGTGTGACAGTAGACTATTTACAATATTTTTTGTAAAGCAGAGTTTGTAAACACGTTATCATCAACTTAATTCACGCACAACATTTATTTGAGCAGGAGAGAGAATAACAATGAATGGATGCAGCAACTACAGAAATTGTACAGAAATTGTAACCATACTTGCTGCTTTCTTGTACTATCTGTTGCTGGTTAACAGCACATGAAAAGTTGATTTAAGCTAATTCACTAACTCAAGACTTCAAGGCCATCATGGATATAAAACGTTTTTTGAAAATAACGAAAGGATGGAGGGAACATAGCAAAGCTTGGAGTTATTTCAGATGGGCTACAACAAGGTAGGCAAAATGATGGTGCTTAAAACCTTACACAACGGTAAATTGGAACAAACCTAAAAGTAACTTTAGCCTTTATAGGGCTGTAGCCTATAAAGTTGTCCAGATTAATAGGTCGTAATTAGGCGTTGTTGTAAAGATATTGCATGTAGATGTTGTACTATATAGGCTACTAAATATTTAGGTCACCAATGCACGAACAAAACCGGGAAATGGACAAATATTATCAAGGCTTTGAATGTTTCCGTCTGTGTACGGGGGTGTCTGTAGATTGGTGTGCAACGCATTCATTCATGCAGGCCTGTGGTCATGCATGCGCCCTTAAAATAGCATCTGCATTTTCGCCACAGACTTTAGACCAGGGAGTTCCTGGTCTGTGGCGTAATTGTTTTCTGAAACTGCAAAATATCAACAAAATGTGAACGTTTGCGCCGGAACACGCCCCGTCTTTTCGCTGAACCGCCCCTGTGGGCGCAATTCCCTAATTTACAGGCATGTACCTGTGGAGGGAAAATTCCAATATGCGCTGACTGCAAAATAGGAAAGACAAACGTGCGAGTATACAAAGTCAATTGCGCCGGGACGGAAGATAGAGCCCATTGTCTTAAATGACTTTATTTTTCATGGTTTTTAACATCAACAGAACACACAAGCATACAACCCCCCCCCCCCTTATTCTAGACTAATTTGGCACGTTTGCCTAAAGTTTGGAGCACATTCTTTATTATTGTCCATAAACTACTCCATCAGTAAAGAATTTATCGTGGCCCACTGCAAGATGTAGATTGCAGTCCAGAGACTCATTTACGGACTTCAGCAGAGGGCCTCATCAGAAATAATAACGCTTGTCTGGACAACAGCAGTTCTCTCGGCCACATCTGGTGCCCCCTCCTCCACTCCCTGGCATGGCTGCCCATAGCGGCAGGTGTGTGGACGGCAGAGCGGAGGTGCCAATTACTCATCAGTAAGTGGACGTGAGCGATCAGAGGGGATGCGGCGTGCTGGGCCCAAGTCAATGGAGAGACAGATGGAGATCTTTTGCGTCTAATGAGTCGCTCCAAATGGCCTGAAACGCGGATCTCCAGATCAAACATGCCTTCGGTGGCTCGGAAAGCCGATGATAGGCAGAGCAGCTGAAGCCTCAATCTTTCTTTTACTCTTGCTCTGTCTCTCACTTTCTCATTGTCTGTGCATAGTAATGCAGTTGAGCCATGTGATTCAGAGAATTAGTGTACACAAACACACACACACACACACACACACACACACACACACACACACACACACACACACACCTCATCCTAAGTGCTCAGGAAGATCCCCTCTCGCATGCTTCCCTGCAGATCCCTCTCTCCCATACTCACATCTTAGACAATCATACACACTCACACACACACACACACACACACACACACGCACACACGCACACACACCCACAGACCCACAGTCACCCACAGTCTGAATCATGTGGAGCTCCAGTATGTCTGCCCCTGGTGACTTATGAGTGTCCTGCTCTCCAAGGCCCTGTGGACAGGGCCAGTAATGAGCAGCCTCCACTTCACACACAACTCTCTGACCGGGCCACTGACATAATCAGGAGGAACATCTGAAATAAATGGCCTTTCTGAATTAGGGACGCCCGCTTGCTACTGCGCCGGTCATTCAGGCAGCGTAGCTCTGGACAGCCAAATGGCTCTTGCTAAATCACTGCACAGAGGACAAACCCAATGTGGATTAGGTCAGGTTAAATCTGATGTCTCGTCCACTCTTATCACCTGCCTAGACTGCGTGCATTTCCACTTTGAATATTGCAAAATGCATGCAAATGGTGGTGACAGTGCCAGATCGCTAGCCTGTCTGCTTTGCCTCAATAACCTGCATTTGTTTATATAAGGACTCACTCATGTTGGAGGGTTCCTGGCAGGTATTGCTTTTTTGCATGCCGTGATTCCCTGTGCGCCTGAATGACAAACATTATTCCTCTGTCATGACTTGGCACGCCGTCTAACCCTTTTAATGTAGCAGAATGTGCGGGAGAGCCGAGCATGGGGGGGAGCGGGCGGCGGTAGCGGCGGTGGGGCCAGGCCGATGGATCACCGTGTCTCAGCCCTAATCTGGGAGGTTTAGGCTGTAATGCGGTCACAGGCAGTTGGGCTCAGCGATTCCGTGGGCCCCCCTCTCGGCTTGTTGCTCACCATCTGGATGGCTGCCGAAGGGCTCTCTGACTCAGCCGCTTCTCTGTCTTTCTCCTGGCGTGCGCCCGCTGTCACCACCGTAGCCGCCGCCGCTGCCGTTGTTAGCGGCCGGAGCCCCCGGATGCCGAGGGGAACTCAGGGTGTTTTGGGTCCTCGTTCCTGTGTGTTCCCTTTTGAGCGTCGCGCAGGCCAGAGGACTGTGCAGGGTGTAGAGCGCTGATCACATTTCATGCAACGCGCCAGAAAACCTATTCATAACATTGCAGGTCAGGAGAGAGAAAGAGAGAGAGAGAGAGAGAGAGAGAGAGAGAGAGAGAGAGAGAGAGAGAGAGAAGGGCAAGGGACAGAGAGGGAGTGAGAGTGGGAGGAGAGGAGAGGGAAGGAGGAACTGGTCCCCTCGGTTGGAGCCCGCTGCCAGAGACCGTCAATATGGCCGTCCACAGGGCAAACGCTCCTTGATAGATGTACCAATAAGACATAAGGGTGTTCGTCCGTGAAGGAGGCCATCAATAATGAAGCTCCCTCTTTCCACCTTTGCCTTGCTGCTAGGCTGGCCAGCCATACGGGCTGAGCCTCCCAATGCCATCAGCACCTTTCTCTCTCTTTCCCTCTCTTCCTAACTCCCTCTCTCTCCCCCTCCCTCCCTATCTCTCTCTCTCTCTCTCTTTCCCTCTCTCCCTAACTCTCTCCCTCTCCCACTCCCTCTCTTTCTCGCTATCTCTAACTCATTCACTCTCACCCTGTCTCTCTCCTTCCCCCTCTCTTTCTCTCTTTGTATCTGTCTCTCTCTCATTTTCTCTCTGTTTCTCCCCTCTCTCCCTCTGTCACTCTCCCTAGCTCATCCACTCTCTCACTCTTTCTCTCTGCCTCTCTCTCTCACACACACACACACACACACACACACACACACACACACACACACACACACACACATGCACATGCACACAGACATCACACTTTGCCATGAGGTGATGGACCTACAGTATGCGGCGAAGGGAGGCATAAATCTGTGCCGTTGCCCCAGGGGCTGATGGGAAAAAGATGTGAGAGTTTATGGTGCCCCCAAACCCCTCTGCAGCAGGTGAGCTTTGTAATAATAACACCCCTCTGTATTTAGACTGCTCCTCTTTTATTCTATGCAGTTTAGCCTGAAGTGCTTCACTCATATTTTTTAGAGGACAAAAAAGGATCTTTTCAGCTTGCCACTAAAGCACTAGGCAGATAAACATAAAGAAATAATGGAAGACGGATGTGCAAGGTGTTTTGAAAGCAGAAGAGGGCAGCGCTTTGAAAAGAAGTGAGAGCTTTGTACAGAGATATTCAGTATACAAATACAGTACGAAATGACAGTTTGCTTTAGCTGCAGCATGACTTTCTCTGTTGCTTCTGTTCACTTCTGTAACTGCACACTGTCTCTCATCATATTGAGTTTGCGTTCAGTGCTAAATCATGAGATCAGTCCCAGTGTCGTCATTCATAGTCACTCAAGGACAAGGACTCCCTCGTCTGTGTGTACGTCCGACTCAAGATGTCATCCACACACACACCCCCCCCACACCCATCCACTAGCACCACCACCACCCACTCCAGAAGCTCCATGGTGATGTGGAGTAAGAGTAAGAGGTGTGAATGCCCACCCCCTCCTCTAATGACGTCACGAGTGCTGTCCTCACCTTCAAGGCTGAAGCAGCTAGCTAGTAGAAGCCACTCTCTGGGTCTATGTGGACGGCTGTCGAAAATGTCAGACTGCAGTGATTTATTTTTTAGAGGCCTCGGTGTCTGTCAGTCAGTGTGTTATCAGTACGATCGTGAGCATGACAAATTGACTGTTTTTAAGTCATGCGACTTTGTTTTGACTAGGTATAGGAATAGTTGATTGAAAAGACCTCAAGGCTAAATCATTGTTGCGGAATGCCTTTCCTTTTCTTGTGCTGTGTATCTCAGTTGGATGTGGTCTTCTAATTACACCTAGGGCTACTGTAGCTTTAAGGAGTGAGAATAAACCAATGATGCGGTATATCTAGTCTCTCAAGTGAGCTTAGTGCAGTTGAACCTCCAAAGAAAAAAATTGCAGGCTTGATGTTTGTCCATGATTCTTGTTAGTTGAATTGCACCGTGTTGGGATTTGCATGACCAGGCCCCAGCACAGCAGCCCTTACACAGATGTAGTCCGCTGTGGCACGTTGCTTAGTGTAAAATCAATCACTCCAGTCTGATGTTATGCATTGCTTCAACTCCCAGCAGCTGAGGTAGACATTGGGGCTCCTTGGGGACCCTCCCAGTGTAGGTAGTTTCCTGTTGACGCAGTGTAATTAGCCCTGGCCTACAGCGACCGTATACAGTGAGCTCTAACCTCCGGCTCCGAGAAACGCCACCTCAGCTCCGGGAGCGGACAGGGCAGCCCAGGGACGATGGCAGTTAGATGAAGGTATAGAGCTCTAATCAATGCCTGACCGCAGGAGCAATTCAGGTCATTAAACATGTACACTGCACGTCTGTCTCTATCTCTCTCTCACTGTGAGTATGTGTTCGTGTGTGTGTGTGCATGTGTGTGTGTGAGAGAGAAAGAGAGAGAGAAAGAGATAGAGAGAGAGCATGTGTGTGTGTATTTGTGTAAGTAAATCACAGCTATTGATTCCTACAAATTGTCCCAAATGAACAGAAGTACCATTATTTGCCAAAGAGCATGCGAATGAGCTCACTGCGCTCAGCGTAAGACAGCAGAATTTATTCATCCACGATTTAATACAACCACTTAAATCTCTGGTATCTCTTATCTGCTGCTCGGCTACCTATGTATTGTTAACATGGGACAAAGATTGCCAACTACGGAATATTCTAGATGTATTTGATACATTTAAGCAAACAACAATAGAGCTATATATTGCCGAGTTGGTGCAGTTTTTGTCTGTCCAGGCAATCTTTTAGGTGGTGAACAATGACTGCCTTTCTTGGCAGCAGAGAGGAAACACAGAGTGGAGCAGAAAGTTTGGTTTTTTCCACAGTTCCTTGGCTGCCATGATTTAATCAGGTTTCACATCAGCTCTGCTCTGCCCCTTCGCCCAAGCTAAAAAAAGACAAGAGCAGAAACTCAATTAGCACCTCTTTTTCTCACTTTTTTCCTTCTTTGAACAGCCATGCTGTTATACATAGATATACATATGTGTGTGTGTCTCTCTCTCTGTGTGTGTGTTTGCAAATGCAATGATGTTGTGCATGCATGTGCAAATGTAAGGCTGCAGTGAATATGTGCTGGAGCATGTTATCAAATTAGTACAAAAACTACGGTGGTGGTGGTGGTGATAGTCGTTGCTTAATTAGTTACATTGCCAGTTTCAACATCATTACATCATCACACATCTGTATAGCCAGCATAGTGCAGCATAAATCATCACACATCTGTATAGCCAGCATAGTGCAGCATAAATCATGCTTTTCTGCCAGGGTGGTTTAGGGCAGCACAAGCACTACTTTAGCCCAGTCACAGTACTTTGAGTGTGTGCTTTCTGATGTCCCTGTTAGCGTACGGCTCCTATAGCCTACCCAAGTGATCGTGAACATATTGTGTGCATTCCGTGTTTGTAATGTTCGCACTGTCCGTACAGGAAGCATAGAAGTAGTGGTGTTGGTGCAATTTTGCACGACAGGTTACCTAGCAACCAAAGACAGTAGGCAACACACACACACACACACACACATGCATACATTTCTCATCAGGGCATGGAGGAGAAACTCATTGGACTGCGATTGTGTGCATTGTGTCCGCAGTGCAAGCCTGGATGGCTAAAAGTGGTCAATTGGTCAAACATAATCAGAGCCCATTGGAGTAAATGCCTCTAAATACTGCAGGGCATTGCCTCTTTAGCGGACTGTGTGATTGGCTGCCTTGCCGCCTCGGCTGTTTTGAAGAGAGCAGCAACATTCTGCCCAGGAGCTGAGCTGAAGAGGGATTACAGGGGGTGGTGTGTGTGTGTGTGTGCGTGTGTGTGTGTGTGTGTGTGTGTGCGTGTGTGTGTTTTCACATGCTAAGGTGTCCATGCATGTGCATGTTCTTGTTTGTATATGTGTGTGAAAACATACATGACTGTTTGAGTATGTGCGCGCATTGGATAGAAGTATAGTTGCTTTGAGATTGATTTAGTACTTAACAAAAGTGAATTTAAGAACCACACTCTTGCCTTAAATACAACCCTGTGAGCAGGACTAATGAAACCAATTGCTTCAACTCTCCCAAATATACAACAGGGAAGTGGAGCGCTGAGCAAAGTAATTAACCCAGTAAATTTCCACTGCGTTTAGCCGAGTCCCCGCCATTTAACTCCGTACGTCAGGTTAGGACCGTGGACGCAGACTCACTCGAGGGATGGCCAAAAAACATTAAGCGGCTAACAGAATTATAATAGCAGACATTTATTATTTTGTCTTTAGCATCATTAAAAACAGGCAACAAATATGGAACTGGGCTAGACAAAAAGCAACATTGTCATGACAAACTGCTGGGATGCTCGTTGTGGTGCTGGAGGATGTTTAAATGTCTAAATACCCTACATTAGTCTCGCTGTCAGTGAGTGGCCTGTTTCACAGGCATCAGGTCCTGTGTGTGTGTGTGGGTGTTTACAACTGTGTGAAGGAATGAATAGGAATCAAGCTACATGTGTGGTTCCAGTTCTGGCTTTGACTACACAAAGCGTCATCAAATTATTGAGCGATAGTTCCTTCAAGGACCCTTCACTGCTACCTGCCAGAAATCTTGAAATGCACCACTCTAACACCTCACTTGTGTTGCATTGCTAACACTGTCATTTTTGGCGTCGCCTTATTAAGTGTGATTCAACCTCAGCGACACTCGTTCTATTTAAGACTAATGTGGCATTTTTTTTCTGTCTGCCATATAGCTTCTGCACCAGGGGTGCAAGGTTGTTGTTAGTCCAATCAGGCAGCTAATTGATTTAGTTAGCTATTAAGAGCAGCCACTGTAGCAGTGCACTGGTAGGGATCTCTGTGGAGCCTCTAGAGGGACGGGCCTGCAAACAGGACAAGACAAGAGAGCATGTGAGTGCTCATCACCGTGTATAATTATCTGTGCCTGTTCACCAATTATAAAGGCTGCTGACAGAACGAGACGGGAAACAGAGCAAATTAATCATATCTGTTTGTGTGTGGGAATCCACGCCATCTTGATGCCTTACTAAGCAATGCCATTGGGTTGCTGGAAGAACCATTTATTTGTGTGTTGCAAACAGCCTGTCTGTGTGTCTGGAGCTCTCTGTCTCATTCTTCATAGATATGCTGCATGTTTAATAGATATCTCTCCCTTCAGTCAGCATACTGAAATGTGTTTCTGTGTGATTCAATTCTTGCATCACAATATATTTATCAGGCATGCTTTAGCATCATAGAAGTTTATGAAAATGACTTTTGAGACTGTGAGATTATTAAGTGTTTTTTTTGTTTTTGTTTTTGTTGTTTCTCCTCACTCTTCATGATGACACTTATTGACCTATTGCTTACAGCACACAGCTGAAACTCACCCTGACCGTGACGAAGGAGGCCCCCGTGGTAATCCCATGTCTCTGTTTGTTTTTTGGTTCTTTGTTTGTAGAATCACAGTGTACACTGTGTGGTGAGCCTGAAGGTGAGTGTGCCGGTCTTCCCACCTTAACCTCATCATCAACGCTTCCGCTGATCCTCACACAGCTTACAGGGAGGGGAGGTGGGCTTGGGGCTGGGGAAGGGGGAGGGGGGGTATTGGATAGTAAACCTGTGTAGTCGAATGACCATTGCTGACCACAAAGCTGCTTTCCCATCAAGCCTCTGCTTCTACCAGTTCATCACTTAACATCTGGCCACCTCTCATGACCCCATGGTGGGGAAACCGTCGCCGCCGGCAACTAATATGGCTGTCATCCCTTGTGGAAGAGCTGCATGTGTTGTGATTTGTGGTGGCTGCTGCCGCACTAGTGCTCATTCAGTTTCTGCTCTCTCCCTCTCTCCCTCTCTCTTTCTCTCTCTGTCCTAGAGCTCTGTCTGTTTGTAGCTCCTTTTCTCTCTTGGTTTTTCTCCCTTTCCTCACATTCCTCATTCCTCCACTCTTTCTACATGCCCTATTCCCTGTAACATTCATTTTGTAATTCTCAAATGCTCCCTTTTCTCCTTGTTATCTCTCCTTTCTTTCTTTTGCCCATTCTTCCCATCATTCACTCTCTTTCTCGCCTTCTCTCTCTCTATCGCTGTCTTTGTGGAAATACTGTGTGCTCTCACATGAGCTCGTCATTGCGGTCTGTCGATGTTTGTGCTGCTCAGTTCTGCCCCCCCTCTCTCTCTCTCTCTCCCTCTCTCCCCCCTCTCTCCCTCTCTCTCTATCTCCTGTTCACCCTCTGTCTTGGTTGCTCAGTGACATGCTCTCGCTGTGACACACATCACATACACCACCCAGTGCAGCAGTAACAAATCTGAAAACTCAGACCCAGAATATCCTCCTCAGTGTCTTCCAGAGAGACAGACATTGCAGCGCACAGTACAAGGGATGGGGGGGTGGAGGGTAAATCATTACAGTGAGGAATGAAAATGGCAAATATAAATACAAAAATAGCAACAGCAAGGCTCTCGCTCAGAACCTTGCCAGGATGTTGCTATATGCATCCCCAAGTCATCTGAGTGATTCCTCATGTTCAAAATCAATAGAGCTCTGGGTTGGCCTCTGATTGGATTAAGACGTAATGGAATTGACTGGACGAGTTGCGTCTGTGACCCTGCTGCTGAGAGGAGAGGAGACGAGAGAAAAGGAGAGGAAAGGAGACGAGAGGAGAGGAAAGGAGACGAGAGGAGAGGAGACAAGAGGAAGGGAGAGGAGAGGAGGGGAGAGGAGGGGAGAGGAAAAGAGGGGAGGGGAGAGGAAGAGGGGAGAAGAAAAAACAAAAAGGGAAGATGAAATGATGGAAAGGGTGAAGGAGGGTAGAGGGAAATCAACATAGAGGAAGGGAGAGGCTAGTCTGGCCCCGCCCACCTAGATCTTCTTTCAGGGAGATGTAGTCTGGAACACCACAGTTCATAACCGTTTCCCTCAAACAAGAAAAATGTCAGGCCAATCAGCAACGAGAGGGGACGATGAAACCGAAACTTATTGTGATAAATAGAGGCAGCAACACCTGCAAACATCAAACATACAGTTGGAAAATGCAGAAATGTATTTGCAGCAAAGGCCCACATACATTTTTTCCTGACTGTTGATGCTGTTTATAGTCAGTTTGTAAAGTTTAGGCGAAGTAGGAAGTAAAGTTAGGAATCTCTGATCAATGCGATTGGTAAGGCTGGACCAATGATTTCAAAGTTAGTGCCTGTTGTGATGCAAGGGTTGGAAACGAATCCCAATCACGAGTCGCCAGACTCTATGCACTTTGTGAATGAGTTTGGTTCTCTCCAGGCTAGGGAGAGGCAGGGAAGCAGGAATAGTGTGAAGGAGAGGATGGGTGGAGTGGAGTGGAGTGGAGTGGAGTGGGGAGCACAGGTAGAGAGAGAAGAGAAAGTAAAGGGCCGTTCACACCAGGAACCAGAACTGTAATCATCAACGGTCGGCAAAAACAACTATTTGAAGTATTGCTCTAGTTAGTATGAATGACAATGTCCACACCGCATACTTTAACGATAAGGACATGAAGAATGATATCACTGGGGATCACTTTCACATTCTTCAATTTTAAGAATGATAAAAAGCTGACAGCCAATCATAATCAATCAAATTTCAGACTTCACATTCAACATGAGGAGAGACTTTCTGTATCGCTGGTCTGTGTGGACATTCATGTCGTTATAGTTACGGTTGTCTTTATAGTTATCGTTCCTGCTGTGAATGGCCTGGGAGAGAAGAGAAGACAGGAGAAGATGCGGACACAGAGGAGAAGTGATGAGAGGAGAGGAGAGGAGAGGTAGGGAAAGAAGGGAACGTTAGAGGAGTAGAGATGAGGGGAGAAGTGAGGAGAGGAGAGAAGAGGAGTGGAGAGGTAGGGAAAGAAGGGGACGTTAGAGGAGTAGAGATGAGGGGAGAAGTGAGGAGAGGAGAGAAGAGGAGTGGAGAGGTAGGGAAAGAAGGGGACGTTAGAGGAGTAGAGATGAGGGGAGAAGTGAGGAGAGGAGAGAAGAGGAGTGGAGAGGTAGGGAAAGAAGGGGACGTTAGAGGAGTAGAGATGAGGGGAGAAGTGAGGAGAGGAGAGAAGAGGAGTGGAGAGGTAGGGAAAGAAGGGATTGTTAGAGGACTGGAGATGAGGGGAGAAGTGAGGAGAGGAGAGAAGAGGAGTGGAGAGGTAGGGAAAGAAGGGAATGTTAGAGGACTAGAGATGAGGGGAAAAGTGAGGAGAGGAGAGGAGAGGTAGGGAAAGAAGGGAACGTTAGGGGAGTAGAGACGAGGGGAGAAGTAAGGAGAGGGCCCAGGGGAGAGCCGTCCTTCACAGATGGGACCGGGGGCTTCAGTGTCCCTCAGTGCTTCTGGACACTCCACTGTGCTGCACGTCTCAGCGCTCACTGCCACGCCACTCTCACACAGGAGGCCCATGTCCCTGTAGTCACACTACACATGGACACACACACACACACACACACACACGTATACACACACGCACACACACACACACACACACACACACACACACACACGTATACACACACGCACACACATACACATATGCACAAACACACACGCACGCACACTCTCTCTCTCTCTCTCTCTCTCTTTCTGACACACATACACATATGCACACACACACACACACACACACACACACTAATAAATGAATACAGCCCAGAGGCTCTCAGACCTGAAATGAA
Organism: Alosa pseudoharengus; assembly: GCF_046254945.1. Taxonomy (NCBI): domain Eukaryota; kingdom Metazoa; phylum Chordata; class Actinopteri; order Clupeiformes; family Clupeidae; genus Alosa; species Alosa pseudoharengus. The sequence continues at coordinate 27,813,476 of NW_027468680.1, forward strand.
CTAGCCCCAGAGAGATATGGTATGTCCTGCACAGCTGAAAAGGGCATGTGTTTTGAGAGATAGATAGAGTTTATGCATGTGTGTGTGGGGGGGGGGCAAGGGAGAAGGGGAAGAGAGAGGGGCTGGGAGATAGAGAGAGAGGGAAGAAGATGGAGAGAGAGAGAGAATGGTGCAGTTTGCCCTCTCAGAGATAATACGTTGCAGTTCCTGAAAGATTTCAGCTGGGGTGGATGAATGCAAGTGTGAGGCATGGCCAGATGCAAGGACCAGGGAGGAAATGTCAGAGAGAAAGAGCAGCTCGGAGAATCCAGGCATTACAGACAGCATATTTGTGAAGGGTTATTTAAGCATATAATGTGTGTGTGTGTGTGTGTGCGTGTTGTGTATGTGTGTGTGTGTGTGTGTGTGTGTGTGTGTGTGTGTGACATGTGTAAGTGTGTGTGACGTGTGTACTGTTTGAGTGTGTACGCGTGTGCACTAGGGCATGTTTGAAAGTGAGTGGGCGAGACATAAAATAGTCAAAAGCGAGAAAATCAGTATGTCAGTGGATGCGAGTCAGTGAGGCTTATTGCCTTCAGGTAATCCCCATGCGTAGCGTAGGACATCATAACAAAAACAAATAAATAAAACACACACACACACACACACACACACACAGTCTTATCTCTGTGCCCCGGCGTGAAGTAAAAGCCACGGGCCAAGACCAGCTCCTGCGCCATTGCCCACTCACTCACTCACTCACCCCCACTGCCCAAAATGTACGATATCATCCAAGTACAGCCGGAAAGTTCCAGAAGGCCCAATGGCTCCGCCGTGACGAAGCATGGGCAGACTCTCAGTCTCTTGGAAGAACATTTGGTCGCCGCGGCGCTCCCCTTGAGCAGCATGCATGCATGCGAGAGCCACACAGAGCTCCTCTGGGGTGTTCTAGCATGTTCTCCTAATTTGTCTCAAGGCTGTTTTTTTCCGTCCCGTCCCTTCTGGCCGCGCTGCTCCCTCAGTGTTTACTGCTGACGCTCCTGCGGGTTCAACAAATAATATGTTGTGTACTGCTGCGTGTGGTGGGTCAACAGAGGCTGTGATGACCAAATGTTTGTCATCCCCAAGTGGGAAAGACAGAAAGCGGAAGTCAAAGATATTACCTTCCTTACTTGGAAAAACTACGGCGGAAACAGTATTTTCAATGAAATGTTCAATTGACACATTAACTTACAGTAATTTCCTGTGTATTAGCCACATTGTGTATAAACCGCAGGACTGTGTTTTATGCAAAAAAACAAAACCATATTAATACCATATTAACTGCCCCCGTGTATTAACATCAGAGCTGAAGAAATTGTGCAAAATCAATGTATAAACTGCAGTTTATAGTTGGGAAATTACAGGTATTAAGTCAGCTACAACATATATATTTAAATACATACATGAGTGTGTACAGTATATATACACACACACTTAATCATAATTATTATCATAATTCCAGTTCTAATTCAATTCTTCTACTAGTTTGCAGAATAGAATTGAATAGCAGGATAGACTAGATCAGAAAAAACAATCCTCGCTTCAGTTTCCTGAATGGATTTATTAGGACAGTAAAGCTCAAGTAATTAAACAACTCTAATGGCATTTTAGAATGATTTGTATGGATCGGTCACCACAGCACAGGGAAGACTGGTAGATTGCAGATTGGTATTTCTTGGATGTACACAGTACAAACAGATTATGCAGATGAAGTCCAGTAGAGGGTAGACACACAAAGAGAGAGAGAGAGAGAGATAGAGAGAGAGAGAGAGAGAGAGAGAGAGAGAGAGAAAGAAAGGGAAACAGTCAGAGAAAGAGACAGTCCGTTTTACTCAGACTGAATCAAATTAAGAACATCCACACATTGCAGTCGTGCCATTGCAGTGTGTAACACATCACGACGGAGTTAGCTGACCACTTTTAGCCGAGCGGGTGAGATGCTTCATGTCATAATCGGATAATTACTCTGGCAGATAATGAAAGTCGGAATGTGAAATCCTGCTATGTGCTGCCATAGTTTCCCCTGTACTGGGCTGTCACTGTGGTTTTGATGAAGTACAACTCATTCCATGAGAGGCAGCCCACTTCCGCGGTTATTCAATTTTCTATTTCAAAATGATCAGTATGCCATGAGCCATCATTCAGTGGCGTGCATTGATTGTGTTAGACAACTATGTGTCCATGCGATTGTGTGTGGGGGCCCATTCTCAGTGCCACGGCAAGAGGATCCAAATGGAAATGTGTGTTATTGTACAGCTGGAATGAAGGTTGTTGTTGTTGCATTACCATGAATTCCCTGAGCCCCTCCGCCGCCGTTTTCTCTCACTGTTTACCCGAGTGGTCTTGAACTTACCAACATCTCAGTCACAAATGGGAATCTGACAGTCATATTGGCGTTGCATGCTTACTTGTTTGCAAACCTGCATTAAGGGAACTGATAGATTGTAATTATAGGTCGTGAGTTATGCAGGCATGCCCCGGGGGGAATTGTGTTGTGCTACGTGGTACACCTTTCCTGTTAGAGAGCACAATCCATTGGGTGAAAATGGGCTCCTATTCATAGGTTCCATTTCATATGCACCGTAGGAAAAACCTCAAGCAAACAAAGTAGGACATTCAATCCCACACTGGAAAATTGAAAAGCAGTGTTAATGTAATCATTAATGCTCGCTCAGGCTGTTCAATAAATAAATGGGAATGGATTATTTGTCTGGGTGTTTGAATGCAAAACTGAGGCTGGCGGCTGAGAGGGGGTGAGGGGGAGGATGTTGGGGAATGTGAGTATTTGGCGGTCTCAAGTAGCCTGGAAAAAAACAAGGAAAAACAAACAATGGCTGCCTCACCAGTCAGTTGTTTGTGATGATGAGGGCATATTAAATTATCATTATCCTCTAGACCCCCTTCTGTTTCTTCCTCAATTACTTTTGAATTACTTACTAAGCAAGTAAAAAGAGATATGGGAAAATTTCTAGTCCCAACTTAGTTAAAACATATTGTGTGTGTGTGTGTGTGTGTGTTTGTGGGGGGGGGGGGGGTTGCTTGTTTTGTCTCCCAGGCTGTTGGGAGACAAAACTTGTCCTCAGCGGTTGTTGATGTGTGTATTCAACAAGGCTTTTCACCGGCATTCATTCAAGGCCAGAGGGGGGGATCTGAGGATCCCACAGACACGGACCCACCTGAGGGAGCAGGAGGAGCAGGAGGAGCAGGAGGTGCTGAGCTGGAGGTCCAGCTCTGGAGGGGCACTTTGAGGCCGAGGAGGCTCAGTGGGAGGTCTACATCACAGCTACTCTTGACAAGAACACACACATATACACAAACACAGAGACACACACACACATACACATATATAGTTCTGCATTTCCATCGCTGGGATGGAAATGAGTATGTGACTTTTAGTAAATGCCAGGGGCTAGGAGAGTTTGGGCTTTGAGCCCCGGAGCCGCTCATTAGTGGTGGATTCATCACCACCCAAGCTCTGACAAAAGGTCTGAGGCACTCACCACAAATTAGAGGAGGAGAAGGTGTGTGTGTGTGTGTGTGTGTGTGTGTGTGTGTGTGTGTGTGTGTGTGTGTGTGTGTATGTGTGTGTGTGTGTGTGTGTGTGTGTGTGTGTGTGTGTGTGTGTGTGTGTGTGTGTGCGTGCGTGCGTGTATAATCAGATGAGCCTCAGCTGTGGCTCCTTAGTTTGATGCTCAGAGCCGGTAGCACAAAAGGAACTTTTAAACCGCAGATCAACATCCACCTACGCTCTTAACACTTACAGTATGTGCTCCGTGCATGTGTGTGTGTAGGCTGGGGGGAATCTGGTCCTTTTGTGTTTTAGCTTTTTGTGTGCAGTGACGTAAATAGTGACGAAGGCCTAGCATCAGTATTAAAGCCTGCAGTCAGTTCATATCTTACGTGGTTGGGGAAAAACACAAGAATGGTATTCAGAAACACACTGCTGAGTTCCTATTTGTACAAAAGTCTTTAAGTTTAAGGGGGATTGAGTTTTGGGTGATGGTAAATTCACAGAGCTCTGGCATTTGAGTTGGAATGTGTGGATTTGACAGCCTGTCTGCTGGGTGATAACTGCCTCAAATGACGGACAACAAAGAGCACATGGAGAGCGGGGCAGTACTGAATAAGTATGGTGTAAGTATTAGTGTATGGATTTATAAGAATCACATTAGTGAAATCAAGTACAATAGAAGGAAAACCAGGCAGCAGATTGAACAGGTATTCGTAACAGGTATACGTGTACACAACGTACTTCAGATGTTTCTCTTAATCAAACCGCCCAAGGTTACCTGGGACTCAGGATCACTTTGTTGCTGAATCCATTATCTTTGACTCGTATTCCTTCATACAGTTATATGTCTGGTTGCTCACTGGGGTAGCTTCATGGCATATCACGCATTATCCTCCAAGAAAAAAGCAAAGAGTTCTTGGAGAATCTTGCAATCTTGCTCTCTCCCCGTGTTGCTGTACCAAACCAGGTTATTGTCTGTGTTCCTGCTCTCTGGGCTTTCTGTAAGCTCTGGAGCTATGTCTAATAGAATTAGGTGTAATGCATATTCCCTCTGTGGCCTCCCAACAGTCTGTATTGAATTTGGAGCACATGGATTTTTAATCTCCAAAATCCATTTACATTATTTGGCGGCTAGACATGCAGGGCATCTGCCAGGCTGCATCTGAGGTCAGTGTCTGATAAAACAAACAGCCCTAACCCATCATTCACATAAGCAGTGCAGACTTCAGACATGGCTTTCATATCACCTTCAATGGATATGACTCTAGGGGCTTCAGGTGCAATGATATCTACAAGTTGATAAAGCACAGGACATGAGCACTAATGTAAGTGTTCACTACTGGCTACTACTCAAATCCCTTGTGCCAGTTAGTGGTGAGCACTTCCATTAGATTCCCTCGTTGAGGGTGGCAGGAGTTGACAGGTAGGAGGTCTCAAGTGGGCACTGCACCCTCCATCCTGAACGTTGCATTGATTAGCTCACTCCATCTCTGGAGGGCTCAACAGTGGACTCTGGCATCCCAGATCCCCTTGGTGCTGTGTCTATGTTCTTGGAGCTTGGCGTCCTTCAAGGGTCCTTCTGATTGAGTCCTATCCACTGTCTGCCTCTATGAGACACTTCCGAGCCTGATCTGCAGAGCCTCTCCTTGGATTTCCTAGCTCCTCCAGCAGTCTGATTGTAGACGGCGCCACAGCCCACTTCAACCGGATAGACTTTAGTATTCCAGTCATGCTGTTTTCTGCAGCTGTTTCTACTGCCACGTCTGTGAAATGTAGGTTCTTGCACTCGTAGATGTCTCGAACCAAGTCCTACTACAGAACTGTGAGCCCTGTGATATAAGCATTCTCCAGTGAGGGGGACATGAGTACCAAATCTGGCCTACGGTTGGCGGAAGCAATTTCACATGGAAAGATTAGCTGCTGGCAGATGTCTACCAGTGTCCACCTCCATCATCTCCCACCATCACCACCACCAGCAGTCATCCTATGGGACTTTCCCATGTTGTCAGCTGTCCTTTCACAATGGTCATTGGACATGTCCAGAGTTCACAGGACGTAAGCAGGTCATTGTTCCTATAGGGGTGAGCACCCACATGAGACTCAGGTAGTGGACAGTATGTGAACTCGCCTAAAGGGTGTCATATTAATCTTACAGTGCTGAATGCTCAGGGACTCCCATCATTTCCCTATGGGCTGTAATGTCTTGAGTGTCACATTAGACAATGCGCAATACAAACACTATTTTTTTCTGATTGTAAGAAAATATGAATATTTGTTAGTAGTTCTTTTTACAGTATACTTCTACCAATAAGAGACTGTACACCAATGTACTGTAAATCTCACAGGCTTCTTGCATAGCACAGGAATTGTGGGACTTAGCAGCTTTTCACTATGTTGGAGCAGGAGCTTTATGTCACCAAGCAATCAGAGAAGGAACATCAGAGAGTGCCTTGGGCCGCCCACTGAAGTGAATTAAGCAAACAGGCCATTAAAAGTGTAAATGCTTTCTCCCAGCACAGGCCCAGTACTGTGGCTTACTGTCAATGAGGCTGTGAGGAAGTGCTGTGAAGAGGTCTTTAGACCGGTGATTAGCCTTAAATATGGCACAAGTATTTTACCATGGCACAGCAGTTCCTGTTCAAATCAACCAACAAGAAAATTGTACTTGATGTAATGGGCATTTATCCTCTAGACACGTGCAAGGGGGCAACAGGCAGTTAAGTACAAAGATTGTTATTTTATCTGATTTAAATGTTACTAATGGCAGTGGAAGTGACTAAGTATTCATGATAATTCTATTATGGCGTGTTAGAAACTGTATCATTGCACATTGATCACAGCGCAACTGCTTAGCTTTTGCTCTCACCATATATTTGAAGGAAAGATGGCAGAGACCTTATGATTATGCTCTGTGCAAATGGATAACACCAATCAAATTATTCACAATCAGAGCCATCCAAGAATGTATAGTGTTATATACTACTCATTTGCCACTGAGTAGCACTCCAACCTTGTGTCCCTGTCCTGCTGCTGTGTTTCAGGCCGATGTCTGGCCCTGGCTGGTCCGGTGGGCCTTTGGTACCCGTGTGGCATGCCAAACTCAATGGCTTGAGAAATGAGTTGGTTTCGGGGGCCAGACAGAGCCTCCTCTCAGGGAGGCTCAGGGCCCATCACCATCGCCTGTCCGCCTGCTCCCATACACTCCAGCCTGGAATGGAGCAGAGATTTTCTTTTTTTTTTTTCTTCATTCACTGAAGAGTGTC
>NW_027468680.1:27825270-27882770 GCF_046254945.1 Alosa pseudoharengus
GTGTATTAATGTGGTCAACGCTAGAAGTTACGGTAGAAATGGGTCTGCCTGGGTCCAGCTAATCTTGCTAGCGGCGAGCATAATAATATTCTACTTTTGTGTTTACAACCTCTCCAGTTATCAGGGTCAAATCCACCATCAGGACTTTTATTTAGCGTAAAAATAGAAACATAAAATATGGGAGCAAATTTCACAGATGTGTGTGTGTGTTTTGTGTGTGTTTGGGGGGTGGGGTGGGGGTGGGGGGGGGGTACAGTTGGGGCTGGCACAGATGATGCTTTCTCCACCACACCACACCACTCAACTCAGTTTACCTTACTGTACATGCTGACATCATAGCCCAGCGTGGTGCTTCTCCACCGTTCGCTGTCCCCGTTCTGGACACTAATCTCTCCTGCTGTCACTCTCCGTCCACCCCAGACCACCTGTGGGTTTCATCACTTGTCAGAAAACCTCGAAAAAGCAACATCAAAAGGTGGCACACTAAATGAGTCCGCTTGTCAACACAGCCCAGGTTGAGCCAAGTTCTGCTGGCTTCCAACCTACAGTTATCTCTCCGCTACCCAGTAGGTGTCACAGCAGTTGAGCTGGCTGAGCTTCTTTTAGCTGGCTGAGCTTCTTTTATGAGATCTATAGTTGTACACGTATGTAGTAGCATGTGTACGTAATAACCCTTCTCGCCATTTCCCTTTGATTGCATAGCTGAGTCAACTGAACTTATCTGCCATGATATGCGCACACACACACACACACACACACACCACACACACGCACACGCACTCACATAGAGTGTGCCTATAGCGGTTCATGGCGTTTGCATGATCCAGGCGCTTTGTCAGAAGAGCATGCAAGACCTTTTCGTCCCTCACGTGGCAATAAAAAGCTTCTTTATTAACGCTCTCTTCATTCCATTGTTAAAAATGTATTATTAATTACACGGTACGCTTCAAACAAAGGCCTTCATGTTCCGGCTCATTCCCATTCACGGCGGCACGGCTGGGAATGCCTTTGAGGTATAGCTCGCACGCCAGAGACACACATTACATGGCTATACATAGCTCCCCCTACATGGCCAGGCACTTTTTGTGGTGTTTGGAGTAAGAAGGGGGAGAATGTTTTTTTTGTGTGTGTGTGTGTGTGTGTGTGTGTGTGTGTGTGTGTGTAATAAACAGAGTCGGGTGGCTGCGTATAGAGGGGGGGGGGGGTTGGGGCTCCCCAGAGGTGCGGTGGATGCTGCACATCCAAAATGACTCATTCATGTCACCCAGTGGGGAACGCCGAAACTCGTCGCCGCCGAGGTGCCCCAGTTTTTATCTGTAACAAAACCTCCCACAGTCTAATCACCGTAAATGTGTGTGTGTGTGTGTGTGTGTGTAGTGCAGTGTAGTGTGTGGTTGGGGCGTAGAGAGAGTTTACACATTTTTGTACTCAATGTTCTAGAACAGATCATCTCCATGTTTCACCTGAACAAAAGGTTGACCATAATAAGTTAGTTGTTGCCTAAAGATGAAGATGGCCCTAGAAACAATGTTTTTATTACTGTTTTAATTTCCAAATCAAGTCTGTGAAATGGGTGAGAGACTCCTTCTGAAATCCTTCTGAAAATAAAGGATATCTTCGCCCGCGCTGCAAGTCAAGGACCCGGCTCTTGCGTGCGGGTTGCCATAGATACAGAGTGTTGACTCAGTGACTCCTCTGAGCACCCTCCACACCGGGAGCCCTGTCAGCGGTGCGGTCTGTCACTGCGTACGCACTGAGAACATACGGATGGAGACTGTCTGGCAGACACCAACATGCCCCCCCTGAACCCTCCACCACCACCACCACCACCCCCATCTCCTGCCCCAGCCCTCGCTGTGCAAGTGCGTCACATACAGCTAAAGGGGTGGAGGGTGGGAGGCTATTGCAGGGTTTACTGTCTGACCAAATGATTCTCTTGACATGACGGGTCCGGCTGCAGTTGCCCTCTCCGACTGGATACCAGATCAAATAAGTGTGTCACATAATGACACATCATTCCCGGCGCATTCCAAAGCACGGGCCTGTTCTGATGGAGACGCCTCTGGAAAGCTCCCAGTAGACTGTCCAAGCACTCTCTCATCTCCCCCCTCCCCACCCCCGGAATGTGATTTGGGCTGAGGTAGGAATTTCAATTTAGGGACTAGGGGGCGAAATTTAAATAGGCCCCTGTCTCGTTATCGCTGGGATGAACTGATTTCACACCTCGCAGATAGCTTTCGCAAGTAAATTGATACCGAAATAGGTCCCCCTTTTTTCAAGAGTCTTTTTAATCTGTCTGATCTGACAAATAATTTACTGATGTCTTCCAGCCTCTGCTCCCCTTAGTGCAGTGTTCAAATAGGTTAGACTGTCATGACTAAAGCGGCACAAAAAGCTTCTGAATGTCCAGGAGTTCTCGGCATGTGTTCCGTGAGAGGCGGAGGACCTGGCTCTGCGAGAGCGTCAGTGGGCTGGCCCTCAGCACGAGGGAGTCTTCTGTCCCCATATAGCACATGGAACACTGCCACTCTACAATGGCACACACATTATTATATTTCACTGCACACTGACAGATTTATGTGTGGGGCTAAATGATGCGAAACGTTTTCATGCGATTTCACCCGTGAAATACCCACAAATGTCTGTTTTTCATTGTGTGTCTCCCTCTTTCACTCACTGTGTGTAAATGTGTGTGTGTGTGTGTGTGAGTGAGAGAGAGAGAGTATGTGGATTTTGCGCATGTGTGTGGGTGGGCATTTTCTAGTGAGTATATGTTCCAGTGTGTTGCTTGCGTATTGATGTGTGTGAATGTACGTCCTTATATGTGTGTGAGTGTATGTCCTTGTGCATTTGTATGTGTATATATATATGTGTGTGTGTGTGTGTGTGTGTGTGTGTGTGTGTGTGTGTGTGTGTGTGTGTGTGTGTGTGTGTATGTGTACTCTACCCCCTGCATCCCAAAGCAGTGGCCCTTGAATTGGCCTCTCAGCATTTTCTCCTCAGCTGTGTGATTAGCAGCGTGAGCATGAGCGTGTGCTGTGACCAGTGAGCGTGTGGCAGTGATGTGGTCATCATGCTGGAGCGGCCATATCCCAGTGCTGCACCCTGCTCCCTAACCCCTGCCTGTCACCAAGGGCCGTCCTCGCCACAGATGACACCTCAAACTACAACTCCCAGAGTGCCTCTGGTCAATCTCCCTCTCATCTTCCTGGATGTTTACTGTGCTCACGTCACTTGTGCTCTGTGCATCTGTGTGTTCTGAGGGACAGTATTATCCGCCTCATAATGGACAATTATGCATTATGGCTCACCCTCCCACGCTTGCCACAGCCATTGCTTGTGTGTGTGTGTGTGTGTGTGTGTGTGTGTGTGCGTGTGTGTGTGTGTGTGTGTGTGTGTGTGCTTGTGTGTGTGTGTGTGTGTGTGTGTGTGTGTGTGTGTGTTTGCGCAATATAGAGTGGTCTCGCAGGTCACACTTTTGCGCACCCCCTGCACTGTTAAATCATCGATCGGCCCTGCTGGAAAACGCAAACACGATGCGTTTCGAAAAAAGAGCCACTGTGTGCACAGTCTAGTTGTGAATGGAGCATGCAGAGGCACGCCTGCCTGCCCCCCGCCCCCCCCCCCCCCTTCTCTCTGCCTTCGCCCACTTGCTGTGTGCATTGATGGAACCTCTGCACTTCCTCTTGATGCGGCTGGGAGGTTTCGCCTGCTGCTTCCTCTCCTCTCCTCTGCTCTCTGCGCCGGCTGCTGCTGCTGCTCCTGGGTGTTTGGGTGGATGTGGCTCTGTTGGAGAAGAATAGGGGTTACGTAATCTCCTCCCACAATGCTAATTTGTGGGGAGCACCTACTACAGTGCCATACAGAGTCTTCCGGAAGAGCTCAGTGCCAAAAAAATGAATTTGATTTTCCACGAGAATCTACACGGTCAGAGATAAGAGTCAGATGCGTATAAATATAGTATATATATTGTGTGTATATATATAGAATCCAGCATTGCATTAGGCACTATAGCATTGCATTCATCACATAAGCTTTTGTTCGCAGTATATTTTAGGGGAATTTACGTCAGACTGACTGTACAATCTTGACAAGTATTTATAGGACTATTTAAGATGCCATTTGGGGCTTTTCAACGTGTCACCCGGAAAAGAGATAATTCGCTGATCTCTTTTACTGTGATGTGTGCAAAATCTTGCCCTTTCCCTCCCTTAATGCCCAAGCCTCTTTTGCCGCGCCAACCAGGACACAGCGTCTTATTAAATGGAGTGTGCGTGCCTGTCACGGCACCACTCATTTCCTCTGTGTCTCTCTCCGTCGGCCGATCTGGCAGTGTAGCCCGTGGTGTGATCTCATTCGGGCCCTTAGCTGCCGGAGAGGGCGGAGTGCACGGGCCTAACGGAAAGATAATGAGCTTTCCGGTGCCCATCTTGAGCTCGAGACGCCGGCATAAGCTCTCCTTACGATATACACAGGGCGACATCAATTATGGATCTACCTATCATTGTTCAAATTTAACTGGCATAAAATATGACAAGTTAGAGATAATTGGGTATTAAATTGTATTAAATTGACCGTAGAGTGAGACAGATTTGTGGCATGTTTGATATATTCAGTGTTAATTCAGCCAAAACAACATTAATCTATTGCAGCAAGTACCCCTCTGCCCACCCCTATTTGTTTTTCGCTTGTCTGAAAAAATCTCTATGATTGTGCAATGTTGTTTTGCTCATATTTGTTTTTCAAACACTTGGATGTGATCCATTTAGCATGTGTGTCCTATTTTCAGGAAAATAATTTATTTTCCTTGATCAGTATTCAGCTAAATTGGATGTATGCATTATTGGAAACTGTCTTCTAACTACTAACTTACTAAATCATCTGAATGTCCTTTTACTACAAAACAGGCTAGTCTGGTTCCATTACCCAGTTTATGTCCTGTCTCAGGCTGTCTGCCTGGGAAAAGTAAACACTCTCATCACAACACCATGTCCATTTAATCATTTACCAGAAAACCTCTGATTATTATTTAGATAGAGATGATGCTACCCCCCTCTCTCTGAGTGTGTGTGTATGTGATGACAGGCTATATCTCAGTGGAGAGGGCAAAGCGTACACTCCCAGATATGTGCCAGCTGCTCTCCCATGAGCCTTTGGTGTTAGAAATGCAAATCAGGGTGGAAATGACATCACAGGGACTTTAATCAACTTCAGCAAAGGAGCAGCAGATGTTATGATGTTTTCTGAGTCAGCGCAGGGCATTTAAATATATGCAATGATGCCCACGATGCACAACAGCTCTATAAAGATCTCTATAAAGGCTCGGAGAGCTCCATTGCAGAGGTCCATTCACCCCATTGTGATGCATTTAAAGTCTTCCTATGAAAACTGTTGCCTCAGGAGATGTTCCCACGAAGAGTTTATCTCAGCATCAAAGTAACCTTGCATTAATTGCATTAATATAGTGTATATTGTGTAATACACTGTATACTGCTTGCATATAGAATATACTGTATTGTACAATAATAACTTTAGGAATTGAGACTACCGGTAATCACCTTCAATAGAATTGCACAGTCCTAAATCGGCTATTTTTTGTAATTGGTCATCCTTACATTTGTTGAATATAGATGGATCCTCTGATCCTCATTCCAGAGAGGGATTGGCTGAATTGAAGTCCCCATGTCATTCTGAACATTTGTGAGAAATAGAACCTTAAAAGTAAGCCAGGTTTTGGTATTGGAAGCTGCCAATTCACATGCCATTTTCCCAGCTAAGCCTGTAGAAGTGACAGTGTGGCGCCACAGTAATGGACCCAAGCGCACAGCCCCAGCTCACCTATCCCACTTGCAGGTAAATAAAGGAAATAAACGCGGCATCACTCGTGCAGTCAGAGGACACACCAATGGGAGCGTGATGTGGCTGCGGAGGTCACAGGCAGTAAATCAGCTGTTTATCACCCCCCTTGCTCTCTCCCCGCCCTCCTCCCCTCCTCCGTCACTCTCTCTCCTCTCCTCTCCTCTCCTCTCCTCTCCTCCAGGAAGTGATGTGTGCAGTTGCTTCGGCGGTGATTTGAGAGGGGGATAAAAAAGCAGGGAAGGTGATTTCTCGGTTTAGCGTTTTACGGTTTCACTGTCGAGCATCAGAGGAGAGCAATGAACCATCATCAGGGCCACCCTGGGCAGTAAATAAGACGGCAATGCAGCCCATAACTCATTATATTTTATACTGCTTTATTATTTATCTAAATTTACAGCTCATCCCTAAAGAGTCCATTTTAGGTGAACACTATTGGTCCTGAATGTCATTCCTGATCCATATTTGGGCACAGACATGCTGTGTAAATTATGCAAATGCTCAGTGAGGTTAAAGCATTTTTAAAGGGTGCTTCACCTCAGTGCACCCTCTCCCCTACCTGCTCCGTCTTGCACCGTCACGGTTGTGACTCGTATTTATCACCTGTGACAAGCAGACTTCTGACGTTTATGAGATGCGTATTTCATATTTACAACATTGTTCCTCTTTTGTTAGCATATTAGCAGGAATCATTCTGTCCTTTTGTCAACCACCCATGTAGGTGGTGTCCTTCATGTTTGCTTGGATGGTTTAACTAATATGATGAATTTATCTTCTCCCACACCACAGTCACAGATATCTTTATGATTACAGTCACGTCTAAGAGCAGGAGATCAAACTAAAATATGGAGTGTCTTTTTCTGTTGTTGCAATCAGAGATCAACTTAAAAACCATGCAGCATGTCGACATGTGTGGCCTAGCATGGTGATGTGTGTTTCTAGTTTACCATCTGTTTCCAGGCAACCTTAAGTGGATGACAACCTCTGTGTCTGCCTCAGGAGGAGGCTCTCTGCTACTCTAGGGGGAGACTGAAAACATGGCCGCTCTTGCACTGCTGTTGTGGCAACCAGAAAGCCAATAATTGGAAGTCTCACTGTGTCAGCCTTCCATTCATATTCTCTCTCTCTCTCCCTCTCCAGCTCCCTCACTTCTGCTTTTCTGTCCTTTTTTCTGTCTTTCTACCACCCTGTTTTTTACTCTACCTCCGTACTGATCTATGGTCAGTAATTCCCACATGCCCACTGACTTGATTTGCTCATACGGTTCAGTGTGACACTTGTGAAATCCATACAGAAAACACATTACAGCCAATTCAGTGTGTCTCTCATCTCAGACACATCTCATCACACAGACAGGTGAAAAGTTCAAAATAACGAACACAAGATAGAGGAGCTTTATTGAGCAACAAACAGGACTGAAGACCAGTTCCAAAAAAGACACTGTAAGTGCCGAGGGAGAGAGAGACACAGACAGACAGACAATAAAGGAAATCAAAATGAAAGGAAAGACAAAGAGCCCTCTGGTCAGATTATTTTACACGACCCTGGGGAGAAGTGGACGAGGGCGGGCATTTTTTATATGGAGCTTGCCCCCAGGACGCTGACGCGGTGCCCCTCCTGGCTCCTGGTCCCACCATGTCAATTTCAATGGGACTATAGATTGCTCGCTCACTCTGGCCCGTGCGTCCGCCACGCTGCCCTCAGCCCGGGCTGCTGATGCTGAGGTGGGTGTGGAACAGCCTGTGGCAGGAGAGGAGGTGGCAAGTGCGCTTCATGTAAGAGTTCTGCTCCCCTGGTCTCCAGATGCAGGCACAGGCACACTTCAGCTCGGTGAGGATTGAGGATGCTTCGCCGTGCTGCTTAGATGGTATTTGGACACGAGAGGAGAGAGGTGGAGAGGCAGTCACACACTCTGTGGTTAGGTGCTCTGACGGGCTATTGTTTTGGGTTATATTTGGTCAAGTGCAGCAATGGAGTCACATCTCAGCTTTCACGAGGGTAGAAGAGAGTGTGTGAAAAGCAGCGCTGACAGGGCATCCTATTCTTTCCTGTCTCTTGCAGCTGAACACACACCCCCTCTGAAAAATAGACTGGGACTCTAACAAAGCCACGTCTGTCAGCATCACCCATACTGGAGGGAAGTAAAAGCCCTGATGTGTAGTATGGTGCAAAAGAATGTGTTGTTGTTGTTGATAATGCTTGGCACCGCAGAGGGGAAACAGTCTCTCAGTTAGGACTTTTACTTTGTTTCTGTGCAGCCACCAGAGCCCAGGGGGCCGCTAACGAGGTTACACAAGCTGGCATGATCTTCCGTAATGAAATTTGCAGCGTATCTCCCTCTCGCAGGTGCGCCGGTCGCCCGTTTCGTCGAAAAAAAAGGCTCCGCCAGGCAAATTGACTCGAGCGAGCGCTGTACGACACCCCCTCCCGTGGGAAGATGTCTCACTGTTAATTACTTTGTTTTGCGGCCCCGACGTAACGCGTAGACTCGGGGACAAGATCGGCACAAGACATGGTTGCGCAGCTTTGTATTTTTCTCTAAGACGTCAGCAGCGTCACCATCGTGCGCGTATGCGAACGCAGCGTCGAGGCAGCGTTGACTGTTGATGAGCGTGGATGCTCAACAAGGTTATCAACAGTGTTTCATAAAGTGCTCTTTGGTGCCTGGTGCATGGGAGGAGGTGGTACATTTTCTTTTGTATAATTCATTTGCGGTGTTCTTTGGAAGAGGTCAATAACAGTCTTTATTTCACTGCCACTAAAGCAGCCTGTAAAGAACTGGGCCCTTCACTTACTCTAATTAGATTTCACAAGGAGATGTGCTTTCCTCCTCCTCTCCTCTACCCTTGCGGCCACTGCCTCACCCTCATCTCAAGCGTTTTTGCCATGTGTGTGTTTATGTGTGTGTGTGTGTGTGTGTGTGTGTGTGTGTGTGTTTGTGTGTGTGTGGCAGGAGAGGTGCTTGTGTGTGTCAGCGCTCATGCTTGTGTGTGTTTTCATTTCTCTGTTCGTTTACCACTCTACACAATCATTACACATCATGTTGTGATTCACTCATTAAGCTGCTGTCACTGACAACGGCAGCCAAATTTCCTTTTTTTTCTTTTTTTTTCCTCACATCTCTCTTTATTAAGCCTCCATCAGACGAGGCCAAAAAGATATGAGCGAGATAGCATCAAAGCAAATGATTTAACACACTGACTCTCCTCTCCTGAGTGCTGTATGGGGAGCTTTTAAAAGACAGTATTATGATCTGACCCACATGCCTATCAGTTCCATCTTCAAAGTCATTAGCTTCAGCCCAAAAGCCCAATGCAAGGCAGGTGGGAGGGGGAGATGAGATCAGGGGCTAAGCCAGGATTTTCTCTGGGGGAGGGATGTGTAGGAGGGGGACGCTGGTGCACTGTACAGTGCTTACCTGAACTCCAAACCAAGCGCTAGGACTTAGATATGGATCTTCGACAGGACTGCGATTGATGCTCAATTTTCAGCCGTGCGCCATCATACGCATACTCATTCATCTACAGATACATACATCTAGAGAGCCTTTATGGGTGTGGCAGACACTGACTGCTGGAGGTTATTTCTCAGGATCTATGGAGGAAGATTTGACGCCCAGCTTTTCCGCAGTGGCGGCGAAGCTGCGGAGTTTGAGCGTTGGTCGCCATGACAACCGCACATCTTATTTTCGGCTCCGTTGAGGTTCTTGGCCGCGAGTGCATCCTTGAACATTACATAAGGGAATTACTCACACAAGGGGTTTCCTGTTGAAAAAGGGCCTCGGTCAACTCTGCGGTGGAGAGGAGGGGAGGCGTGTTTGCACGCGGCTTAGCTGTGCTGTGCCAGAAGTTAGAAGTGTGTCTCATATCAGCTGTAGCCAGCATCTGTCAGGACAAAACACTTCATCACCCACAACATCTTGACCAACAGTCATTGATATGGATGTCATGTGGGATGGCCGTGAAGCATGTGAGTGCAATTCCACTTGAATAATACATTTCCGTAAAAGAAAGAGTCCATAATCCTACGTTGTTTACTAGTGGAAATAAGACACTTGTCTCCTAATTGGAATTGTTCAGGCCTGTGCCCACCCATACCACCTTAGAACAATTTGAAGCGTGGGTCTCTCCTGACGGTGCCTTTGCTGCAGAGAGCTGAGCAAAGCACTGATAACACACCTCGTCACCACGCCGCTAATTCCCTCTGTACGATAAGCATTTTGTGCATTCAGCCACTCTGCTTATCACTCATTCATTATCTGTCACAGCAGGTATATGGGGAAAAATGAGACCGCCCTTGGTGTGTGTCTGAGAGTTCTACAAATGGAGCTTTTTTGTATAAAGGAAAGAGAAGGTAACAAAAGGGTTGTTCTGGCAATTTTCTGTCCTTGTCAGACAGATTTCCTGGGATAAGGTGTTAAGTTTGATAGTTCTGCATGTTAAGCCTCTGAGAGATGCCGGGAAGGCGGGAGAGCTTCCCGTTCCATCACACAGGTGATGATGGTGAGAGGGAGGCAAATTGACTGTTCCATCACTTTTAGATCCCTGAGTGCTTTTATATGTGGGGCTCATCATGCAAAGTACACTTGTATCTTGCTGGTTGGAATGCCCGACCATAAAAGGCTGTTATTTGCATCTTCAGTGTACCTATAGACATGTTAAAGTACGGGATATCTATGGACTTTTTACCTTCTGCATTGAATAAGTGTAAGGTGCTTGGTGCTTTATTACATTAAACTTGTACGTAAAAGATGGTATGTACATAAAAGATGGGATGATCTTTTACATACAGTACAATTTCAACTCAAGTCATGTATCACCACCATGCTAGGCAAGCACACCTGGTATAATATCCTGAAAACTGATTACACTGTTTGACAGATGTGCTCATGCGGCGAATTGTTATTTGATCACCTAGGAAAACATCCACTTTTTCCATCTGACAACACAAGCTAGTGGCGAATTACCTCGGCCCGGATTACAAAAGGCCCCTCCTCGCACGGCAGTTTGCGATTGCCTGCCTCCACTCTCGGCATCTCACGCCGAAGACGGTGTCGTTTCATTGCTGCCGGCACCTGGCCTCACCCCCCTGCCGAGTGGGAGATGGAGGGGTTTTGGGGACGGGGTGTGTGTGTGGGGGGGGGGAGGGAGGAGAGTGAAGAGAAGGTGGGGGTTGATTGCACCATCTCACGCTGTTATCACGCAGCGGGCATACGCGCATCCGTCTTCATCCAGTCAGCGAGCGTGAGGCGGCGGGCCAGTGAATCTGTGAATAGACATCGCAGGGCAGCGCAACGGGTGGGGAAGCAGAGGGGCTACGGAGGGAACTGAGCAGCCACTACGCCCACAATGCTCCCATGATTCTTAAGAGGCATTTATACAGCGGCCAAGAGCAGGCGAAGAAGGAGAGGAAGGGAAAAAAAGGAGATAGCACGGTGAATCAGCTGAATGGGCTCTGCTCTCCATCTACACACCGTGTTGTTTAAAATGTGATGCTCAGCATCCCTGATGCATTGTTTGGGTGTGAACAGGGAGAGTAGGGATTATCTGGAGATCGCAAAACACCCAGTATTTTTCCTGGCTTTACACTTTTCCTCACACGTGTGAATTGTTGTAATATCAGTCTTCAAGTGGGAAAAAAACAATAGTTTTTTACTCTCTTTAAGTGGAGTACAAGGTCCAAATGGACCTTGTGCCACCTATCGGGAAAATTGCCAAATTATCAAAAACATTGAGAGTGTTTTGAAGGACTTGCGTAAGGAGTAATAGTAACACAGTTGGCCATGTACTACAGAAGAACATTTATTGCAGGCACTGCTCTGTTACAGTGAACAGAAGAAAGTAAATCTCTTTGAACGCTCCAATAATTGTAGGTTAACACCCAGAACCAGGGACATTTCATTACAATAGCTGACCAAGTCCTGGAGGAAGAGTTCATATGAGACAATGGCAATACATTATTACTGTGAAAGCTCATTATGATTCAAACGCCTCGCTGTGGTTAGAGACAAGGCCCACCCCCATTGGTGTTGCTGACTAATAAGGTTTTTGCAGGACGGGGGGAACAGTGGCTTTCTTTATTGAAACGTATTTCTTTGTTTGGGACCTTGCTGACATTGATGTGATTTGTCCCGTAGCGTTGGTCGGCAACACTGTCACACACTGGGATTGTCTCTCATAGTCTCTCTGTCTGTTACGATGATCTGATCTGATCTTAACCACAAGGAAAGAAGTGGGTAGACTGTAGTGGGTGGACCCCCCCCCCATCCCACCCGCCCCCCAGAATCTAATTGCTGTGCCCATTGTCGGTCCCCCAGGGGTTAAGGACACATTCTCCCCGCTTTGATTTTCTAATGAAAGAGGCAAATTCCAGGGAGAGCGCCTTTAACCTTTTGAGAGATGGATAATCAAGCAGCTTTATCGATTTCTTTGTTTACGCACAGTGAAGACTTGGTGTCCAGCTTTTAGGGACAACTGCTGTTGTTGAGCCAAATAGAAATGTCATAGTCTTTGGTCCTGGCTGACTTCAAAAGCTTTGTCAGAGGAGCCTAGGAAGATGCATGAACAATGAGCAATCTATAGTATTCAAAACATTTTGTGTAAACCAAGGTCATGGTCAACATACTGTAGTCACCATCTTAGACATACTGCCCCAAATGTAAAAACAAACATGGGTAGACTGATGAGATGTTCTGCTGTAATCTTTGTATACCTTGGTCTCTCCTGGATATTTTCAAAAGTAGAATGCCAGATCCATTAGAGCAGCTTCTCTACAGTTTGAAAACTTCTACCAGAGCTGCCAAATCTACAGAGAGTTTACTTCAGCATCCAAGTTTATTTTTTGGCTCAATTCTTTATGAACTTTAGTCCAGTCACTGGTGCAAGAGAAAGATAGGGATCTTGCCCTGTCACACTCACTATAAGAAGATGCATTGCTGTTTCAATGCTAATGCAGTGGAATGAGCAGTCTGTGTTTAATGGTGTAGTTTGACATGTGGGTAAATCTAGGGTTAGATATAAACTTTAGTCAGAAATGGATGTTGGTAGTAAGTGATATGGGCTTGCTTGGTGTTGCATGAACCTGGTGGATAGAGAGAAGTTCTTAAAGCTAAAAATGAACTGTTCAGTGAGTGGAATATTATGT
The DNA here is from genome assembly GCF_046254945.1 of Alosa pseudoharengus. Taxonomy (NCBI): domain Eukaryota; kingdom Metazoa; phylum Chordata; class Actinopteri; order Clupeiformes; family Clupeidae; genus Alosa; species Alosa pseudoharengus. The sequence goes on from NW_027468680.1 coordinate 27,838,270, forward strand.
CTAAAATGCTTGGTCCTAATCCCAAATCATTTATGCAAAACCCACAGATTAATAAAAAGGTGAAAACTGTACTTGGATCCTTAAATTGTGACCAGACATGTGTAAGATGGACTAGCCTGGTATGATAGATTGTAATTTAGGTAGTGCCGATGCCGTCTATGTTGGATTCCACTTGCTATTTGGCCAGGGGTTGCTGTTTTGATATAATGCATGAAATACTGCAGTTGTAACACTCCGATCATTGGGATCGTGCGCAAAGTGCTGATCATGGATGCAGTTTGTCAGGATCCGTAGCCAGGTCCCCCCTCCACCCCCTTCCACCCTTATTTACAGCAGGTGACTCTTGTGACATTTGTGATGATGAGCCCACATTGGATCCCAGAGCTTTGTCTCGCTCTTCTGACAGCCGTGTTTACGTGCAAAGCCTCTTATACAGTCTGGAGAAAATCCAAATGATGTGCAATGATATCCCCTCCTATGCAAACTTAATGATGACTAGCAAATGCAGCGGATTCAGCATGCACTAATGAGGGAGAGCACAGTGAGCAAGGACATTCTGACATTATAAACAAAAGGCTCATTTTCTGAAAAGCATAAATGAATAACCGAGGGCCGTTAAGGGAAGTTAAAGTTCCTGAGGGCCATTGATTGAATTCGCTTAAATCACCCATGTCTTGCGTTTATGGGTGCCGTGACATTAAACATTGCCAGTATTTTCCGAGTTTGCCTGGAAGAGGGAGTGAATTTAACAACAAGAAGCCCAGGGTTCTTTTTATACCCTTCCTGGCATTCACTCCCTTCCTTGAGTCTTATCTTGTTTGATGGAAGTCACAGCGAAGCCCTACTCTGTGCATAGTTCCCAGCAGAACGGCTCAGGAGCTACTGTAAATATTCAAGACTAACTTTGGATATCAGCCGCCGAATCCCACGCTGTCCTCTGCAAACACAAAGAAAAGAGACAGCGCATGGAGCTGGAGCCACAGAGCGTTGCGTAACCTGAAAGGACCGTCACACCAGAGCAAGAGTTTTTATTTCTCAGCAAAGTCCAGTGGTCACTGCATAGAGAAACTTCAACCTAGGAGGTCATTCAGCAGAAACTTCCGTCCTATCATTTAGCATGTGATCCATCCCATCCTAGAGAGTCGTGGTAATTGGAGTGCTTCTACTCCAATTTGCAAACATTCTCATTTGTGAATTCGGGCACCAGAGGGAATTATCACAGCTTGCTTCGATTTTTGGTTTTACTCAGATTTGCATTTTCCCATGTTTTTTCATCACCAGCCATTACCCAAGGCAGCTAAACATGGCCCATTAATGTGTCTGGGTGATCACTAAAGCATGCTGGGTTTCAGGAAGTTTTCTGGTTACACACCACCACATAATGAAAACAGGCTCACTGTCTTGGAGAAGATGTCAGTAAATGTCGAATTAAATATCGTAATGCTGTGCAGGAGTGAGTGTCTCAGAGAGTCATTCACCTGCGGCCGCTGCGTTTTCACCAGATTAAAACGTGCCCCTTCCATCGACAAAATATGTGTTCCCACACACTCTCCACAGTTTCCCATAAAACATAACCTTCACTTCGCAACGTCGAGGTCTCACCGCCCATGCAGGTTTCTGTGAGTGTAGCTCTCCACTGCAGCTTTTTTTTTTTTTGGGGGGGGGGAGTGATTTTTTCATCTTTACTGGAGCAGTCTGTGATGGGCGCTGGATCACAGGACTCAGAGCTGGCAGCACCCATCAATCTGAGCTGATTTACGGACGGACTGCAGCTGCTAAAGCACAATCTAAATCCCTATTGTCAGAGAGTGGAATCAGTCTATGAACATATCTCAGCTGTAATTACACACAACCTCATGGTATTTTACAGCTACCCTCACACATATGCAGGTACATTTTGATCCTTCTTATTAAAAGGATCATTAAGACCCAAACCAATATCTATCTCATTCCTACACTCCTACACTGTGTTACACTGTAATAAAAGCTTATGAAATTGTATTCTTATCCATCTTGCTGTATACTAGATCAACTCTGACCTTCAATGTTGTTTTAACTCAAATAAAGGATTATAAATGATTGGCTTTAGTGCCTTGAGGTATATGCTTACATGTGAAAAAGGTTATATTGATGAGGCTTTGCATGAAGAGCAATAATATTCTCAGTGGCATGCCTTATCTCCTGAGTTTGCATTGCAAATTATAACCAGGTCAGACCAACTCAAGAGGTTTGATGACTGCTTTTGATAAATCATCTTCCCTTAGTGACCTTTTGACATGTTTATCAGAGAATAGTCCAGCAAGCGTGGGGAGAACAGTGGTCCGAGTAGGGCCCAGCTTCGCTCTGATTAAGTTAAACGTGGGCTACCAGTGTGTGTGCCCTTGATGAAAGATTATGGGGGATGTCGTTTTAATCTTGTGGTGCTGCCTCTCAAGGACGTCCGCTGATGCACCTCAAAAGCGCTCTCCCTAAAGCTGGCTTTGACGGATGATGCCTCCCTCCCCAAATGATAGGCTATTATTTTACTTTGCGGCGGATAAATGGAATCGGTAGCTGCTAGCTGTCCCCTCGCTGTCTGGCACGAGCAGACAGGAGAGAGAAAACAGGGGGTGACGAAAAGCTTGTTCTCATGTCTCTATCATTTCACACGTCTCTGTACTTTCCATGTTTCAAAACCAACATCTAGTTATTTTTTTCTCAAAAGCTGTACCTGTATGCGCTTAATATCAGATATCTTTCAAAGACGTTCAGCCATGCAGAGAGAGAGTCTTTCAAGGGTAGGCAAAGTTACTGACGTTGCTGTCTCTTTTGTCATTCACAGACCAGCAGTATTCATGGTCGCCATCCCAGTACTTCGATGAAGACAGCTACTCTCCCCCTCCCAAGAATATGAAGGGTCTATCCGGCGGCCGGCCTCAGCTACAGATCTCGTCAGCGCACACGTGCGGCATCTCCGACTGCGAGCACTCCCTGGACCACCTGCAGCATGGGCCGGCCGAGTCGCGCCAGTCCTACCTGCTCAGCCCGACCGAGAGCTGCCCGCTGGACCACCACCACCGCTGCTCGCCGCGCAGCTCCATCCACTCCGAGTGCATGGTGATGCCCGTCTCCATGGCCTCGGACCACGTGTCCAGCAGCACCTTCCCCCGCATGCACTACAGCTCGCACCACGAGGGCTCGCGGGACGACTGCTCCACGGCGCACGTCACCGGTGGAGGGGTCGGAGGCCCCGGCGGCGGAGGAGGTGGTGGTGGTGGTGGAGGTGGTGGAGGTGGTGGAGGTGGTGGCGGTGGCGGTAGCGGCAAGATGAACCGCATCCCGGCCAACCTGCTGGACCAGTTCGAGAAGCAGCTGCCCATCCACCGCGACGGCTTCCACACGCTCCAGTACCAGCGCACGTCCACCACGGCCACCAGCGAGCAGCGCAACGAGAGCCCCGGGCGCATCCGCCACCTGGTGCACTCCGTGCAGAAGCTCTTCACCAAGTCCCACTCGCTGGAGGGCTCGTCCAAGATGAACGGCACCAAGGGGGGCGACTCGCGCTCCTCGGACAGCGGCCACCACCACCACGGCCACGGCCACCACCACCACGGCCACGGCCACCACAAACACAGCAAGCGGAGCAAGAGCAAGGAGCGCAAGTCCGAGTCCACCAAGCACCGCTCGGGCATGGCCGGCTGGTGGAGCTCGGACGACAACCTGGACAGCGACAGCACGTACCGGACGCCCAGCGTCATGAGCCGCCACCACGTCGACCACATCAGCCACTGCTACCCGGACTCGGTGCAGAGCCACTTCGGCGACCTCTCGCTCAAGACCTCCAAGAGCAACAACGACGTCAAGTGCTCGGCCTGCGAGAGCATGGCCATGGCGCCCGAAGGCAAGTTCATGAAGAGGAGCTCCTGGTCCACGCTGACCGTCAGCCAGGCCAAGGAGGCGTATAGGAAGTCCTCCCTGAACCTGGAGAAGCCTGTGATGCCGCAGGACCTGAAGCCCTCTTTGAGGGCTTGTCATTACCTGCAGGTGAGTGCTTTGGGCAATTGTAGTTTTTTATGATTGGTTCCTGTAGTCCATCAACCGTGGACACTGAATAAGTGCATTTGCTTGCGCTCTCACCCTGGAGTTATGTGGTCAACACTCACTGAGGCCAGGTCCTGCAGTACATTGTGAAAGATGAAGCCAGGTGATAATGAGCACCTAGCATTTAGACCAGAGGGAGGCACTCATTTGACCTCAATTGACCACAGTGGTCAGCTCATTCAATATTTTACTATACTTTTTCACAAAGATATTCTGCACTATTTAAAGTTAACGGTGACTTTATATCCTCAAATGTCATGTGAGCTGTTTACATTAAATGAGGGTGTGCCCAGAGGAACTGGGAGGCCTAAAGTGCACTGAGTAAATCCACAAAGAAAATAAAGATTTACTGATTCCGTTAGTGTGAATGGACCAGTAGCCACCCAAAGCCATTGTTTAGAAATATTGCAAACAGTGGGGGCATATTGACTTGCATTGACTGGTCAGTGAGACCTTGTGGTTTTACAGGGAGCAGGTATTTCATTATCCCACCAAACATTAGCGATGAGTTCCCATCAAGAGTGCTAAAGCTCTTTGTCAGTTACCTGTTCGCGGCTCTTGACTGGAGTGGGGGTTTTCTTCTTAGCCCTGCTGTCGTATCTACGAGAGTGCGCTGTCGTGGGAGAATACTTAGCTCTTATCGAGGTGTTTCATTGTGTCAGACCAGGGGAATAGCAGAGGATTAAATGCATGGGGATCAATCCAAACCAAATCATTATTGTGCACTTGGATGCCTCGAGTAATCATTTTTAGCCGTGTGCGGGATTGTACGGCTTTAAGGTGCCACCATGGAGGCGACACTGCTGACGGTGCACTGGAGCGTCACAGGAGTCACTTGTGGCAACATGGCTTATTTTAAAAACTACACATCCCATGCCGCTCAGTTAAGTCTGTGAATGGAGTCTATATAATAGACTATAGACCCTACTATCAGTGTCTAATGTGTAATAAGACCATGTCAGTCTGGCTAATGGGATGCTTTGAGAGAGCTCTATCTGCCACTGCTGTTCCTCTTAAACAGATTGTTCTGTGATAATTATCTGATTATCTCTCACAGGGCGCTTAGTTCGCTCCATATTGGTTAATCAGATTGAGCAAAATGCCTCAATGTCAATTTATGCAAGTGCAGCCCGGAGCTCTTTGAAATATCTACACATATCCCTCCACATTTATTTTGTTACTGTGTTGACTGTTGGTGTCTTTCTCCTCTTAAATGAAAATTGACACCAAGGAACAATTATGGAGTCATTGCACAATGAAAACGTGTGATAGGTTAGATCCGAGTAACTACAGGGGTATATGCATCTGCAGCAACATGGGCAAATTATTCTGTTCCATAATAAATTCTAGACTGACAGATTTTATCAATCAACACAACATACTAAACAAAGCACAAATTGGTTTCCTCCCAAATCATAGGACCTCAAATCACATTTTTACACTACACACTATAATTGATAAACACGTTAAACAAGACAAATCCAAATTATTCACTTGCTTTGTTGATTTCGAGAAAGCCTGTGATTCTGTATGCCACAAAGGTCTACTCTACAAATTATTAGAATATGGGGTTGGCGGGCAAACATATGATGTAATAAAATCAATGTATTCCTCAAACAAATGTGCAGTTAAGATTGGAAATATGCAAACAGATTTGTTTTCCCCAATACCATGGTGTCCGTCAAGGATGTGCAATGAGTCCAATGTTATTTAATTTATATATAAATGAGTTGGCCACTAAAATCCAACAATCCACTGATCCTGGCATAAAATTAGTGTCTAAATTACAGTAGTGTCTAAAATGTCTTCTCTATGCAGATGACTTAGTTCTCATAGCCCCAAATGAAGTAAGCCTGCAAAATAGCCTGAATATTCTGGAAAAATTCGTGGAAAATTGGTCACTAAAGGTGAACTTAAAAAAGACAAAAGTTGTAGTTTTCCAAAGAAAAAATAAAAATAACAACATTATGAAATTTTCAATTGGCAAAGAACTAATCGAACAAACTCAAGAATATACTTATTTAGGGATCTCCATCAACTCAACAGGAAAATCTGATTTGGCAGTAAAAAACCTAAAAGAAAAAGCACAACGATCTCCATATGCTATCAAAAAATAATTTCAAGCCAATATTCCCATAAGAATATGGTTAAACATTTTCATGCAAGTCATTGAACCTATTGCCCTCTATGGGTGCGAAATTTGGGGACCACTTTCGAGATATGATTTTGCGGATTGGGAAAAACACCCAATTGAAGCCCTGCACACGGATTTCTGCAAAAACATTCTTAGAGCTCACAGAAATACCCACATAATGGCTGCAGGGCTGAACTGGGCCAGTTCCCATTAATTATCAAAATTAAAAAAAGAATTTTAAAATTTTGGAAACACATACAATTTAGTAACCCCAATTCATTACATTATAAAGCCCTAAAAAGCTCAGAATTAAATATAGAGAAAAGTCCCCTAAATCAATTCATCTTAAAGCACAGTAATCTCACTCCAATTAATTTGACAATGCCCAAAACTAAAAAAGATTCAATTCAATTAGCGAATAAAATCCATCCAAATTCTATCATAGAAAAAGAAAAAGAAAAATATATATCATATTGGACAGAAATCGCAAAAACCTAACATAAACTTGAATGTTATCTTGCAATTAAGCACAAATATGAATTGGCCCCATATCTAAAAACGCTCAAAGACAAACATCGAAACAGAACCAGAAACGAAACAGAACATCGAAACAGGTAGAAGGAAACAGACCTGGTTACCAAGTGAGGCCAGGCTGTGCCACCACTGCCAGGAAAGTAAAATAGAAACAGAGCTACACTTCCTAACAGAATGCAAATTTTACACAGACCTCAGAGAAACCTTCCTTAAAAAAGCAAGTACCATACGCCCTGAAATCTTAGATGAAAATAACGAGGGTAAGCTAAAATATATCCTGGGCGAAATTCCAGAAATTGCACTGGCAGCTGGAAAATATGTACTAGCCTGTCACGAAAGACGAAATGCAACCGTAAGCCAGTGATTCCACCCCTACTGTTGTTTATCTTCTCCCCCCCCCACCAATTTCACTATTCTATTAACCTACATTTTCTTCCCTCTATTATTTACATTATCATCTTATCATTATTTTTTTTAGTAGTATAATTATTATTAATGTCTCCTATTTTGATTATTCCATGTTTTTGCTTTTGTTTTTTGTTCTTAATGCTTTGCCAATATTGTAACCTGAACAGTCATGCCAATAAAGCACAATGAAATTAATTGAATTGAATTGAATTGAAAAGCAGCAGACAGTTTCTCCCTTAAATTTACCTTAGAAAAGGGCACTGACTGGACGTAGTCCTCTGTTGGGGGCTTGATTGCATTTTGGGGGGTGCTTGATAAACAGATGCTCCAAAAATAGCACTGCAGTATATCACCGGGCTATATTTGGATCCCATTATCAATGCAGTGGCGGTGACGCAGAGTCCTGGGGGAATTTATGTTCTCACTCTGATGTTAGGCAGCCGAAAGGTCTTTGGATTCACATTGGGCCAAAATGGAAGGAAATAAAGGTGCTATTTTTGGTCTGCTTTCATCAACAAGGGCAGTCAAGCAGGTAGATTGAATTGTTGTTCAAGGAAGGGGCATTTAGAAGGGTGACTTCGACAAGCTTGTTGCCTTGTCTGTCTCCCTTTATTTATTTGCCTACTTACTAATGGACATACAGACTTACTTACTTTTACTTACTGACTTATACATACTTGTCCCCACATTTTGCAAAGTAACTGAGCTTTTCTTTTTACAATCTGAACCACTTGAGGTACAAGTCACCTTGCTGATGACAAGTCTGGAGAGTACTTGAGACCCTGGTTAGTGAAAGCACCTGTGTCTCCCCCAGCCCCATCAGTGGAGCTGACATGAGTGGCTCTGAATGAGGGGACCACTGATTTCTTTTCATCTTCACTTTCATGATCCAGTCGCAAAGGGATGGGTACAAACAAGAAAAGAAAAAAACACAGAACCCTAGCTGACTTGGTTAAAATCAGAACGGCTGACAATTGCTGAAAGTCGTTGGAGAAGGTAGTGCCTGCGTCATTGGCGGAGCAGCACCACAAATTAGTCTCCAATTATTGTTCCAGCTGAACCTCCAGCGCCTTCCAAGCCCCCTCTCCTTCTGTGGGATGTGAGGCCTGATTCAGACGCGAGAGGTGGCGGTGGCGGCGCAATAAAGTGTTAAATTAAATGAGAAAGAGGGCGAGTGAGCCGGTGCCAACAGCCAGCCTCATCACCACCTGCCACCTCGTTTACACTCTCAAATCTGCTCCCCTCTGGGCACTGGCACCCTCTCTCTCTCTCTCTCTCTCTCTCTCTCTCTCTCTCTCTCTTTCTCTCTTTCATTGTCCCTCCTCCCTCCTCCTCTTACACACACTGTCTCCATCAACTTCCATGTCCACATGACTCTCTCTCTCTCTGTCTCTCTCTCTCTCTCTCTCTCTCTCTCTCTCTCTCTCTCTCTCTCTCTCTCAATATCTCTCTATCTCCCTCAAATTCAAATTCAAAATGCTTTATTGGCATGACAAGAACACTCATATTGCCAAAGCAGTTATTATATAATACAAGAAATGATAGTGAGTGTGTGTGTGTGTGTGTGCGCGTGTGTGTAAAAATATGTATACATGTATGCTCTTGTGTGTGTGCATGTGACTTTCTGTGTATTTGTGTGTGTGCATGTGTGTGAGAGTGTGTTTGTATAGGTCACTTGTTGTCCCATAGGCCCGGTCTCCTTCTCCATGTAGTATCTTGAATTGTGATACTCTTTACTTAGTTCACTAAAATTTGGAATTTCTGAGTTTTTTTTTTTGATGAAAATGATTCTTGTTTGAGTGAATGATTTACATTGTACTGTAGGAGGAAATACATCTGTCTCAACCTCACCTGATCGAGAAATGACCACATATTTTCTGTTCTTTTAGTTGCCATGATTTTATGTCCTTTTTTTTGTCCTATTTTGATTGCCAATTTGTGGTCACTTAGTCTGTACTTCAGGTCAGTCTCTCTCTCTATCTCTTTCACTCACTCTCTCTCTCACTCACTCACTCACTTACTCACTCACTCACTCTCTCTCTCTCTCTCTCTCTATCTCTCTCTCTTACTCTCTATTTGTCTGTCTATTCTATCTATCCTCTCTGGATCCCTTTGTGTATTAAGGTGGGCCTCACCCCTTCTTCTTTCTCTCACTTTCATCTCTGTATCCCTTTGTCCATCTTCCTCTGTCATCTCTTTTTCATTTGCCTCCTGCTGTCCCAGCTCCACGGCTGTTGAGTATCTCTGGGATCATTTTCCCATCAGCAAGGTGACATCTTCCCATCGCTCACACTGGAATTCTGCTCTCCCACCACACTAATCCTCCGTCACTAGTCCATCACTAGCTCATATTGTATCGCCTGTATGCTCCAATATTTACAGTTTTAATATGTTATGGAGAGGCTCTGAGGAAGGTTTTTGTGCACCTGTAAAGCATTTATTTTATGGCTTGTGAATTATGTTTGTTTTTGTGCTATTCTGTTAGTGTAGCCTATAACTAACTGTCAAAGGGCAGGCAAAGGATAAAACAGGAACAAAAATGTCTTTTCTCAGATGGGGCTTTGATCATAGCATCATCATAATGGGACAAAGCCACACCAGAGCACTGTAATAAAGCGTTAAAGTGTAACTCCGGAGGAAAAGCTAGGGTGTACAGTATTTACAGTTGTTAACAACTTCAAACTTTTGATTGAGAGCAAAATTACGTTAACCCTTATAAGGTGTTCGGGTTTGTGGGACCCGTTTTCAGTTTTTAGCTTAATAAAAATGATACAAATAATTATTTTTTTAAACTAAGATTCATTGGCCTTGGCTCATTTTCTATGAGGAACATAAATCAGAAAACATTTTCAATCAACCCCCCTGCATACCCCCCCTTCACATTTATATTACACACAGGATGTTCGGGTCCACTGGACCCGGAACTAGTTAAAGTGTGGAAATCAGGTCCTGTGTGTGTCAGAGGGTTTTGATGGTGATGCAGAGCAAATAGTTTCAAAGAAATGAGGATAACATTTCTGAAAATCCAGAGTCCAACACTGAGTTTGAAGAGGAGGATAAGCATCAGCCAGCTCCGAAACGTAAAAGAGCCTCAGGACTAGCCCTTCAGCTGCCAGGACAAGCCTGCGAGCAGCCAGCCCCAGGACCATCCTGTGAGCAGCCAGCCCCAGGACCAGCCCGCAAGCAGCCAGCCCCAGGACCATCCTGTGAGCAGCCAGGACCAGCCCGTGAGCAGCCAGGACCAGCCCGCAAGCAGCCGGGACCAGCCCGCAAGCAGCCAGGACCAGCCCGTGAGCAGCCAGGACCAACCTGTGAGCAGCCAGGACCAGCCCGCAAGCAGCCAGGACCAGCCCGCAAGCAGCCAGCCCCAGGACCATTACGTGAGCAGCCAGGACCAGCCCGCAAGCAGACCAGCCCGTGAGCAGCCAGGACCAGCTCGCAGCCAGGACCAGCCCGCAAGCAGCCAGCCCCAGGACCAACCCGTGAGCAGCTAGCTGTAGGACTACCCCGTCAGCCTACATCGAAACGCAAGCGAACCTCAGGACCAGCCCGCCAGCAGCCAGCCCCAAGACCGGCCAATAAGCAGCAAGCCACAGGACCAGCTCGTCAGTCAGCTTCAAAACGCAAGCAGGCCTCAGGACCAGATCGTGAGCAGCCAGCCATAGGACCAGCCTGTCAGCCAGCTCCGAAACGCAAGCGAACCTCAGGACCAGCCCGCCAGCAGCCAGCCCAAGGACCAGCCGATGAGCAGTAAGCCGCAGGGCCAGCCGTTGAGCTGCCAGCCATAGAACCAGCCATTGAGCAGCCAGACATTGGACTAGACTGTCAGCAGCTTGCAAATGACAACATATGGATGTCAAAAAATGGTAGAATTGAATGGTCTTCCTGCTCAAGAAATGAACCCCCCTGCATGGCTGCCAATGTGATTCGGATGCTACCAGGACCTACATGCTCGATGTCTTGTGCATGTCACTCATGCACAAGACATCAATTCTTCTTTTTACCTTTTCATGCCATCCCCTATCAAAAAATACATATGCAATACACACACAGTGAGACTCTGCCCCTCATGTGTGGTATAGTCTGGTATAAAATTGCCGTGTTCAATGGCTTCAATGTGTTGTTCAGACAGATGTTATTGAGTATGTTCAATTTCTAATGAAATTCAAATAAATAAAACTTGCTTCATTTGTACAATTGTTGATTATTTTCCAGTTATGCCTGTTTTATGATGCATTTCCTTATTTTGTTATATTTTAATACAAAAATAAAAAAAACGAGTGGCACTTCTATTCATAATTGTGATTTAACAAAGGTAAAGGCAACACATTTAACATATGTGTTGTTTATATTACTTGCAGTTGGGATGAAGTAACCATCTAGTGAGTATTTAAAAAAAAAAAGTTTGATTATGTTGAATTAAAAGGCCTAAAATGCAATGGGTCCACTAGACCCAGCAGCACCTCCTGTGTAACAAAAAAACGAACACCCTATGAGGGTTAATTGGTGGTGTTTTGACCAAGACCGTTTATTTGCATTATCACTCAATGGGTTTTACAGTGATGCTAACGACGCAGGGTGCTATGTTGATAGCAATTAACGTATTTTTGTTCTCAATCAAAAGTTTGAAGTTGTTACACTTTAAAAAGCAATAGTAATCTAACCATTTTGGTGCCAGCATGTGCGGTTCAAGCCCTCTTTTGCTTGCTACCACCAAGAACGTGTTTTACAATAGCATCTTTTTTGCCAAACTAATTCCGTTTTCCACGTTAACACAGCTTTTTCTTTCCTGAGAAGAGTTCAAAGAGAGGGTTAGACTTTGATAGGTTTGCTGATAGGGCATTTGCAGCCGGATTTAATAAGCCAATTAATTACCATATTGACTTGCCAAAGGTGACCGGTTCAGGAGGAATAAAAAAGAAGGGGGGAAGAGACACCTTGTGATGAAAGACAAGCCAAGCTGCAGCTCAGGCAGTGAGCGTAGGGCATTTCCCAGGGTGAGGCTTGACAATGCCTCAATAAAGCACAGCATCTTGTTGTCGTGGATACAGGGAGCTGCGTTCTTGGTCCTCTTGAGCCATGTGAGTGAGTGTGTGTCTTTCTGTGTGTGTGCTTGTGCATGTGTGTGTGTGTGTGTGTGTGTGTGTGTGTGTGTGTGTGTGTGCAGGCACGTGTGATGCATGACAACATGCTCTTTCACAACTTCATGAACCTCACTGCAGAGACCGTGCCCTGTATAAGTAGACATGAGAGAGAGAAAGGGAGAGAGAGCGAGGGAGATGGAGATAGGGAGAGAGGCAGAGTGACAGTGACAGTTTTGCCCAGGCATTAGTGCCTCCACAGACATCAAAAGCCCCAGGAAGCCTCGAGGAGCTCCTGATGTGTCTTGGCGCGAGGGGAGCCGGTCAGAGCCAGCGAGCCTCATCCAATCTGAGGGCAACATCGTGAGGAGCAAGGGGGGGGTGGGGGTGGGTTTAAACCCCCCTCTCCAACCCCCCCACTCAGCCACCCACCAGCATCTGAGGAGTCTGTGACATCCTTATGTAAGCACTGGTGCCGCTGACTTCTGCCTCGGACACAGGAGCCAGCGTTGCTTGTCATCGCCCCTTATTCATGTTGTCTTCGCAAGATCGCCTTAACCCACCCATGAACTCCCCCACACACACACAACGACTCACAAAAAAACGCCTGAATGCAGTGGAGCTTGTTGTACTGCCCTTCTCAAATGCACAGTTATCTTCAAGTGTTAAACTTTGTGGCCTGACCACATCACTTGTGGACTGTACTGGGACTATTGAAAGCGGAGGATTCATTTTTAAGTCTTTTTTTAAGTCTAGATTTAGCCATCTTTCAGCTGTTTTCAGAGTGGACAGACTGATGCTTCATGCGGTGGCTGGAAGATGGATGTCTTCAGACCGGAAAGTGGACGGGGGGGGGGGGGTGCAAACCATCCTCCCTCCTGCCCTCCAATCTCTCCACTTTATCAGTCATTTCAAATTAAACAAATCTCACCACAGCTTGTGCCTGTCCTCTGGCATTTTTCCTTAATTAAACATCTAAAAATATCAAAGTCCTCGAAGACTTAATTAACCCAAAGACTTCAGTGTTTACACAGCACATGTTTGTCGTGTGTGTGTGTGTGTGTGTGTGTGTGTGTGTGTGTGTGTGTGTTTATGTGGGGGAGCTTTCACGCAAGTGTGTGTTCTGCTTGTGTGTGGGTGTGTGTGTTCATGACGAAGTATGCTGTACGCGAGCAGAGTGGAGATAGATACACCTGCAACACTTTATGTTGACATTACCGTTTCATGCGGGAAACGTACAAACCTGTGGGGGAGAGCGGCAAACTACATCATCTGCTTTGCATTCAACTCAGTCCAGTCATATATAGGTCATGTGCTTTTTTTTGACCTACTGTATTATTAGAACTGCTGAATAAGAAGTTGTGTGTAAACTGGGGTCATTTGGTGAACAGTTATTCAGGCTGCTAGACATTAATGTGCTAAAATTATAACAGCATGATTGCCTTTGGCTACCGCTAAATGAGAATGATAAAAATGAGGCAATAAGTGTTCACTGCTGTAAAAATTCATCCTATGAATACCTGGGTTTTTTCTCTCCTTGGCCGAGTAGAATTTCCTCTTTATTAGTAAGCAGCTGTATGTTGGAATTTTTATGGGCCTTTGAAGGTCATGCTGTTATTTTTTGGTGACTGGAGTTGGTTGTTAATTCCACGTTTGACTCCACTTACCGTTCTACTAAATGAGATTTTTTGTAATGCAGTTTTTAAATAACGGAGTCGGTGTTGTCACGCTCCTTCTGGTGCATAAAACACAATGAGAACTCTGTGACCTTTCTCTCTTCCTCTTTCCACCCAGTTGACCCATGTCGGGGGCAATAAGTGGTTGCCAGGCAGCTGACAAACCCTGTCATCAGCGTTATAATAACCATCATTAGTGGAGCCAAAAGCTCACTCGTTGGTACAATACCGCATCACCGCCTGTCCTCTCCGAAGATGACACAATTTGAGACGGAGATGACCCACTGTTCTCTCCAGGAGCGGTGATCAACTCCATTAGCAACCATGCCAGAATGCACAGTATTGACGTGGGTCTGGGCTGAGAAAAGATTCAATGTTACACTAAGTGATCTGAGAAAGGAGATGAATGCACATTTCTTGGATGCCATCAAAGAGACCGGCATATTAGTTGATCATGCATGGCGCTGTTGCTAATGAAAAGCACATGTTCATTAAGGTGATGGGCTGTGTTATACAGGCATGGGCTGTCTGTCATGTGACAGATAATGCTGGTGAGAAGGGTGAGACAGGCCTAACCAATTTCTGCTACATGAGAGGGGAGTCACAGAGAGTTTGTCATGCATTTACTGTATATGTCATGTTTCTGTGTGTACAAATAATCATATATAAGCACACACCTACATACTGTAAGCACACATACAGACACTCTCTCTCTCTCTCTCTCTCTCTCTCTTATACATACACACACACACTGTACATACCTATGGGACGCACACACACACACATACACACACACACACACACACACACACACACACCCACAGTGTCTCGCCCTAGTACTAGTGTTTAGTGTGCCTGAGGGCAAATTGGAACCCTAGGGTCTGGCATGTTATGTGAGTTGGCATCTCAGCTACAGTCTGGTGCTTGTGTGTCTGTGTGTGTGTGTGTGTGTGTGTGTCTGTGCTCTAAAAGCTCACTCTGAGACTGACCCAGCCCCTGCTGTAGCCACTGTAATTGAATTCTGTTTTTGAAGTGAAGTGAAGATGTGCTTGTGCCATGCCAAAAATGGTCAGTGAGTGAGCAACGCGACGCCCAGGTGGGACTTGATGCTCTCAGTCTCCTGAGTGGTGAGACAATTTAGCTCCCTGTGACCCAGGAGGGTGTCGGTCCTGCACACACTGATTTGCCAGCAAAGATGTCGCCAATGGCCCATTTTCACATGTCACATTTTTGTCTGTGGTGGTGTGACAGTGTGACACTTCAATCTAAACCCCTTAAGTGTTTTTCCATAAGCTTTCTAAAAAGGTGAAGGGTCCTGTATGGAGCATCTCTCCGCATACAACACTTCCTGAGGGCAGCACTGGCTCTTTCGGAGCCTGAGAGCCTCATCCAATCAGTGGGGTTAACAAAGAAAAGTTTTTTTGACGTATATTCCTCCGTCGAGATGAGCTAAAAAAAAAAAATTATCTTAAAAAACTCTTTAAGTACAACCTTTGATATGAGGAGGATTTACAGAAGCCTTACCATAAGAAAACAAATCATGAACTCAATTCTTGATTGGTAGGTGAATGATCACTGGCATGTTCTTGCATGCTTAAAAGACAACTCGACATCAGACGAGCCGTAACTGAGGAGGTAGTGTTCTTTCATCCCACACAGAGGCATGTCTTTCTCATAGCGTGTGAAAAGAACACTCTGTTTGGCAACACCCACTGAATAGGCCCATTTTCTACCCCTGTGCAAGAGGCCCCTCATCTGAACCCTACAGCACCATGTGGGACCATGTGGGACACTCCAACTCCAAACGACCTTTTGAGAATGAAAGTGAAGTGAAACAGTTTTGCTTGGTGGTCAGACAGAAAAGAGAGTGAGTGGTAATAAAATGCAAGTGGTTTTTATGAGTGACCATGTCATTACTGGTGATGTTTGAAGGCATAAAATGACTTCTACAAAGTCGTATGAGCATTTGCTGTCAGCTAGTTTCAACCTAATATCTCATCCTGTTGCTGTGACTGAAATGATGTGTGTATTGCCTGTCCCCACAGGTGCCTCAGGACGAGTGGAGCGGTTACCCCGGCAGCAAGGATGATGAGATCCCCTGCCGGCGGATGCGTAGCAGCAGCTATGTTAAGGCCATGGGCGACGAGGAGAGTGGCGAGTCGGACTCCAGCCCCAAGAGCTCGCCGCAGAAGAGCGCCCGCTCCGACGCCCTCGTCAAGTCCGTCCTGCAGAGGCAGCTCTCGGACTCCCAGAGGTATGTCCAGTCTGGTCCGCCGCTCATCACCACTCGTGCCCCTTTTCCCCCATTTTTGACCACTCTGCTCATCGTGTGCTAGGGTGGTCTGTGTGGCCTGCCCCCTGGTGGTGTGGTGGGGGACTGATGACCACAGCTATATGCACCAATCATGCTGAATCCATGCATAATGTCTTCCCAATGCACGACTCCACCCGAGGAAATGCAAGACAACAGCAGGGCAAAGGTATTTGTGGGGTGTCGCTGCCTGATCCACTCTAAATGCTGGTCAGAAAGACCATCTTTTATGGCTAGCATTTTGGATATTTTCCTAAGAGGAAAAGAGGTCTTACCACAGGCAGCTGGCATGGATTGGTCAGCTGGCATGGATCGGGCAGAAGTCTAGAACACAGCGGCTGATGCTAAAGCGTTCCTTTCTGAAGCGCGTGTCTCTGTCTACAGTCCTCCAGTTTCTCCACATCATCTCTCCGCGAGCCTCCAACACGTTTAGCTTTTAAAGAAGCTTTCTTCACAACAACGCCACTCCTTTATCCTAACACTAATTTTAACAGGATCATGAGCACATTTACCCATATAAGCCAACAAATAGGTTACTTCTACAAGCAACAGCTGTTCCGGCATAGACATGCTGTTCAGAAAGAGCCAGACAGTTATCTAAGGGTGCAGAGGTGAGAGCGATGCACTAGGGAGTGAAAAGGTGTGGGGGGAAGAAATTGGACAGCCTCAGCCCGAGGTCTAGTTGAAATGAGGAAGACGTTTTTACAGCGGAAGTCATTCAGTTTCTGGAGCCGGGTAAACAGTGTGCCTGTTGAAAGATTACTGATGACATAGAGGTGGCCTGCTGAGAAACTCTTGCTGGGGCACAAGAGTGAAACAAAAAGTATCACATAAAAAAGTGTTTGCATGATCTCTGTAGATGTGATCTCTCTTACCCAAACAATATTTTATGTGCCCTCTAACAATGTCAAGGAAAATTCTGACATATCTAGAGCATATAACATATTCATGCCGGAATCGGAAAGATTTCTGATCTTCCTTGAAAATGCTGTAAACTCAATTGTATTCCCCCCCCAGTGGAAATGTACAGTATATACCTACCTTTGGATAATGGTATAATGGTATCAGATTATAAATCCATTAGTGGGATAATATGGTTGAGACATGTCATACAGCTCTGAGAGTGCATTTGGTTTGCCACAGACCTCTCATTTCCTGCTTATGTATTCTCAATGCAACGTTCACATTATGCAGGTCTGCCTACACTGTAGGGAACATTAATTATGATAGGAAGGTCAAAAAGGACTTTTTCTGCCACATGTATTTATTTGTCTAATATACGGATTGAAAGCAGATTATTTATTCACTGAAATCCAACGCGTAAATCAGGCGTCGCTGGAGTAGTAGTGTCATCGTCTTAGGGATCATAAGTGTCTTGAGAGAGCATCAACTGGGACATCATGCTGGCAGAATAGCAAACAGCTCCATTACCCCTGCGACGGTAATAGCGTGACATCAGGACAAATGCACGAGACAAAGATTGAAATGAATTAGGCCTACACCGATGATAGAAAGAATTTCAATCACGCGACAACGATAATGAAAGCACGACGACACCCCCCACCCCTCGGCCCAACACTCATTACCACAAACGAGAACACAAGCACTGTTTATCTAAGGTTTAACATGGCTGTTCTGTTCTCCTCCTCATTCTCCCATAAATGTCAGTGCAAGGGACATGTTTTGTATCCAGTCGCTTCAGACTTTTTGATGATTGAATCCTTGGTTATTAAACAAGTTATTTGGACAAAAGTTGATGAATGAACGGGTGCCAGACAGGAAATGAAAGGGGCCTAATATCTGTATCCTGTGGCCTTTTGCACTTAGGTATTCAAAGAGTGGTCTTATAATTGCTTTTGTGTGGGCAGAGGTGTCTACTATCTTTACTTTGTGATCCACTCTTTCTCTTTGTGACCTCATGTCCCCTACGTTAGCGATTGTCATTTCCATTTCATAGCCCCTGTTGCTGGGCAACAGTAGACACTAGCGCCAACTCTAATATTGTTGTCATGTTCCTTTGAAAAATGCAGAACTTTGTCTGTGCCAGCTATTTTTTTTAAGCCTCCCGTATCTACAAAGAAACATTTACTCTGCAGCAGCTCTAGTCATCAGGGATTTGCTCTATTTGATGTTTAATTAAAAGATATTCTCCCCACGTCTTTCACCTTTCCTAATTGCTGCTCTGTGTCTGTTCCTTTCCACAGTGATATTTCTCACATGAATCTCCACACTATTTTTTTTTGCTGTTATGTGTGGGTTTAATGAAGCACTTTCATGTTACATGGCTGAATTTGTCTGTGTCAAACAATCTCATCATCAAATGTTATCACTGTGGACATCCAAGGGGTCGTCTAAACTGAAGAAACAGTGTTAGTCTTCTGTTTCTGACACACCATTAAGTATGCTGTGTCAGCCATGCAATAGATTGCAGATGCACTTTGATTTCATTATCAATAGTTGCTTAACTGCTAAAACTGCAGACTCTTAAAACTCCGTTTTCATTTGTAACAGTTCTGGCTCGGCCATGTCAAATCCATTCTGCGTGTGGGAATTGAGCTGCAGTCTCACCGCGCAGGAAGCACTCCCATAGTTTTACCTCAGGCTTTTTATTACACTGTGACTGCATATTCAGGTAGACAGTGAAGTGTAATATTAATAGTATTAGTCAAGCCTACCTAGCCCTACGTTTTATGAGGCAGATAATATTATCTTTAACCCTTAGAACCCGATTGACGCAAAGTGCGTCAAAAAACACACCCTTTCTTCTCTGTTACATTGCTCCAGAACGGTTCATCGCAGCGAGATGAAACCTTTATTGCACGACAGAGCAGAAGTGGGGCTTTCCAACGAGACTACACACTTGTCTCTACGATCAAGTATGAAAATTTAAAAAAATCATGAAATTAAATCAAATTGCATCATATTTACAGTCTATACTTCTCTGCGTTCACCTGCACACACATTACTCTAGTTTGAATTACTCGCGAACCCGTGATCGCATCGATATGGCAAGCATATCAGATGAAAGAGGGGGCACAGGGCTATCCATAGGTACCATGTTTATCGATCTTTCTGGCTTATAAAACCAGACGAAGTGACTGCAAAATAATAACGTCATGTACACAAACCAACGCTGCACACTCATTACTCTCGTTTGAATTACTCGCGGACCCGTGATCGCATAGATATGCCACGCATGTCAGATGAATGAGGAGACTCAGAGCTATCATTTGATACCAAGTACATCCTTCTGGGTTATAAAACAGACGAAGTGACAGCAAAATAATAACTTCATATAGCTGGACTTACCCCACGTTTTTGTCTTGTGGCAAAGCATGTTTATAATCCAATGCTATCATGTGTTTCTCTATGGCAAAGCATGTTCATATTCCGGTTTTGAGATCCTAGCAAATTCCTGCATGGCATCCAATTCAAGGCTCACATTGCATCCCAATTTGTTCAACAAATAAACACCTTTTTTGCCTTTACTTTGTTCATGGCAATGCAGTAAAGAGTTGAGAATTATTATGACTGCATACACACAGGCATGCAGGCTAACACGCAACCTCGGGTCAAGTCAGGTCAGATCAGTTCGTGTCACAGATATGGAGCGCAGAAAGGTCATTTTTCATCACTAAATAAAAAATGGCATTTATTTCCGTAAATCACACAGCAAATATTTCTGCAAATTGCTCAGCCCCAGAGTATGCCTCCAACATGGCAATTATATTGCCCGATTCAGGACAGTCTGCCCTACACACACATGAAATGCATGTAGAGCTGTGAGCTTGCTGTGGTGAGATACATGTCGAAATATAAGAATTTTTATAATACAATTTTTATATTTTAATTCTTTAAAAATCAAAATAAAATCAATGCTAGTATTAATACATGAAATGATGGCAGATCTGAATAGCCTCGACTCTCCTGAAAAAAACAATATATAATATGTGTGTGTGGCACTTACAATGACCAGAATAAATCCTTATGAATAAAGGTAGTGAAAATGTCCTAAAAACAGCTTAGGGTTCTAAGGGTTAATTAAAGTTTCATCCTCACAATCTGCTCGTCCTCCTTAGGTCTAACAGTACTGTCTTCTTCTTTGATATTGAAATAGTAAAATGGGTGGGAGAAAAGTAAAACCTGTGTCCCACCATTCTGAGCCAATGCTTTGGTGTCCTACCTCACTCCAGATGGCACCACGAACCACTTTAGTTCCGTAAATACGAACAGACTTTCGATAGCTTACCTTATGGAGGAGGTGATATGAGCCATACAACTAGTCTCCAAGTCTTATCATGCTGTGCTTGGGTAGAGCCCCAGTTTACCTGCTCCGATACTGGCGGATACTGAGCTGCCGTCTGGATGCTGCCCTGCTGGCTGGGCTACGTGTGGCTAAGCTGGGTCTCCCACTGGCTCTGCTTCAGGGAGAGAGCCAGGCTCGTTAGGAGTCACCGGGTTCACCAGAGGTCCCGAGGGCCACAGGGCCTGCAGCCTGCACTGCTGTCAAGATGACCCTCTCCGGCATCCAGCATTTCCAACAATAAAATGACTTGTTTTTGCATCAAGAATGATTTTTAAAATTAATTTCAGTTTAATTACGGGGCTGTTTTGTAGATGTGTGAAAACTGCTGTTTTGTGTGTTCACCAAGCTCTGTCTACATTTCATTTATGCACAGCCACATTTTTGGGGGCACTCAACTTATGCTTGTGTCGTAAAGGGAAGGAAAAAAACGATAAGTGAAAAAAAAAAAATGCCTTGAGGCAAGTAGGAAGCTGATTTAAATGTTCTCCTCTGATTTGATTAGCTCACATTTCGGAGCTAATATTAAAGGGGGAATCTCAGTAGAGCAGGCAGATGAGGCTGAGAGCAAGTCTGGAGACTGTAGAGCACACTGTTGTTGGAATTAAATCTCTGGATATGAGAGCATGTCTGCAAAATGATAATTGGCTCAAATCATAGAGGACATCCAGCGCCACAGGACGCCAGAGGCAATATTATGATGGTACCCGCTGTTCATTTACCTATAGTTTACACGGAGAAGCTTATTCTACCTGATGCCATTGTTAGGAGAAATTGATGTGACTGCAAATTGGTACGGCTGTTAACGAATTGCTAGGATTTCATTAATTGCTTCATAGAAAAATCGAGGGATTTTGTCATTTTTTGTCGTCTCTGATCCGATCAAAACTAATTTAGTCTCAACTCGCTAAACTCACAGTGTTTCATCATGCTTGGAAAACATTAATCTTCCTGAATCATTTGTATCATCGCTGCAGTGTGAATAAATATTTAGCTGTTGATGCAGAATTTTGAGTATTTCTACATTCAGTGGGCGTCTCAACAACAGAATTCGAGGACAGCCTTACAATGATCTGCTGAAAGTAAACACATATGGCCATCTGAATCGTCTGCCACTCTGTGGACATCTGTTGTGCATCTGCCGGCTGGTTGCTGTGTGATTGTGGTGTCGAATTATAGTTAACTGATTCAAACTCAGAAGAATTGTGACAAAGCAACAGTATACTGCAGAAGGTGTAGCTATAATCCAATACAGAGCATAGGTTCGCGAAGCCAGCTACAAACATCCTGTCTTTACACAGCTTATATACCCCTTTTCAGTAGCATCATTTGTTTGTGTGAACACAGAATAGAACAGAGCTCCTATGTCCTTCTTACCACATTAGGCAATACATATGTACCTTGTCTTCAGTCTATTTCCCTTCCAATGACCTCTGACCCTGCTGAACAGCCACTTAGGATGACCAGTCTCTCTAGGCATACATGTCCTTATAGATAAACTCCTGGCCCCCAAGCATGTGTATGTTTTAGCTATAATTACCCCCTGCTGTTTCACCACATGGACCTCAAACAGTATTCCAAATGTACAGAATATCTTTTCATACAACTACATAATAATAAGAAGAATATATTTTTATAAAGCTACATAACTAAATAAAACCACCACATGATGTCAACACAGCGGGCAGATTGGACTTTTGTCACCCACAACTGACTTTCTCCAGATACTTTAGTGGACTTGTTTTCAGAAATGAATATGTCTCTATTTAGGATAGTGTAACTATTGATCCTTGAAAGAAATGGCCTCACAGCATGGACACCAGGCAAGAGATGTCTTTACTGAAGGACTGGATATTGACCAGTATGGATTCTTGCGCTCTTGCCCTCAGCCTTGGGTCCAGGCTCATTGATGGGATCCCAAACGAAGCATCCCGATATGCTTGCTCTTCTGCGATCCTTTGTACCACAGAGGAAGGATTCCCACTGTGGCGCTCATGCCCTCCAATTCTCTCCTCTCTGGGTTTCCCACAGACGCGGCCCTGAGTCGCTCATAACTGCATAATCGATGCTCTCGGCTTAGTCATGCTGTTGATCACGCAATAGATAGTGCTGCTCCTCCAACACTGTGGGAAAGTAAGTGCTCAGCCATTACAGTACGTATCGAGTCAGTGTACAGAGTAAATTCTTGACGAGTGTCTGTTTGATATTATATTGTTCCGGGTCATCAGGGGGCGGTGAAAAAAGGGGAGTTTAAAAAAAAAAGAAATAAATTCCCTGGAGAGAAAGTGGCCCTGCTCAACATTTTGCTCACGCACGTATGAAACCACATCAATGGAGACATGTCGACAGCAGTAAGTCGACATGTTCATCCACCATGAAGTTGAAGCCCGGCCTCCATATTACACATCACAGCTGACTGACGCCTGACATTGAGCCTGGCACCGTGTCGCACAGTTCCAAGCTTGTTCAGGTTAGATTGGCCTGAAGCTCGAAAGATGACTAGTGTGTTGTCCGCCGTCTGTTGCTTTCTTTCTTTATTTTTACACCTTCCCTCTCGATTTTATAGCGCCCCAGGAGGGCCGGAGGGGGCGGGGGGGAGGGGGGGGGGGGGTGACTCGACGAGTGTGAATTTGACAGCTCAGGTTTTGGGAGCTAATGGTGTTAAGGTGGAAATAACCTTCAGTGGGGGCTGTCACCCGCCGTGCTGCTTGACAGGGTCGCTTACTGTTCGCACCAATAAAGAACACATCACATGCTGCCACAGCTCCCCCCACGGCCCCACTCACTCACACCCCCCTCCCCCAAACATCTCTCCTAAGAGACAAGATTGACATCAGTAATCGTTTCAATTAATAATCGCGTTTGGTCTTCTCCGGAGGTGGCGGAGGTCCCGCGTGTTTGCCCTGTGGTCCAGGCTGATGAATGGCGTTAGGATTGGATTATCAGAGGCGATAAAGAGGACTTGCCAGATTTGTTTAATGGAGGTATTTACTAAGACTCGTCAGGAGGAGCATGTGGCTATAATCCAATGGCATAATAAATTACTTATAATTGAATGGCAATATGCTCTTTCAATCTCTCTCTCACACTCTCCCTCCCTCTCCTATAATGATGGCTGTCTTTTTTTAAATAAATATGGCAGGGTCTCCAAAAAGCAATTTAATCAATCCAAGTTATTTTGGGCGGATTTAAAAATAGCTCGATTTGTAATCTGTGATTATTCGCACATGGAGCTGTCTTAATTAATCAAAATTAGCTTGCATGAAGCGCTCATTAATTGATAATGTGACATAAGGCAATTATTCACTCTAATCACAGGCTTTGTGTATGCTTGTTACTCAAATCCAAGGTCAAAAATACATTTGGGGGGCAGTGATGCATTGCTGTGAATACAGTACCCCAGAGGCCATGCAGTTTTTAGTTTGTGATTATTGCTCCATATGGAGTGGGACAGTTTTACAAAGCGTGTACCGGTATGATCTTTTCCTACACATCATCTCTGCACATCATACTGTAACTGTTCAGAAACTCACAGAAAATGGTCGCCTTCCAAAAACAGTTGGGTTTAACAATGGGCTTAATCAGTTTTATTTGCAGGAGGATGTCCATTATTCCTCAAGAAGTCATCTTAGCTTTGGACATAGGGCATTTATGAGGATTTTGTAAAGCAACTGGGCACAAAATACCTCTTTTTGTCACTTTTTGTTTCAAATGGATTCCCATGGTCCTTTGGTTCAAGTGGAAGAGCAATGTGCTCACAAAACCATGCTATTGAGTTTTATTCCCCATGGATGGTAAAATATGTTAGTCTAACAGTGAGATGTAAGTGTGTTTGGATGAAAACTAGTCTGGTAAACAAGTGCATAAACATGTCTGAGCCATGCTAGAGCGATGCCCATCAGCGGCTCTCTGGCGTAGCAACTGAACTGTGGTCCTGTTCTGGGTCCTCCACTGCTGCCCCCAGTGTTGACTGCTGCAGCCCTGACATGCTGATGATGGCCCAGGGCTTAATAAGACTAAGTGACTTTGAAAGCCTTCCTGGGATCCTTGTTCGCTGGCTGTTTCCTGTCCTGCCCTTCTGCTGGACGGAGCAGAACTTCACAGTCCATTATCCCATGGTCGTTTGACAAAACACATGCAGCACAAGTGCACTTCCCCTGCCTCCGGCCACAACGTCTGCGTCGTGCTCGTTTTTTTGTCTTCTCAACTGTACTCATATCCATGTGACAGTACATGTGTTTCTATACCTCTTAGTGCAGAGCTCCTCCTAGTACATTACGCTGTCAATCTGAAATGCTTACTGCAACAAACTCAAGTGACAGCCATAGATTTTTATCACCATGTTAGATGCCAGACTCAACTTATTCCCCTGGAGTTCTCATGCGATGTCTCTATGCATTCACTTCTACATTCTCAGTGCAGCGGCCATTTCTGAGCTCCATGGCAGCCCTTGCCTTTGTGATGGGGTGAATGTAACCTCTACCTGCTGTTCTTCTGGATGTCCGTCGGCACAATGACTTTTGTCTCTCTGTGTAGCTTTGTCATGTGTCTGGGGAAAAAAAGCACATTCAGAGCCCTGTGAACATGAAAGGGGGAAATGAAGAAGTATCAGAGTGTTCCATCTCTATCTGGTGGAACACTGGCCAACAATAGGGCTACATTAGCAATAGCTGGGGACACGGTAGGCAAATGAGCTGGTGCTGACTTGATAAAGGACCTTGTAGCCTACTGTTGAAAGAGCCCTCTACAGATTCATCAGAGAACAAAAGCTAGCACTAACAGAGCAGATTAAACACATTTTGCCAGGGATGAGGGCATTCATATCAGTCCAGGACAGGTCAGAGACCTGAAAGTTATTTTAAAGGATTTTTACTTTTGTATAGATAGATTGTATGTAATGTCCTCTTATTCCTTTACATGTATATAATATATGTAACTGTGTACAGTGTATACAGTGTATATACTATACATGTAACTAACTGTGTACAGGGTATATAATATATACAGGTACCATGAGGAAATTGTTTTTCAGTGAGCTGTCAGAAACTGCTTTTATGTTGTTTATTCATTGTAAAGCGCTTTGCAACTGTATTTTCAAACATGCTATATGAATGAAGTTTATTATTATTATTATTATTATTAGTGGCACTGGTAGTATTATCCACAATCCCATGGAATATCTTGAGATCTCAAAATGTAAATCAGAATGACATGCTTTTAGTTATTCCTCAGAATTCATGCAAAAGATACAGTTTGTCGTTTTTGTCATCAAAAATAAAAATGCTTCTTGACCTGCAATAGTGATATTATTCTGAAGGCGCACTAATACAGATGTTTTTCAACATTCCAAAGTTTTCTATGCATTATTTTAGGTCATTTTTAATTCTATTTTATTTCCTGGGCCTTCAGAAGTATATCATCTTTGTATGTTCTGAGGCATTTTTCAGTAACACAAATTGAGAACAGCACCTACTAGTGTCAAAAGCGACTTCTGTGTTGTCTGTGTTGAGTGTGTCTTTGTGAGTACCTGTGATCTTGGTTCTTGCTGTTCACCATTCCCATGCATCCGTCCACAACTACACCTCACTCTCCACATGTGGCAGTTGACATCACATTTTGAATCACCGTTGAAGATCAGCGATGTTTGCTGCTCCACAGCGTCCAAAAGCAAACATTTTTGTCCCCACTCCCCAAAGTCAAACATGTAAACATTCAGAAAAGCAACCTCACTCTGAAACCGGACATCTCTCACCGTCATCCCGTCAGCATTTTTGATTTTTCTTTCTGTGTCCAGTAACAACTCGTCTCTTCTCTCTGCCTACAGCTCGTATCGTTTGGATAAAATGAACAGCGACGTGTTAAACTACATCACCAATTTCGCTGCAGATCTAAGGTGAATACATACAGTGCAGCACACAGTGCCACCACCACTCCAACCCCCCCCCCCCCCCCCCCCATGCCCAATACACACACACACACACACACACACACACACACACACACACACACACACACACAGTAGTTGTCAGGGTTGAGATCCAGTTGGCAGAGGCCCAGTGCTGACACGCTCAATACAGACGGCTCGCGCACCAAACCCTCACGCTGGTCAATGAAAGGTCAAGAGGGGCGAAGTCAGCTACAGAATTCACATTCCAAGTGTTTCCCAAGAATCAAGGCAGTCTTAAAATCAAAACACGGAGCAAAACAAGACCAGGGATGGGAGGGGTACTGTCCCTCCTAGAAGGACACACTCTTGCCAGAACGAAACCCAACTTTGAGTTGAAGGACATGGGGGAGAACAGGGCCAACTGTATCTGCTGAAACAGATTTTCCTTTCTCTGTTTCTCTCTGGAGATTAAGGGTAACAGTACATACATATAAAAGTCAGCAGTAGCGCATACTTTGAATAAAATGCTTACGGTACATCCTAAGGAACCTTTGAAAGGCGTCCCAAAAAAGTGACTCAGAAGAGGTTCACCATCACTCTATACTGCTGAGTGGGCACAAGTTCAACACTCATAATGACACTGAATGTCGGGTCCTCCTGTCCGTCTTGCATTCATGGAATCTTGAGTTTGACTTTTTTTTACACTCAAGTAATGTTAAAAAGGCACTTCTGTTATCCCTACTAGATCCTTCATCTGTCACCATCCCCCTACAAATTAACTGCTTTATTGGTGCAAGATTCCCTTCAGCCTTCCACACATTTTGCTATCGCTTCTTTTTGCAGTTCTTTTATTCTGTCTGCAGTTAACCTCTTGTACCGAGAGGAGGCTTGCCTTCCTGGAGTTTTCAGACAAATCGAGCCACTTTACACCTCGGCGCCTCTGTAGAACTGCTGGCTTGCTAACTAGCCCCTGATTTGCATTTCCCCTCATTTCCCTCGATCGATTGGTTGCTTCAGCACAAAGGCCAATCGAACTGCCATTTTGAGGACACCGCTCAGCACGTCAATGACTTTGTTACCAAAACCCGCTGTCTTTGTGTCTGACAGTGTCATAGGATGTCTCATTCTGGTACGCAGGTCCTGCTGAAACATGCAGTCAAAAAGCAAATGGTATCCCCCTGTATGTGATGTTGTTTTTGTGAGAATCATGTTTCTTCACTGATGTGTGCATTTCTTTGGGGATGTCTGATGGACTTTTATGTGTTCTGGAGATTGATGTTGGGTAGAGACGTTTTTTACATCCACTATGCCTTTGAAACTGTTATAACTGCCAACTGGTTCTTTGTGTTCTTTATGTCTGTCTGTCTGTCTGTCTGTCTGTCTGTCTGTGTGTCTGTCTGACTGTCTGACTGTCTGCGACTTTTTGTTTGTGTCTTTCCCTTCTTTCCCGTTGTCCTCTCTCTCTCTCTGTTTTGGTCCCTTTCTCTCTCCAGTCAAAGCTACCATTTGCAAGCCACGAGAGACATCCATCCCAGCATCACCCTGGATCCCTCCGCCAACTATAACTCCCCCAAGTTCCGTTCCAGGAACCAGAGCTACATGCGAGCCGTCAGCACCCTCAGCCAGGCCAGCTGTGTCAGCCAGGTGGGTCCGCAATGCTGCGGGGTGGGTGGGTGGGAGTGTGGGGCCTTAGCCCCCCTGGCCATCCCTCGCCTTCTGGGCCCTCTGAAGTGGCCCAAATCCTCCCAAAAGCCCAAGAGCCGCATCCGCTCTCCGCATCAGGACCGAGCGGAGATCTCTCCAAATCTCCCCTCCTCCTCCGCGTACATTAATGAAGCATGAGGAGTGTTTGTTCAGCCTAAGCTTTTGCTGTTTGATTTTATTGTGAGGTGAGGTGTTTGCAAGGGGGTTTAATTTCCACCCGCCTATCTAAGTGGTTTGAAGTGTTCTCTTTGTACAGACGTTGATGAATATTTAAACAATGTCTTGTTTCACGCTAAGTATAGATCTGCTCAGGGGTCGAGGATTTCTATTGCTGCAACTACGTTTTTTTTACATATTGTAGTGCATACAACAGTTGTCATAGCTGATTTTTCAAAGTGTTCTTGGTGTTTCTTATTCTGTGAAAACTTTGAATGGTTTTGGCTAATGGGTTTGTAATCACTCATTTTCACAGTTGACTGACCCACTGCAGTACTCCCCTTTTATTTTATTTAATGAAGGATTTCCTCAGTGTGAATAAAAGTTAGTACTGCAGTAAGAGACATTTCATTCTCATCCAAAAATATAAAAGCATGGGATAACCAATGAAATAAGCTTTTTCCTTACTGGGTGTTCGAGTTACTGAAGGAAGCATTTTAGACACAGTTAAAGGATTTCAACTGGCTGAGGCTCTAATAGTCACAATATATTTGAGTCTTTCCCTATTACAATGGACTAATGTTGGTCTTGATAGATGTTACATTACAGTTTTATTGTATTTGTTTATATTGCTGAGCAAAAAGCTCTGCTTTCAACGTTACACTTATCTTGTTCATCTTTGTGTAAGAGCTGAATATCTATTTGAAAGGAATGTTGTATTGATCCAACACAAGTCTTAAAGATCACTTCAATTCCCTGACACTCGTTGTGTCTGTGCCTGCCCATGCCAACTCTGAGGTCGTTACCAGATAAATAACCTTTTCAGCAGAACAAGATGGCAATCTGTGATATTCTAGATTGCCAAATGGGAAATTCCAGATTCGAAGATACTCATTTATCAGATTCAACAGCTCTAAACTGATATCGCTCCATCAGAAGATGTATATCTCGGGATTTTTAGATGGCCCTATAATGTCTCAAGGCAAGAGCCAGGCTGCCGCTTTCTCAGCTATTAAATAGTAGAATGAACCACTTCATATGGTGGCCATCAGATTGTCTTCTATAGCAGTCATGCGAATTCATTCTCCCACCACATGAAATACAAATCAGTTGCATTGAATTTGGCAGAATAGTTTCAGCACTCTTTGTTTTTTGTGATAACTCCCAAAACGTATCTAATAACAACCCTAAACTCTAAAGCTGAAACCAGTTAGCATTAGAGAGCTAACAACTGGTCACCTGCTTCTGTGCCCTCTCATTTAGGTAAGTGAGACGGAGATCAACGGGCAGTTTGAGTCTGTGTGTGAGTCGGTCTTCAGCGAAGTGGAATCACAGGCTATGGAGGCGCTGGACCTGCCGGGCTGCTTCCGCACACGAAGCCACAGCTACCTGCGCGCCATCCAGGCCGGCTACTCCCAGGACGACGAGTGCGTGCCCTCCATGACCTCCTCCACAGTCACGTCCACCATCCGGTCCACGACAGGTAAGCCCGGTCACTCCGCCTGCGCCCCACTACGCCGATTCCCAAACAGCAGTCTTACCGTGATTTAGCTCTGTGCATGTGCATGAAGGGTTTGGGTGAGTATTTTGGAGTGTTTCGAGATCCATTTGCTTAAAACAACTACTCGACATACACATTTTGGCCCTAGTTTAGGGACTCTTTAATATAGCAGGTAGAGAGGGCCTTTGCTTACACTTCACTCAAACCTCACCAGTCCTTGTGGTATTTTAAAATTGACAGCGATCAACAGTGCAGCATGTTAAGCTTTTTAAAGGCCTAATTCATGATAGAATGATGAAAACTTCTATCAAATATTTATAGACCTTTGATCAAGCTTGAATAACCCATCTGCTAAGTATACTTGAAGTGATACTTCAGTTAGAGTGTTACTTTAGTGGCTATCAGTCATTTTTATGCTAAAAAGTTTTTTTTAAGTTGGTGTTGGTAACTGTACCTAATTCACAAATTGTTGACCAGTTGGTCAGAGCTGTTTGCATCAACCTTGTCGTATCAATGTCCTGCTCTTTCCACATCTTGGCTGCTTTGTGTGTGTGTGTGGGCGTGTATGTGTTTGTGTATGTGTATGTGTGTGTGTGTTTGTGTGCGTATTTTGCATGATATGCATGCAAGTTGCTTTGAGAAGATAACAATGCTCTGCCTTTATTTTGTTCACCCTTTGGTATCCGTGTTCCTTAAGGACCTAGGCTATGAACCCTATTGAATTAGGCTCACCCACTTGTGGAACTGATACCTACACTCCACAGCTCAAGGGATTGTCATATTTTTTTCTCCTCCGGTGTGTGTGTGTGTGTGTGTGTGTGTGTGTGTGTGTGTGTGTGTGCGTGTGTGTGTGTGTGTGTGTGTGTGTGTGTGTATGTGTGTACATTTTTGTGTGTGTTTGTGTTTGTGTGAACATGTTTGTGAGCATGTGTGTACAGAGTTTGAGAGTGGATTGGATTTGGATATTTGTTCCATTTTGTGCCTCAGACGAGACAGGGAAAGGGGACAGTGGTCTGTGTTGTGATGGGGAGGGATGAGGTGTGTGTGTGTGTGTGTGTGTGTGTGTGTGTGTGTGTGTGTGTGTGTGTGTGTGTGTGTGTGTGTGTTGGGGGGAAGGGAGACAGCTCCGTATTTGTCCTCCAGTCCAAACACCTTACCAGCAGAGAGGAACCACATGGTGGGGGTCATTCAGGGCATTGGCGAGTTATTTGGTCCCCCCACCCCCCCCCCACCCCACCCCAAACACACACACTCTGCAGAATGAGACAGGCCTGTCTGAGCCCAGCCTCTCCCGCGGAGTCCACAATAATGCAGTCCACTCTGCTCCACTTCCGTCCTGTGACTTTACAGACCAGTGGCTTAACGCTCTCTGACTGCACTCAGGAAAGTGTCCGTGTAGGGGCTTTGGAGCGCTTGGGTGGGGACACACTCTGGAGAGCTTGGGCAGGTAGCTTGAACATTTTCTGTTCCAGTCGATTGATATTTTCACTGCCTTCTCAATGAAAAGAGTTCATGTTGTTTCTTTTAGGAGTGAGCTTTATCTGACAACTGAGTAGGGGGTGTGAACCCTTGCAATGAGAATGTCAGTAGGATTGATAAGTGAGGTAATCCTAAACCATATACCAAATTGTTGTATTTTAACGTGCGTTAAAATTACAAATCTATGGAATTGCTAAATTCGTTCTACTCCAAGTAAGGAGTAAGTGAGATGGCAAACTGTTGGTTTTGACTTCAGGTGGACAGGTCGTACTGGACCTTCAGGTGGACAGGTCGTACTGGACCTAGCGTTTTCAATGGGGTTCATACCTGTTTCCTTGGAGACCACAGGGTGCCAGAGGTTTTGAAGCTTTCATTTTTGCATTCGCTTCTCTCTGATGCACAAAAAGTACAGACCTCCATCATCACAGAGAATTGATTCAATCCCGTTTGGATTTGATTATACCACAGGTTTGTCTCCATTACTTTCACTGACGCTTATTGAGAAAATTGTGCAGGCAGACGTCTGCGTTGTGCCTTTAATGATGAGGGATGTCTATGCAAGCACATATTTCAGTGAGAAGGCAGTGTTGTCCCTTTTCTTAAAAAAAAAAAAAACAAGAAGAAACAAAACAAGCTTATGTGAGTCAAAATGAGCAGTGAGACCAGCTCCAGGTTGTGATAAATTTGAATAATATTTGTTTTACTCATTTGAAAATGGGATCTCGGTATGGCTAAATCTCACTGTAGGTAACTTAAGTTCACACAGTTGTGTGTGCAGTTAAACATGGGAAAACAGGTTGTTATAGTAATGACCATGGTTGGATATATACAAAAGGGACCTCAGGTCTTGCTTTGACTCACATACGTTTGGCTGACGCGTAAATGCCGCCTGTGCGACTGCAAGCTCTCCAGCTGTCCCCACCTGTGGGTGCCTATACGCTCGTGTGTTTATATTTGTCTTCCAGAGGGCCATGATTTGCTGGAAGGCACTAGTTTGCTTAATGAGGACAATTTGCCAGACGACGAGGCAGGAATAGCCTACCTGCCCTGCGAGGACGCCGGCCGTCCCAGCAGGGCTGACAGGTTCCACAGCCAGAGGGCCGCCCGGGCGGCTGCCTCCACGGCCAACACGTTGCCCTCCGCCGCGTCCTCGGCCGGCGCCAGCCTCGGCATGGGCATCGGGCTCGCCGCCCTCCCCCCGGCCGTGCAGGCCACTGTCCAGGAGACGGCCGACCTGGCCCTGGCCCTGAGCCAGCAGTGGCGGGAGGACGTGTCGGCCATGCGCCAGGAGCTGGCCGAGCTGCGGCGGGACATCTGCACCGAGCTGCGCGCCTTCAACAGCAACTTCTCCACCTTCACGCAGCGCTACAACACCTGGTCCCCCAACGCCCCGCAGGCTCCCGCCTCCACCGGCGCTGGGTCCGCCACCACTGGCCACGTGTCCGTCAGCACCCAGGCCAACAGCAAGGGCCTGGTCAGACAAAATACGGCAGATGCGGCTGTCAACTGCCCCTCACCGGTGGACTTGAGCATCATGAAGTCTCCAACTCCAGAGCCTCTCAAAACCAATGTTCTCCAGCTGCCCAGGTCAGGCTGTGGAAGCCACGTGGTGGCAGACGTTTCCGTTCCTGAAAGTGCCCTTTCAAGTCCAGAGTCAGTCGACCTAATGGCAGAGTGTGTGGACTTTACGTTAGACACGGAATCTTCAGCAATGCGAAATGTTGTAGACCTACCGTTCCCTATCGAATCTGACATTGCCCTCCTCAGTCCCTTATCTAGAGAATCATGGTATCCAGAGGGCTTGGGCTCTTCTCCAGAGCCTGTGTACTCTGAGTCTGTAAGCCCATCTCCAGAACCTGTAGATCCAACCTTCACAGAGTCCCCAACACCTCTGCACATAGAACCCACCTTCCCAACACAGCCACTTCTAGAATACCTTGACTCAGATGTCCAGTCTCTGGCCAGTCCTGAGCTTCTGGACGTAGCAGCCTCAAGCCAAGACCATCCACAGCATGTTGAGACCAGTCTGGCCAGCTCGCCAGAGCTACTACAGTTAGACCTTAGCTTCCCTGAGCCTCCTCCACCAGTAACTATGGACCCTGAACTCTTGGCCATGCCTGACCTGGACACGGACAGCCTGAGTCCTCCAGATCCAGTGACCTTTGATTCCTTCTCATGCCTAGAGAAGCTGTCTGCGTCCGACACTGCTGTCCCAGCTTGGAGCCCGGAGCCGAGCCCAGAGCTAAGCCCAGAGCCTAGCCCAGAGCCAAGCCCAGAACCGAGCCCGGAGCCGAGCCCAGAACCGAGCCCAGAGCCGAGCCCAGAGCCGAGCCCAGAGCCGAGCCCGGAGCCAAGCCCAGAACCAAGGCCTGAGAGTCCCATCACAGGGTGTCCTCCTGAGTCAGAGGCTGTGTCCTTACCAGAAGCTCTCCTGGTTGAGGCAGAGCTCCTAAATGTATCGGTGTCCAGTAGCACAGAAACGGTGCCTCATGATGATATCATCATCTGTCTGACCGACATGGGCACCCTCCATCATGCCGTCTTGTGCGCCGTTGAGGCAGACACTCCAGACTCAAACAGCTCGGAGTCTTTCGATGAGGACATTGAAGAGGCAGAACTTGGTTCTTCTACAGACAGTGAGATCATTAACATAGCCAGCCTCTACTTGGAGGAGCCTGAGGTACTGGACGTCCAAGACGCCAACGTCCCAAGTGAACCATCAGAACCATGCTCCGACATTGTTGTAGTGACCACTCCCGGGCTTGAGTCTGGGTCGCCCTGGAGTCCTGAGTCTGGGTCGTCGAGTTCTGGGCAGCCGATCACTGTCCAGCCGAGTCCTGGCCAGCCGAGCACTTTGTGTCTGTTCGGACAGGCCCTCATGAGCAACCCGGCCGCCCAGTGTCCCTTTCAGTTTCCGCCACCGGAGCTGCAGGAACCCATGGAGAGCCCGCAGCAGCTGCTGCTGAAGAGCCAGTCGGAGACCTTCGAGAGCATGGTCAGCTCCCCGTCATGCAGCGATTTCCTGTGGGTCAGGTGGCAGAGGAAGTCCCAGGGACAGCTGCCCTTGCAAAGGAGTTCCAGTGTCGAGCTATGGCACAGGAAGTTCTCCAACAACTCTCAGATGTCATACATGTCCTTGTCACTTTAATGAGGCACCTCAATGACACAAGGGAAGTAGAATCGATGCAGACAGAGTTGAAGAGAGTGTGTGTGTGTGTGTGTGTGTGTGTGTGTGTGTGTGTGTGTGTGTGTGTGTGTGTGTGTGTGTGTGTGTGTGTGTGTGTGTGTGTGTCTGTGCGTGTGTGTGTCTGTGCATGTGACTGTGTGTGTTTGCTTGTATGAATGTATACTTATGTACATATTGATATGTCTGTGTGTGTGTGACTGTGGCAATGTGTAAGTGCTTTGTTTGTGATGTTTGAGTGTGTGGGGGTGAATTCACATCTGCTGTATGCATTTCTTTGTGTGTGTGTGTGTGTGTGTGTGTGTGTGTGTGTGTGTGTGCCTGTCTGTCTATCTTTGTCTGTGTACATATGAGTGTCTGCATGTTTGGTCGGAGGAGAAAAAGGGAATGTCTTCTTGAGGAATGGGTATTGATTAAAACCTTATTAAGGACTACCTATACACAGCATCGGTGCCACTGTGAACGCATTCAGTTCAACTGATAAACGCTTACTGAAATATTCAGCATTGACTGACTACCCCTCAGCTGCAGAGGTGGATCAAAATATTTTTCTCTCCTTCTCTCTTTCTTCAAAGACTATCTGTGCTTGTAATCATTCATCCAAAGATATACTATATTTAACTCATACATAATGTGGCTGAAACTGCCTCAGTATTTGGGGAACTTTCAGGTTTTGAATGTGAAGTCTTGATGAGCTGGCACATAGTAAGATACTGTGATCAAGTAAGGGAATGTCCAAGCATATCTACATGAGCACTTAAAAAAAACTTCCTTTCTGAGGGATCAGACAATCAAGACATTTTTCTCTTACCTCAGATGTTTGAGTACTTGGTACTGAATGCACTGTTGGTCTACTATTAGACACTGTTAGGGTAAGACTGTGATGAGCTGAACAGGGTATTCTCAAAGAGAGTCTCTGTGGTTTTGATATAGCATTTATTTTCTCTGAATGTGGATTTGCGATTGTTTTGATGAAACCCAGCAGAACCTGATCTTCATATTGTTACCCAAGACTGCTGAATAGACTTGTAGAAGTCCCGGTAGAGACCTGCAGCCTTGCGATAAAAAATGTGATTAATTTACTCCTGTAATGTAAGATGCGTCATGCATGTCTCAGACGCTCTATGTGACCTTTTGAATTAATTGGATCTCCAATACATAGACACAAACACACATGGAGACACACTCACACTCAAACATGTACATGCAAACACACACTGACACAAACAAAACCACACACACACACACACACACACACACCACACACACACACACACACACACACACACACACACACACACACACACACATTCAAGTTCAAGCACATGTGCATATAAAAATGCACGCTCAAACCCACATGCATGCAAAGCCTCATGTACGTGTACACACACAAACATAGACACATACACACACACACACACACACACACACACACACACACACACACACACACACACACACACACACACACACACACACACTGTTGTTACACCCAAACAATCTATTTACCCAGTAACACTGTGTTTGTACTTTAAGATGATCCCAGAATTTTTTTTGTATTTGCACCCCAGTCTCATGTTCCCAGTTCATTGTATATGCACTGTGAATGTATGCACCCCATACGAGAACTGGGATCCCCCTTTTTCAAAGACTGAAAGGGAACTTTGACCGACCACAGCTGTTAACTCCAACAGGGACACTGAAGTTCTTCTTGCTCCTGTTGACTCAAAACTAAGGAACTCTTAGTGAAGGAGAAGTCTCCCTGACTAGACATTAACTCCCGTCTCTTCATGTCTCTCACTCAGGCACTTAACATGGGTACCTTCATCAATTTGTCCACAGGACAAATCATTCTTCCCATCATTCTGTCAACAGGTGTTTTTTTTTTTCTCATTAAGAGTTTCAGGAGAGGAGGTTGTATATTATACATATCTTAAAACTTCTCCACAGGTGCTAGGTGTACAGAACAAAACTGTAGATACTTCTAGAGTGAATGACCCAAACTGTTAAATGGGTGGCTGAGAAAAAAAGTATTTGGATTTACGTAGCATTGCATACAGCCTTTTTTAAAGCCCGAAAACACTCTGTTTACCATTGTCCCTACATGTTGCTGCTGATTCATGCTGTGCCTTCCATGCGCTTCTTGATTGTGATATTCCACTGATGATCTGTTGTTGCCTCACGGAGTGATCAGGTTTCTAATTAGCGTAGTTTTTTTTTTTTTTTTTTGGGGGGGGGGGGGGGGGGGTAACTGTGTACACTGAGCCTAGAAGACAAAGATGGCGGACAGTCCTGCAGTGGGACAGTCCAGTTTGGCCTTTTCTTGTGTCATTTTGCCTTGACCCTGTAACAAAAAGCTTTTTTTTTTTGTATTTCACTATGAAAATGAAAGTATTTCGGAACAAGACACTATGCTGTATAACACATTAGATTCTTAGAATAAGTGCCATTGATATTCTCAAAAATGTAATTTTATTGACCTTAAAAAAAAAATGCAGATTTAATCAGATGTAGAATTTAGTAATTGTTCCGCCTCTCCATTTGGCAGTAAACGTATCTAGAGCTTCAGCTTATTCACATTTCAGTCTACAGTATTTACAATGCATTTGGGGTGGGCTTCGTTATTAATATTGTTTGCACTTAACATGATCACCAAACTCCAGTTGTTCCAAAATGGAGAAATTATATAATTTAGCTGTGTAGAAATTCTTCCCTGAACTATACCAATGTGGTGTCTACAGGTGATATGTTTATGAAGGTCCGAAAACAAGGATATATTCATGATCAATGTTAACCAACGAGTACAGTTAACCGGGATGCTACACTGGCCACGTAATGAGCTTCTACTATAATCAATGGAACTGTCTACACTAGACGTGTACGTTCCAAAAAATTAGACCAGTCTTGTAAAATGATGTTTACGCTCTGCAAACGGAGCCCTTCAGTGGCAGACCCGGGGTAGCCCAGGCCTAACTTTACAGCTCAGATCAATGCAACATTAAAAATATTATTACATGCAAGAAATGTTTGAAATATGATGAGGTGTAAAACAGCTTGTATGATTATGTATGCAGCTTCCATCGTTACGATATGCCATTGCTTTCCTCCTGGAGGTGAAGTTCAAATTTTCCTCCCCATACAGCATATTGCAATCCTTCAGCACAAGGAGATGTCAGTCCAGATGTTAATGAGAACATAATTATCATGCGATGATTGCTATATGAGTTTGACCTCTGTTAATTAGGCCTCTCTCTGATTTTCTTTTGGATGATATCTGTTTTTTGTCCTTGTGTTCTTATATTTAACTGAAACCTGCTGTGCAATTGAAAAACAAAAGCGCATAAAGGCATTTATACTGTCATTTTCTCACGATCTCAGATTGTAGCATCCCAGCTGCTCTGTCCATATCTCATTGGCTAAAATGTTTACTGTTTGATCTGCCTGCTCTGCATTTTGCTCCCCCGTGAAGTTCTCAAAACTAAGATATCATATGTCATAAATGGAGAGCTCCGGAAATGATGGGGAAGAACAGGTGTTCCTCAGCTGCCTTGAAGCAAGACGATTAGGAGGTTTCTGGCAGTGTTTCTGTGTGTGTGTGTGGGGGGGGGGATGCGTGTACTGTATGTGTATGTGTGTTTGGTGTGTGCGTGCGTGTGTGCGTGCGTGTGTGCGTGCGTGCGTGTTTATATGGATGCATTGCCTTACCTCTCTGTTATGTTCATTAAATTGACTGGGATGGCAGGCTTTGGAGCTCTTCCATGGGTCATGCTGAGGGCTGGAATTTGATGACCGCATCATGTGCTAAGTGGTCACTAATGTTTCACACGGCTTTGGCAGGGAGAGAAAGAGAGAGGGAGAGAGAGAGAGAGAGAGTAAGAGAAAAGATGAGTTTGCCATGAGATTAAGGAAGAGAGAAACAGTAGGGTATAGATCAACAGAGATGCAGAGAGTGCCAGAGGAATAATGAGAGAGAGAAAGATATAGGGAGAGAGAGAGAGAGAGAGAGAGAGAGAGAGAGAGAGAGAGAGAGAGAGAGAGAGAGAGAGACAGAGTGTAAAAAAGTGATAGGCAGTGAGTGTTCAGGACATATGGTGAGGCATGAAGCGTAGCCTAGCATGTGAACCTCTGGGATGAAAAGGAGACAATGCTCACACCTTTCTCCTTGTGAGTGGATACATAATAGGTCTTTATCTCTGAGTGCCCACCCTGAGTGCTACATGATCAAGTTAGTCAGGTGCCAGTCTTGGATTATTTTAGCATTATTTTTTTTTTTTCAGGTAGCCCATGTGATCATGTTCAGTTTGGGATATTTATTATTATTTTGTCAATGTTTATTATCCTAATGCCTCCATATTTGCAAGCTTTTTGAATAGATTGAATTTGAATGGTACATGACCTGATACACACACACACACACACACACACACACACAAATCACATACACAAATACACACACACATTGACACTTTGCAGTTCTTGCCATGGAAACTATATGAGACATCAACAGTTTGCATATTTCATAGCTAAATGTGTCATAACTACCTACTGTGGTCAAACAGTGTACAACTTTATTTTCCATTTGGCAGTCCCATGAGTTCTGTGAACCACTAACACCCCATGATGACATATGAAGAGACATCAAATAAAAGTAGACTGTATTCCACAGATCTGCTGTCTGGCTGGAAGTTTATAGAGGGTTATACTTTTTGTCAGTAATACCACATCCACATAAAATAAATACTGTTGTGCAGTCGCAAATCTTTCCATCTCCTCGTTTTAGGAATCCAGTTCCGGCTTCCGTCCTCAGGCAGTGTGGATCGGCCATCCCAGCAGCCTCCAGGTACAACCATGAGCATCTCACCCAACGCCATGCCCACACCCAACGCCATGCCCACACCCAACGCCATGCCCACACCCAACGCCATGCCCACACCCAACGTCTCCTCAGGACATCACATACAGAGCCTTACACGTCCACCTCTCAAAACCAACGATTATGACCCAGCTGTCGCTGTCATGTCTGTTCATCTTTTTGCTTGTTATTTAAGTACCAATCAATTTGAGTGCCCGACTGGTGGCCCTGTCAAGATCAGACCATATAATGGAGTAGCAATGTCTGTGTCAGATGCGTGGTTGTTATTTTTAAACAGGCATCTGATGGGCAAATTGAGAAGGGTTGAGTCGAATTAAGTCAAAGCTGCCCCCAGAGAGTTGGCTGCGTGTTTTG
This sequence comes from Alosa pseudoharengus, assembly GCF_046254945.1. Taxonomy (NCBI): domain Eukaryota; kingdom Metazoa; phylum Chordata; class Actinopteri; order Clupeiformes; family Clupeidae; genus Alosa; species Alosa pseudoharengus. Next base: position 27,877,935 of record NW_027468680.1, read on the forward strand.
TTTTTAATGTCCCCAGAACGTACACACACACACACACACACACACACACGCTCGCACCGGACTGCTTGTTTACTCTGAGAGCTTTTCTATACGATTCCGAGGGGCCGACGTCTCATCTATCGCTCTGACCATATGATTAATGAAACCCTCTCCTTCTCCTTCTATCAGTCTTCCTCCGTCTCCCTTCTCTCTTCCCATGAGGAATGTTCAGATAAATATAACACAGTCTCTGCGTTAATTAATAATCCTCAGAGCTAACTATCTGGGCAGGCGAATAACCGGCCGGGACGTTTCTTTTTTTCTTGCGCTTGTTTTGTCTGGCCGCGTTTCAGAGTTTTCTCCTTGAGAGCTGCAGCACCCCTCTCGGCTTATTGATTCTTCAGGCATGAGCTCTTATCTCGCCGCTAGATTGGAAAACTGCAGTGGAATGTGAAATGTCCTTCCATCCCCCTCGCCTCTCCTCTTCTCTCCCTTCCTCTTCTTTCCTCTTCTCTCTATTCCTCTTCTCTCCTCTTCTCTCCTCTTCTCTATTCCTCTTCTCTCCTCTTCTCTCCTCTTCTCTATTCCTCTTCTCTCCTTTTCTCTCCTCTTCTCTCCCTTCCTCTTCTCTCCTCTTCTCTCTATTCCTTTTCTCTCCCTTCATCTTCTTTCCTCTTCTCTCTATTCCTCTTCTTTCCTCTTCTCTCTAATCCTCTTCTCTCTATTCCTCTTCTCTCCTCTTCTCTCTATTCCTCTTCTTTCCTCTTCTCTCTAATCCTCTTCTCTCCCTTCCTCTTCTCTCCTCTTCTCTCTATTCCTCTTCTCTCCTCTTCTCTCCTCTACTCTCCCTTCATCTTCTCTCCTCTTCCCTCTATTCCTCTTCTCTCCTCTTCTCTCTATTCCTCTTCTCTCCTCTACTCTCCTCTCTTCTCTCCTCTTCCCTCTATTCCTCTTCTTTCCTCTTCTCTCCTCTTCTCTCCTCTCTTCTCTCCCCTCTCCTCTTTTTTCTCCACTCCTCACCCCTCTCTTTTGTGTGTCTGTCCGCCATCCGTTCATCCCTCTGTCTCGCTCACGTGAGAGAGGGGAGGGTCCGGCGGCGTGCGAGTGTCCATCAGGGACGAGGCTGGCCCACATGACCGATGTCCCGTCACACTGCTGAACTCACAGACCCCCTGCTGCCGCTGCCTCCCCGCCGCTGCCAACAGTGGCCTTGAAAGCAGGAGCTTTCTCTCTCTCTCTCTCTCCCTCCCTCTCCCTTTGTCTTTCCTCTGTCTCCTTTTCTTTCTCTCTCCATCACTCCCTCACTCGATCACTTAGGCACTTCATCTTTTGGGCCACTCTCTTTCTCTTTTTCCTCATTTGTTTCTTCCAATCCCAATAACCTCTCTTTTTATCTTCACTCCCCTTCCACCCTCCTCCCTCTCTCTCTCTCTCTCTCCCTTCCTCCCTTCCTCCTCTACTCTATCTATTTTTAGCCATTCAGGATCCCATCCCTCAGCCCGTCTGTGCTGCTCCGTTCGGCTGTTTTGTTTTACAGCGCTGCCAGGGTTCAGGACTGGGCTGTCTACATCAGTGCCAGCAGTGGCCAGCGGGGTGGCAGCGCGAGGCGGGGCTTGGGCGCAAGGCGCAGGGTGCGACGGACTCGACTGAGGTCATTGTGGTTGGCAGAGCAAATGACTATTTGCCTCCATTGCATAATGTATGGCTGTGTAGTATGCCGGCCCTAAGCAGGGTTGGAAGGGAATAATTAATAAATAATTCCCTGGTGTAGGTAGAGGTAGACTGGAGGACTCTGAAACCTTTACCTGGAGCAGTGTGCATTGAGGCTTATCAGGACAGCAGACACATAGTTTAGCATTATTTGCATTATTTCCAGCTGCACTTCATAACACACGTTAGTTGTTTGTTGTCCCTTTGCAGGCCAAGCTAGAAGTGACTGAGCTTTTTAAGTAGGATGGGATCCTCCACCAAATGCTCTCACGCTCGCTATTGTTTATGTGTTTACATGGCTGTGGCGCCATGTCATGTCCAGTGATTTAGTTGTTGTCGTGGAGTGTTCCATCGCATGGCAGTATGCCCGCCACGGCACTGGCAACATAGACGATAATGGAGCTCTCCATTAAATCCTGGCAGTATCATTTGCATACTCTTACGGCGGCAAAGAAAACCACACCGTCGTCCCAGGATGTGATGAATTCAGTCGCGGGAGACTTTGCCTGATAACTCGTCCTTCAAGCTTGGAGCTGATGCCCCCACTCCTCTTTCCACCAATAACCCCCCCACCGCCCCCCCCCCCGTCCCCCCCTACCAAGCAGACTTTACTATCCCACTCACACTCCTGATGGATGGAGACCCTTAGAGAAGGACCCGCACATCTGATTCACTTTGATTACATCCCCAAAGTACTTCATCAACTCGCCGCCACTCTTGGGTGCTTGTTCGCCCGTGTCTGCCACGTCTAATGGAAGCTCTGCATCTGTGTTACTTTAGATAAACTCGGACCTTTTAGTGAGAATTTCACTAAATTCTTTTTTTCTCTTGCTCAAAAACAAAGTAACCCTCTGTGAGTGAGGGATGAGATCCGATTGGACGTCAGCTGAAAGCGAGGAAGTGCTAAATTGTGTATGATGGAATAAAAAGAAGCACCGCGTCATTTAAGATGAATATTTCAGTCTGATCAGAAGGGAGTTCCCAGTTCAGGTACCTTGGAGAGCACCACTTCCACTCTCTCGCTCTCTCTCTCTCTCTCTCTCTCTCTCTCTTGCTCTCTGTGTGTGTGTGTGTCTGTCTTCTCCTTTCAAAACTCTCCCATGCATATTTGAGCGCAGTACTAAACCCTCCTGTGACACTTGCGCGGCCGTTCCCAGGGCGCGTGTTGCTGTTTGCGGAGGTGGGCCTGTGGCTGGTGGGCTGCTGGTGGTGATGGGCACGCTCTTTGATGCACCCCGCTCCCTCCCCAACGCCCTTCCTGCGTCGTCCGCCTCTGCCTGCCTGCCTGCCTGCCTGCCTCTCTCACTTAACAAATGAACGGCGAGCCCAGAGCAGAGCCAAGCTCCCCGGCCACAACAGAGCCAGAGTTATGAGTCCCCCGCTGCATGACTTGTTTGGTAACGACATCTATTTTTGGCCCCACTGCTGAATCATGCTCTTTCTCCTCCTCCTCCTCCTCCTCCTCCTCCTCCACCTCTCCCTCTATTTTTTGTTCTCCCACAGCTCTTTCCCTCTTTCCCTCTCTCAGTCGCATCTTCTTCCTCTCTTCCTTTCTCTCTGTCTACTGTATATTTTGGTCTTTCAGTTCTGCTCAGCCCATCTCCATCTCTCATTTATCTCTCTCTCTCTCTCTCTCTCTCTCTCTCTCTCCTCCTCAATTTTCTTTAGAAGGACAGACCAAAATAGCCTTTTTTATTTATTTTGAAATGGAAAAAAACAGCCTCATCCATCTCCTGTCTTCTAAGCTCCTTGGCCCCTCGTGGGGTGTGTGTCTGCCGTGTTTATACACACTGATTTGTAATGGGGGTGCAAACAGCGGGGCGTCGTGTAATTGGGGTGACACATGCGAGATGGGCTCATTGTTCCAGCGGAGCGAAAGCAGCCGTAAAAGTCATTGTGTTCTCCCACAGTGGAGCTAATCAGTGGCCCACACTTGTGGTCAGATGTTTACGCCACCTCCCTCCCCACAAAGCCCTGAAATCAACACTGTTTCAATGCATGGAGGGGTCTTTCATCTCTTCATCATCCAACCTCTTAATGGTGTTTTGTTTGGTTACATCTATATCTATAGCTTTATCTATACATTTATCTGTAGATGTGTATAGACATATTCTCACAAGATAATCAACTCCAAAATGCTTTGGAAAAGTTCTTGGGTGAGATGAGGGGACATATGGAATGTTTGTATGCAAGGCATGCTGTCAGCACAACCCAAGCGCCAGCCCAGTTTTTCCCTGAAATAGATCAAATATTGATACCGATTTTGTATTAATGTCTCGAGCGAGTGCATAGATGAGTCATCTACTGCAAATGATGGCAAAATTGAGGAACATTGAGTTTTCTAGACTTGAGGAAAGTTTGTTTTGAAAAGTAGGCCTACAGTTGCAGATGAGTGACCCGTCCAGTCTTGTCCTGTCACCTTCACGAATAAGCAGACGAGCTTCATATGGAGGAAGCCAGGAGATCCCGTTAGATAACATTTCACTGCATTACTGTCTCAAAGACTCATTTTGTCCCCTGAGAAGGGACCTATCAAATGGAGGAGCGGTTAATGCTCGGGTCCATCAGCATGGATTAGGACTAGGAGCCTATTCTCATTTGCACTCGAAAGAAAGGCGTCCTCGTTTTAATTCCTCGTCCCCTCAACCCCGCCCACCTCATCAGACGTGGAGAGGAAGGAGATAACTGTCAGCGCTCGTCACAGTCGACTAGTCGCCGGGCTCCTCTTCGTCATTGCTGCTCCCGGCATGTCACCAGCCCCTTTGGAGTCATTCGCCAAGAGCTTCAGACTTATAGACTTATGACCAACTCAGCTCTTTGTATGCCATTAGACTTATACATCATACTCATGTACAGTAAGTGTGAAGTGCCTCGAGGAGTTTTTGGATTGTTATGAGATGTTTTGCCTGTAAGGTATCGCCTCGATTTCAAAAATGGGTTTTTCACAAAGACAACAGCCAACACAAAGACCACAGCCTTAATGAAAGAAAAGAGTCTTTTTAACATTGTGTTTTGTGTGCTTGCCTCTTGACAGTCTTTTTAAACGTTGTGTTTTGTGTGCTTGCCCCTTGATAGCGGTCACCTACACACCCAGCACGCCCAGTTACAAGCGCACGCCGCCACCCGTGCCACCGCGCACCACCTCCA
>NW_027468680.1:28487770-28705270 GCF_046254945.1 Alosa pseudoharengus
ATTAGCTAGAAGAGAAATTTTAAAGATATTTGGGTGCTCTATTGCATACTTCTTTGAGCGGGGGATGAGAAATTGCGGTCAAGCCCCACCATGTCTCCTCCGACGGCCACGCGGGACCAGTTGTCAGAAACACTTGAGGCGTGAAACGTGAGCTTGATTGAAGTGGATGCTTCAAGCTCCAATCTACCTTATTCATAAAGATGCAGCCATCCCAATGGGCCACCCAACAGCAAATGTAGACATTAGGGAGTGGAGGCCGGCTTATCACTATTCCCCAATCTTGTCACAGAGCATCGGTTGGCTATTAATCAAAGCCTAGCCTTAGCCTGAGGAAGTGGCAGAGTGTGAAGGGTGCTGTCATCTAGGCCATACATTATGTCAGTTAAAGCTGGTTTTTATTAGCAAGTTGACAGATTGCTTTTTAATTGTTTTTTCTTGACTTTTTTCACATCTGAGATGGCTGTACAAATCGTGGGAATCATAGTTCCTAAAAGATTATTTCACTGGCTTTAACGCAAGCCTCTTATTGGTCCATATATGTTTAATTGAAAATTACATGCATGTGTTGATTCAAGTGTTTGAGGAAAGCCACAGTGGGTTGGAAGTGATTCTCACCAAAATGTATGCTCCATTTCAAATGATATCATGACCAGGTGCTTCAGGTTCAAGTAGAAAGGTTCTCCATTGTTTGGACAGTGCCTTGGCTGACATCAGGTCTACAGCTCTACAATAAATAAATAAGAAGACTAATGTTTTGGTGAATTTCCTCTTGGAAAAGGGACTAAAACTAGTTTGCTTCACTTCACTTTCAGACAGTCAGTGCAGTTAAACATACCTTTGACTGATGGCCACTATAGCCTTGCCATGCAGCCTTAAACATGCAGTAGTTGCCATGTTAGCATGTGCTAGATTGGACCCTATTTACCCTACAAGTCCTATACGTTATAAGTTCTTCACAAAAGAAAAAAGGAAAAACATTTAAAGAAACACTACTGTGACGTAACTTGTTTAACTACAGCACAAAGCAGCACATAAGCAATTAATAAACTGGATTTAATCTATAAAGTCATGGACATATCATTATTCACAATTTTGAAAAAAGAAAAAAAACTCACTAATTTCAATTTACATCTTGTCTAAGACCGCCATACTGCTATGGGTCCCCAAAGTCACTGCAGGAAATGCTGAAGGTGAAGGAAAAAAAATTCAATCCCCTTCGTTCTTAACTGCCCTGTGTTTGAGAAAACAAACATCACTTCATACTAAAGCTATGGGACAATATGGAGAATAGCCTTGCTCTTAGGGTCCAATACAATCCACCATTTTTCATCCTTGGGCTCAGTCGCAAGTAAAATAAACTGCAGAGGCTTGCAGGAGAGTATGGATGGTGATCTACCGGGAAAGCCAATCTGGATGTGATGACAGAGAACTGCCCCCATTTTCATGTAAGTGATCCCGAGGTGACAGAGAAGAATTACATCACAATCCAAGGCCTCGAACAGGGAGTGAGTCCAACCCAAGTCTGTCAGTAGTCAACAAATCAGGTGTGAGTGAGAGAGTGAGAGAGAGAGAGAGAGAGAGAGAGAGAGAGAGAGAGAGAGTGTGTGTGTGTGTGTGTGTCTTCATAAGTGTATAAAAGCAAGCTTGTAATGACGGTACAAGTATGTATCTACATGTACACATGGGAACTTGCTATGTGACGATCTGCAAACCCATATACAGTATTATGCCAGTTGCAACAAACCTTTTATCATCTAGCCTATATAATGTTACCCGGTTGGTAAGAGTCCCTCAGTAGTACTTAGGTAACCACACAAGGAAGAAATAAGGTGCCATGCATCTCTGAGACATGTAATGGTTTTGATTTGAACGCTGCTGGGACGGATCTGCCTCTGTGGCCATACCTCATCAGGAGAACTGTATACATATGGGAATCGACGTGACAAGAATGCCAGAGGTAGCAACAGTGGAAGCGATAGTGTGACTGTAGAAGTGGACATATATTTTGCTTGGCCACTACAGACCTCTGAAGTGTTTCGTTTATTTTTCTACAAGCTTGGAAACCAGAGGAGAAAAAAATGAGAAGGGGAATTGTTTAATAAAAGGAGAACTGCAGCCCAGATGTAAAGGATAAAGTGGGCTGAGAGTTTCGCAGCTGCAGTTACAATGAATTGCCACCATGCGGATAAGGCAAATAAGCACTTGTGAAACATGTGTAACTTAGTAGGCTGTGGTGATTTAACATCATGAAATGACCAAGAACTCTATTCCTGATGTTAGTCTATGTATGTCATCAGGTGAATAGGGATTCTTGAGATAGGACAGTGATCAACCTACTCCAAAATAACTACTTTGATAAAAAGTTAATATTTTGCAATAAGTTTCAGGGTAAAGACACACACACACGCACGCACACACACACACGGACACACACACACACAAAGACATGAAGGCATTCAAAACAATAGATTGCAAATGCACATGGAAGGTATTTTGACATTTGGCAGGTGTCTGACTAATACACACCCTGATAAAAAAAAAAAACAGAAGTACACACCCTTATACTCTTGTCTAAAAAGGAAAATGATGACTTTGTGACACTCACACAGCTTCAGGTAAAGTGAAAGTTGTAGCAAGAGTAGATGTGTAGGGGAGAACCGGCACAATTGTAACACTTATTTATTTTTCCAGTTCAAACTTGATTTACACAAAGACGATAAACTTGAGAGCTGTGAAATTTGACCTGAGTCATACATGTCTACACACATCTCTACTCCATGAAAGTTGAAACAGAATTTTAAAAATATATTATAGTTTGTTAATAATTTAACTTAACAGCGACATGTACCTTTGCTACAACCTTGACGCAGCCATAAAAAAGTGCGGTACAGTTGTAACAGTATAGGGTCATGAATGTCACAGTGCTAAAATCGTGAATCCTATAACATATTTTAACACAAAACATTGCTGGCTTAAACAAAGAGCATCTGTTTTCATATAAAATCAACAAAAAAAGTCCAAATGTATGACTGTTCAAGCTAATTTATTGCATTATTGATTAGCCATTGCAGACCATATGTTACGGTGTTATGCTAGCTCACAATAACCTTTAAATATGCTTATTTTCATCATATCCACTTGATAAAACCAGTATATATAGTTGATAAACTTCTTATTTCTTACATGTCTGGAGCGTTTGGTCCAACAGTAATATTTCAAGTTGCTGTGTTAACTTTAATTGGGTGTGATCGCGGCACAAAAATCATAATCCATAACTTGCAATCAGAAGTGTTTGCGCATGCGTGATAAAATCAGCTCTCTGAGCACTGTCAATATGGATTTCCAGAAAGGACTGAAAAACTGCGGACGATGTGGAAAAGGACCACCACGCTCCCTGAACAGGGGCGGAGCTACGTGGTGGCCAGGGGGGGCCACGGCCACTACTGGTCAAAGCTTGGCCACCCTGCTGGCCCCCCCAGCTCCGTTCAGTGAAAAGTAAAAAAAAAAGAATTGCTGCCGTTTTCGACAACACTTTGCAAAGCAGGGACTGAACCAATTACTGCACTCTATCTACGACCATTGGCCCAGTCAGAAAGTGTAGCCAACGGTTCTGATCACATCGTGAGTAGGCTAGGCCTAGTGCAGCAGCAGCGGACTAGGCTAGCCTACTACTTAACCTCAGTAACAGGTGAGTTGATGAGTTGGAACATTAATGCTAATAAGATGTTAGAATGTGTCACGAATCATAGCCAAGTGAGCTGCGTTGGGCTGTCCTTGTTAGGTAGCCTAGGCTCTGACATTGATGTGTGGGGCTGATCAAAAATAATCGGATGCCCGCGGGAACGCTGTTACAAGAATATTTCGATAAAATTCAGGTGAAATGCAAGCATATTAGGCACATATCTCCAGGTGGCTCCTGGTTGGCTAATAGGCCTAGCCTAGGCTACTTTATAAATACATAATTTGCTGACTGCGTGGGTTCTTGCCATAGCTGGTCAGGTAGAGGCAGGCTGCTTTGCCTGAATTCTTTGTTACATTGCTCCAGAACTGTTCATCACAGCGAGATGAAACATTAATTGCGTGACAGACCAGAAGTAGGGCTTTCCAACAAGACTAAACACTAGTCTGTGCGATCAAGTATGAAAATAAAAATAAATATCATGTTTATTAAATAATATTGATTCATCTTTACAGTTCACCTGTTCTCGTTTGAATTACTCGCGAACCCGTGATCGCATAGATATGGCAAGCATATCAGAAGAAAGAGGAGACACAGGGCTATCTATTGGTACCAAGTATATCGTTCCTTCTGGGCTATAAAAACCGACAACGTGACTGCAAAATAAAATAATGTACAAAAACCAACGCTGCACACCCATTACCCTCGTTTGAATTAGGCCCTACTCACGAACCCGTGATCGGATAGATATGGCACGCATGTCAGGTGAAAGAGGAGACACAGAGCTATCATTTGATATCAAGTGCATCCGTCTGGGTTATAAAACAGACGAAATGACATCAAAATAATAACTTCATATAGCTCGATTTACCCCACGTTTTTGTGTGTTGTGGTGGCAAAGCATGTTCATAATCCAACGCATGTGTTTCTCTATGGCAAAGCATGTTCATAATCCGGTTTTGAGATCCTAGCAAATTCCTGCATGGCATCCAATTCGAGACTCACATTGCATCCCAATTTATTCGACAAAGCAACACCTTTTTGCCTTCACTTTGTTCATGACAATGCAGTAAAAAGTTGTTTTAGAATCATCATGAGTGTACACACAGAACATGCAAACTCGGGTTCAGTCAGGTCAGATCAGTTCGTGTCACAGATATGGAGCGCAGAAAGGGCATTTTTCATTACTGTGTCAATGGCACTTACAATGACCAGGATAACTGCTTATAACTAAAGGTAGTGAGAATGGCCAAAAATAGAGTAGCCACAGGGCTAAATAAAAAAATGGCATTTATTTCCATAAGGCACACACCACATATTTTTCACATTTGCTCAGCCCCAGAGAATCCCTCCACCATGGCAATGATATTGCCAGATTCACAACAGTCTGCCCTATGCACACATCTGCCAGCTTGCAGTGGTGAGATACATGTCATTTTAATACATTACACTATTAATATAATACACTATTTGTATTTTTATTATTTAAAAATCAAAATGAAATCAATGCAAGTATTAATACATGAAATAGTGGCAGATCTGGGTAGCCTAGACTCTGTTAAAATACAATATATAGCATGTGTGTATGGCACTTACATTGACCAGGATAAATGTTTCTAAGGTAGTGAAAAAGCCCTTAAAACAGTCTAGGGTTCGAAGGGTTAATTTCTTAAATCAGAGCCATGATACTTACAGCCAAGTACTTGGAGTGGATATCAGAAAGAAATATAGTTTGGCCATTAGTATGAGATCAAATATATACATACAATATTTGTAGTATTTATTATTGTTCTTTGAGTTAACATCATTTGAATAAAACTGATTAAGTAAGGTGCATTATCATAATATTTTTTATTGGCATTGACCTATTTATGGAAAATATGTTGGAGTGGCCAACAAACTGACCTGTGTATCAGTGTTGGCTTTGCACAATTTATTGCCATTATTAAAATAGGCTATCCTAATCTTCAAAACGTTTTGAGTAGTTTTCAAATAGTAGTTTTGATTCCCAAGTGCCACCCCAATAAAAAGTCTGGACCCAGCTGGCCCCCCCTATAAAATAATCCTGGCTACGCCCCTGTCCCTGAATAACTGTGCGGCACGGGATGCAGAATGCAGAAAATGTCAGAAGAGAGGACATTTTGCAGCTGTAAATCAGGTAGAGTAGGTGCAGTTTTCGAGGCAGAAGAAGAGGACATTCTTTTCCTGGGAGCAGTGTCCACAGGAAAGAAACCTGAAACATGGAAAAAAACACTGAAAGTGAATGGTCAAGACCAGGGGTGTCAAACTCATTTTCATAGAGGGCCACATCATTGAATTTATAGGTTACTGAGGGCCACATAATCGGCGAACATGTGCATGGTGCAACCATGAAATCGGTATTGCAGTATGGCTTATTCAAAATTGGTGTGAAATAATGGTCCTAACCACTTTAAAACAGTGTGGCTGAAATAAAAAACAAACAGCCTACAACAGTAACATTTTCAAATGCAACTTCTAGGCCTATTAGTTAACAACTGATCAATATTCATTCATGGACTGACATTGATGAGAATAAACTGCAGTCAATAATGTGCATAACAATGTCCATAACACTTGTTTGTGCTCACCACTAAAATTAACTGTGGCTAAGAAAGGTACTGTGTGTGTGTGTGTGTATGTGTGTGTGTGTGTGTGTGTGTGTGTGTGTGTGTGTGTGTGTGAGTGAGTGAGTGAGTGAGAGAGAGAGCTGTGGGACGCACACCCACCGACCCCCGCAAATACAAATTCACGTTTGTACAATATTTGTCCGTTTCCCGGTTTTAGGTCCGTAGCCTACATAGCATAACAATATCCACATGCAATTATACAACAACAACGTCTACGATGACCTATTCATTTGGACAAATTGATACAGCCCTATAGCTAAAGTTACCTTTAGTTTTGTTCTAGCGTACCGTGACATCTGGCTTTAAACAGCTGTAATGCAGTCTAACGTTCTGACAAGCACACCAATTGCCTACCTTGTTCTTGCCCATCTGGAATAACTCCTGTAGCTTTGCTGCCTCCATCCTTTCTGTTTTCGTTGTTTAAACTTGTGATATCCATGATGAGTAGCCTATGAGTTAGTGAATTAGCTCAACATTGTGTGCTGATAACCATATACAGTATAGATAGCCGAGTAAAAGAAAACAACAAGTAGCCTAGTTGTGCCTGCGTGCGTATTCTGTCTCCTGCTCAAACAAAATGTGTGCGCGTTAATTTTGATAACGTGTTCACTAACTTTAGTGGTGGCTATGGTGGGCCAATTTGGTGTGATACATACACACACACAAGGTAAGTTTTCTCTCGCTGTTGAGGGACTGACGTGCGGGCCATTCAAAATCATCGTTTGACACCCCTGGTCAAAACGTTAAGCTGGATACAGGGGCGGACACAGCAGTAATCCCAGGTAACGCCTACTTAGAGAAATGACACGGCCCACTCACCAAAGCATCCATACCATTGTGTGGACCCAGCAATGAACCATTAAAAGGTGAGAGGTCAGTTTGATGGTGTCATGAAATATAAGGACAGAACAACGACACAACCAGTGTATGTGGTACAAAAGCTAGCTACTCCTCTACTGGGTCTGCCAGCAATTTCAGGTCTAAAGCTACTGCATTTAGTCGACAGTGTAATAGAGCTGGAGGCTGACATGAAGAAACAATACCCCAAGGTCTTCACAGGACTGGGCTGCCTAATGGGGGAGTACAGAATCAAGTTGATGGAAGACGCCAAGCCCTACGCATTGTCACTGCCACGACGGGTACCTCTACCATTGCATGACAAGGTCAAAGAGGAGTTCCAAAGAATGGAGGAAATGGGTGTGATTGTGCCCATTGAAGAGCCTACAGATTGGTGTGCAGGCATGGTTGTGGCACCAAAGCCCATAAGAAAAGATTAGGATCTGCTCCGATATGACCCATCTGAATGAATAGATCTGCAGAGAAAGACACATCTTGCCGGCCGTTGACGAAACCCTGGCCAAGCTTGCAGGGGCAACCGTCTTTACTAAGCTGGATGCTACGGGCGGATTCTGGCAGGTACCCCTACATCGAAAATCAGTCCCGCTGACCACATTTATCACCCCTTTCGGGCGATACTGCTACAAGAGACTCCCTTTTGGGATTTCATCAGCACCAGAGCACTTTCAAAAGCGGCTGACACAGATGCTGACGGGATTAGAAGGGACTGTGTGCCATGCTGATGTGATTCTTGTTTTCGGATCAACACGAGAACGATATCACCACAGGCTGCACAGTGTTGGGGCGGCTCCAGGAAGAGGGCCTGACGCTCAATAACTACAAGTGTCAGTTTGAGGTCAACACGGTCATGTTCCTGGGCCACATCGTCAGTGCAAGGGGCATTGAAGCAGATCTGGGAAAAATGAAGGCGTTCACGGAGATGCCCACCCCCAAAGACACTGCGGATGTGAAAAGGTTTGTGGGCATGGTCAACTACGTGGGGAAGTTCTCTCCACGAATAGCAGAGCTCACTCAACCGCTAAGAGAACTGCTCAAAACAGACACAGATTGGGTGTGGGGAAGTGTGCAGCAAAGAGCATTCGACGAGCTGCGTAAGGAACTGAGCTCATCAACAGTACTGGCACAGTACTGTCTGCACGGAGAGACAATAGTTGCAGCAGACGCTTTGTCCTTTGGGCTGTCTGGAGTATGAAAGCCAGTCGCCTTCATATCACGCAGCATGACGAACACTGAGCGTAGATACACCCATATAGAAAAGGAAGCGCTTGCGCTGATCTGGGCGTGTGAGCATTTTCAGTCTTACCTGATAGGGATGGATTTTTTGATACAGACCAACCACAAGCCTCTCATTTTCCTGCTAGGCAGTATAGCACTAGATGACTTGCCACCTCGCATTCTGAGATTCAGGCTGTGGCTGCTTTGCTTCACGTACAAGATTGAACATGTGCCGGGAAAGAAATTGATTACAGCGGATGCACTGTCCAGAGCACCAATTCAAGCGACACCTACACAAGAGGACAAGCAGTTGGAAGAGGATGTGTGTGTCTCCATCAACTTAATCATGGAGCACTTGCCAGCGTCAGAGCAGAGGTTGGTGCAGATCAGGGCCCACTTCCCCGATAACGACAGAGACACGCTCTTAAGAGGGTTTTCTACGATTCATCTTACGATCGTTCGTTTGTTTTTTCCGACTGTTTCCCGAACATGCTCGTAGCGTGAACGCGCGTGCACTGCTCTTAAGATGCTCTTAAGGGGAGCTGTCCACGTTAATAGTTCTGAAATATCCTCTGATTTGACGGTGATGTCAGGTGACTGCACGTCACAGCTATAGTCCTACCATTTAAACTTCGGATCTAAACATTCATTCACATCAATACGAAAATAGAAACACTTTGACATCTGCATGTAAGCATCCCAAGTAGGTTATATACCACACAGAGACATAAATAATTGTAATTATTTTAAGATTAGATTGTTGCACCATGCAATCATTTTTCGCGGTGTCACTTAAGAACACGTTTGAAGATAAGAAAGAAGTCGAGTAAGAAAGAGAGGAAATGTGTAGGCTTAGATTTTGATGCAGTAGGCTACAGACTAAACCACATGTTGCTTTCTCTGCTTTTTACCTCATAGGCCTAATAAAATATTCACTTAGCAAAGATAATGTCAAACTATTCTGGCAACGTCTCGTTTAATAACTTGATTGCATTTTTGTCCACTTTTCATCACATTATTATGACCATTAAATGTAGGCTATTTTGCACGCTAAAATCTGATTAATCACAAGTAAACACAATAAAGAATGGGAACGTAAGTGGGATTATGTATTCTAAGTTGTAATTCCTCTGTATGTCCTGTTGGTGACCTCAGTGAGAAGTACTGTTAAGACGCTCTTAGCCGGTAACGAGTACTCTGGAGCACTCGTAGATCTACGAGTGTTTTCACGACGCTCTTAAGCTACGATGGTTTCGGGAAACAGTCGGCAAATCTTAAGACGTTCGTAAGAGGGACTTTACGACGCTCTTAGGCTTAAGATGCTTTCGGGGAAGTGGGCCCAGGACAGCACAGGACGCAGACTAGAGGACATGCTCAATAAAATACATGAAGGTCACCAAGCTGAGAGGGCACCAGGCTGAGAGGGCAGTGAGGATAGTGAAATCTCTCCTGAAAAAGGGGGAAGATCCACACACTCATTAGGCTCTCATTGCCTAAATGGGCCACTCCCTTGTCACACGGCTCATCCCCTGCACAGCTGCTGATGGGCCGCAACATCAGGACACCCCTGCCGATCTGTCAAGAGAAACTACCTGGATGGCCTGACCTCCAGGCTTTTAGAAAGAAGGACCAGGACTTAAAAGAACAGGCCTCCTAGTTCAACAAACGAAACAACCCAAAGACAAGACAAGAGCTCAGACCAGGACAAAAGGTCTGGGTGAAGAACACAAAAGAAACAGGGACTGTCATTGGTCCAGCTCAGACACCCAGGTCTTACAACATAGACCTGCCTTCAGGAACCCTCAGGAGGAACCAATCTCACATCAGGGTCATTCCAGAGACTACCAGAGACACTAGATTTGACACAAGACATAAAGAATGTCTTAATGGGAATGTGTTTGTGTTATGTGTTTTTCTACAAGATGTTAACCAGGATATACTGTATGTTTACAGGAGATATTATCCACTACTGAAAAAAAAACAGTGAAAAAAAGAAAAAGTAATGCTGGGGACTCGAATGTTTAATGCTCAGGTTAAATATGTTTACTGTTCAAGTTTATCTACAAATACAGTAAAAACAAAAGAAGTTCTTTTGAGAGTCTGACAAGTAACTAAAGAGGGGAGATGTAGCGAGAGCAGATGTGTACCTGTTGAATAGGGAACATATAAGGTGATGGACAGAAAGGAAGTAAGGAGGCTAGTGGATGATCAGTTAATAAAGTGAACTGCAGACTGATAAATGTCTCCCGTCTGGAACTATTTGCATAGTACATGAACAGTACGTGTTACATAAGTTAAAGGACATTTTCTTTTGGTTTCATTTTACCTGAAGCTGAGAACTGGCCAACAGGGTTTCCTACAAATAGAAACTTAAACAAGAACAGGAACTCTCTGTGCAATTGAGAACACTAGACAAAGAATAGACTAATACCGCATTTACTAAAATATTTGGTAACACTTTACTTGACGGGTGAGTTAATAACACATTCATAGCAGCTGTCATAAACTGCACATAAAGCATTCATGACTGTTTCATGAGACATGACTCAACATTCATACCAAACCTTTCATGAATGTGGAAAACAGAACGACGACAACTTGTCAAAATAAAAGTCTAACAATCGCAAAGGTAAACTAGCCTACATTCAGACAATCAGATTGACCAGTATTTGTGTAACCTGGATACAATTAATTTAATCTCTCCAGCCTTTGTAAATATTTCATAAATATCTTATGAAGTCTACATCGAATGTCACTTACAAGTTGTGAAGTATTCATAATCACTGAGTTTAACACTGGGAGGTAAACTAGCCTACATTCTGACCCGTATTTGTGTAACCTGGAACGGTTTGACATTCCCAGTGGGAAAAAGATGAAAAATCATCTGCAAAGGTTACATCATAAAACAAATACATTTTTATGAAACAAAAATTATTTACTTGACCATGTGCTGTCTTTTTGGTAGCTCTTTTGAGTAGCCCATTGACTCAGTGATCAGGTAAGAGGTTTGGAACAAAAACGGCAATGCTGCTTTGCGATTGTTGGACTTTTATTTTGACAAGTTGTCATCGTTCTGTCTTCCACATTCATGAAAGGTTTGGTATGAATGTTGAGTCATGTCTCATGAAACAGTCATGAATGCTTTATGTGCAGTTTATGACAGCTGCTATGAATGTGTTATGAACTCACCCGTCAAGTAGCCTGGCTAGCGCCACCACTTCTCAATGAGACGTGGTCTGGGAACCAAACGTTCATTTTCTCGTATTTGAAAAAAATGCCCAGATCCGTTTATTGGGTGCCACGGATGTCTATCAAATGCGTCTGTGCATAGCTCATCATCGTCTTGCTTTCCCCCTTGTTCTGTGATTGGTCTCCTATCTCAGGCGAAAATTTGCTCCATGGTCTCCAGGCTGCCTTAGCAGCGTGAATCAAATCGCGCACAAGGCAGCATGGGAACACCCAGGCTACCCGTCAAGTAAAGTGTTACCAAATATTTGAGGGTTCTGTTGATTATCCATAAAACAGAGAAAAATACTGCATTCAGAGCATGAAAATACACTATAGATGCTTTAGCATATTCCATAACAGAAACTATCACTTTCATCCAAACTGCAGAAAACAGAGGTTGTGGCACCTGCAAGTCAAAGATGTCTTAATCCAAAGGTCAATTTAATTAGAGTCTCCATAAGTAGAGAAGACTACAGTATCCATTACAGACATTACCGCTAAAATGCCATTAAATTCATTACGTGCTTCTTATGCGTAATGGTTTGTGGTTTTATTTTCATTAGGCTGTTGATTATTTTGACATTGTTTATTATTGGTACAGGTACATTACAGGTACAGATCCAATGAAATGCAGAAGTGCAAAGAAGCATTAAATACCAAGTGCAGGTTGAGTACGGTATTCTGTGCAGTTGTGTAGACAATAAAGATTATCATCACCCGGAGAGAAGAAATACTCTTTTCTGTTTGGCTGGTGGGGTGGCTTTTAATTCTGAATAACTGGACACCTATGAAGTAGATCTAGTAAAAAAAGTTTAATCGCCGTTCCATATCAATGCTTATGAATGGTAACTATAACAACCATAGTAGGACGGCGGTTGAGCCTGGAGGCAGACTTCGCAACAATAAAATCAACTGTAAACAAGCTAACTGTCAATACTATCGCTGTTAGGGCCAAAGAAAGTTGTACAACAAGTCGGCTTCTTTTTAAACAGAACTGCGTGTTTCCTTTGCGTGCTATAAAAGCATGACTATTGCCTATAGTGGCAACCGGGTGGGAAGCAGGATAACGGCCTTCGAGGTATCCTGTTATACGGAATTAATGGTCTTGGGCCTCCGCTGCGCGTCGTGGAGTTCTTTGCCTTCCGCCCTCGTCCATTAATTCCTATATAACAGGACACCTCGGCGGCCGTTATCCCTTACATAATGTACAGTGTATAGTTGGATAAATACAGGTTTTCCAGATGACATGTATACAGAGATAAGTAGATATATGTAGACCATTGTCCATTAATTGTGGAGAGCTCAAATGGTACAACATTAATAAAAACTATAGTATGTAAAGAAAAAAGATTTATACATCAATTGATAAAAATAGCCTTAATGTCTTTTTGCACTCTTTTCACTTTTTTCCAAGTCAAGGGCCTTATAGAAAATCAATGAGAATGCCGTACAAACTTTTAATGGTTCAGTCATACTCAGAGCCGAACAGTAAGGAGTACATTTACTTGAGTACAGTACTTGAGTACAATTTTGAGGGATCTGTACTTTACTCGAGTATCATTTTTGGGGAGTAGGCCTACTCATGACTTTATTCAAGTACATTTGAGAGGCAAATATTGTACTCTTTACTCCGCTACATTTCTATCCATAACCGTGAGTACCCGTTACTTATTTTTAAAAAAAAGGAAAAAAGAAAAATCTTGGAAACCCTCAATTTGTTGTTTCCCTCTAAAACGTGATTGGATTGTGCAGGCACCATCCCGGGAATGTGCAAACCCGTGGCCCCACCTCACCAGGCTATTTCAATTTTCTGAACAAGTTAAAGCAACACCAAAGAACATTCCCTCTGTCGCACGGACTATTTGTTTATCTAGCACCGACTTTGCAAATAATGATGTCCACAGACAAGGTAGAATATTTTGTATGACTTATAAAAGTACGATGTATTGCGACTAGGGCTGTAACGATATACGATTCGAACCGGATATCGCGACATTCATATCCACGATACTGTGTCGCTGTGTAAAGGCAGAATCGCGACACACCCTTTCTAGTGTTTCACGCACTGCTTTGCAGCTTACGCGGCCGCAAAAGCAACCCACATCTCCCGCTTTACTTATCGGTAGCCTACGTTGTCCAAAAACGAATAAATAAATAATAATTTCATACCTCTCCTTGCTTTCATTGTAGACTATGTGTGCAACTTTACCAAACAGTAGAAGTAAAGCCCCTCTCCTTGCCCCGCTCTCTCTCACTCTCCCTCCCTCTCCTGCTCAATGAACACGCGCGACTTAAATACAACATTCACAATCGAAAGCAAGGACGCATAGAAGACTACTAGCTAAATTACTATTAAATCCGCTTAGCATCATTAGCTATTATTGCTGAACATATTTGTTTAAAACTCTTGCATTGAAGTTGACTGATCATCTCAATACCAGCGTTTCCCAAAAGGGCCTGTCCCAAGGAGAACAAGTATTATCTTGAAACTTAAACACACATGGGGAAACTGTATCAATCAGTAGACTATGATGGGCTAAGCTAGCCAACTATGCTACTTTGTTTACAACATTTCCAGGCTTCAACCAGACAGCTGAATTAAAGAGGTAGAGTTGTAATAGAAAATAGTAGGCCTAGGCTATAGGCTAATCTGCATAAAGTGTGCTGTCATAAATATCAGTCATTCAGAAAAATATAAAGGATATAAAATAAAAGTTATATTATATTGTAATGTTCTGGTGTTCTAAGGGAGGCTATTAAAATGTTATTTAATAAAATGTCTAGGCCCCCCTACCAAAAAAAAAAGAAAAAAAAGAAAAATCGAGATTCGTATCGAACCATGGGTCAAAAATCGTGATACAAACCGAATCGTGAGGTTGGTGTATCATTACAGCCCTAATTGCGACATCAGATGCAAGTCAAATTTGTAGTTTCTTATGTCTCATTCCATCGAACTACAGATCCGCTACCCGATCTGGCAAACTTACATAGGCGGTTATAGCCGATAGAGGGCCGCGAAGCGAATGCAGAATTGTCGTTAACCCTGTTACGAGTTGATGAACCACTGAACACTGAACACTGAAACGATTTTGGAAACATTATTTTAAGGTATAAAAAACTCTTTGGTGTTGCTTTAATGATAGTTTTCGCTTCAAGTGTTTAAATTACAAAATAGCATTTTGTATTTGAAATACGTATTTTAAATACATGCATTAGAAATATTGCCCATCCCTAGCAACATGGTAAAAAGATAAAAATGACTTGATTTTACTTTCAATTCCTTTTACATTCTCCAAGGTATTAACATTAACATTTTTCATAACTCCATGTAGGACATTTCTGTACATAAATGTAAGCACTGTGGCAGTAGTAATGCAATATTTAGAAAATGTAGGCTACTCTTGTACTCTTGATACTCAAGTACTTTTAAAAACAAGTACTTCAGTACTTTTACTTAAGTAGACATCTGACTGTTGTACTTTTACTTGTACTTGAGTAAAATTTAGCAAAGGGTATCTGTACTTTTACTCAAGTAATGAAGCTGTGTACTCTGTCCGCCTCTGGTCATACTGAGAACATGTTTGTCTTCCACCCTAGAACGTTTGGGCTGTCTATGATGATATTTTTCATTATATTAATGCCCAAACATTGCTTACCAGACAATCTGATTTCCAGGCAGTAAAACTGAAGCAACTTCAAGGGGCTCAAACTAATATGTAGATATAGGATTTGAACAGAAATATTTGACTGGCCTTGGTTTTGGTACCCATTCTTGATGGTGCAGAAACAACCTTATCTGATGTGACGTGGAATGACCCAGCAAAACGGACTTATATAGTTAAAAAGTGTCATAGCTTAGTCTAGGGTGCAGATTTTTTTGTTTGATCATACATGATCACATGGAACCATGGTAATATGGTAACAAGTCCTTGGGTGAAGTGCTAGTATGGTGTTACAACATTAAATGTCCCATCAACAGCTAAATGGAACATTAACAGATCCTAACTTTTTAATGAGTGCAGTGGACACCAATGGAAACAAATCTATCAGGGACATTTGCCAGGACATTCATGTCAAGTAGAAAGGTTCTCCATTGTTTGGACAGTGCCTTGGCTGACATCATGTATTCAAAATGTGGAAAGGTACATATCCTGTTTGCAAAGAACATGGGTGGGACTTACTTCAATAACATTTACTCTATGTGTCAGAGTATGCTCTATATAAGTCATGCTGAACTCTGCATTAACCTGCACACAAGTCAGGTATCATCACAGTTCTGCATATAGAGCAAAGAACCTGAGGTAAGTGGCAGTCTTGGCTTACTGCTCTGATGTGTTAGTGGTCTCTTTTTAAATTACTTCATGTACTAATTCTAAAATACTTGAAAATATTTCACATTTCTTCACTGACTGACTTGAATGTATTTTGTAAATACAAACAAATATAGAAATGTAAGGCCTACAACACTCTCAAAAAGTTTTAACAGAAGCAAGTTTACTATTGCTACTTTACTATTGCTTTCCTTTCAATTATATTTTGTAATCATTTGGGAACTGGGGATATTAATTGTTGCAGTTTTACAAATGGCATTTGCACAATTCTGTCTTACATTGAATGTTGACAAGACTGTAACAATGCACTAACAGGTGCAAACTTAGATAGAGAGTGTCCTGACATCTTAGTAAATGGGCAAAAAAAACAAAAACATGTGGATCAATTAAAATACATATGTCAGCCTTGATCCAACTCTTAGCTTTAAAAAACATTAAAAAGCTGGGCAACACACTGAAATTGAACCTCTCAAATTATAGATACATAAGACATTCTAACCTTTGGCAAGGTTGCTGCAAACTTTTGGCAATATTTTCTAGTGAACTCATTTGGGGGGAGGTATAGTTTTAGCTTTAGATGGGGTGGGAAATGGGGACAATAATGTCTGTAAAGATGTGTATATTTGGTGAATCTGTATATTCTGTAAATACGTTGTCTGTATTTTATTGTTCCATCTGCTGTACCTGCCCAGAGACTACGGCGGAAATTAATACAATACATCTAATAATGTTTTTTGTGCACTGTCCCTGTTCAAATAAATAAATTACAAATCACTAGAGTGAATAAAACTTCTCACTCAATTCACAGTACTCTACAGTAGCATAGTCTTCCTTGAATTTCAAAACATTGTATTATACTGTTCTCTTTACAGAAGACGTCAAAGCAAAAACATCAAATAAGAAAATGGCAACACAAGAAAAGAGTTTGAATGATGCCATCACAATCGCTGTGTCTTCACAAACACTATTCAATATGAAAAAAAAGAGCCAACCTCTTTTACCCGGGGTGGCATTTCCCTTTGTGAAGGTAAAACATTATCTTCTCATTCCTCACATCATTCATGTCTTCTTTAACTGTTACTAATTAGTATTTTTATAGTAACACCATTAACAACACCATTCTCTATCAATGACCTGTGGGGAGATGGCTTTGTGAGTCACCCCAGTCATTGGACTCGTGTACACTCCAACTCTCAGAGCTTTATCTTAAGTTTAAGAGAACCCAGCATAGACAACATGCAGCCTATTTCCTGAGAAGTTCAAACTTGCAGAAGTAGCCAACATTGTTCTGATGTAACTTAACATCAAAGGAAAGACAAAGGAAAATAAAGATGAACTGCTGTAAAGTGATGACATGATGACGCTGATACTTGTTATCTATGCTAATTCCTTATGCAAAATATGAATAAGTGTTTGTACTACCAACGGTGTCTCTTTGGAATAGGCTCTCATGAATGTGAACTCACGTTTACGAGAACTCTATCCAGACAGCAAAGAACTCTTTGACATTGTCCTAATGACAAACAACCAAGATTCCCAGGATGAACATCTCATCAACAGCATCAGTCATTATGGTAAGACCAAGCTCTCAGAATCAGAGGGAGTATAACCTCATGATATGTTGTATGATATGGATGTCAGGTCATTGCCTGTAAGTTTATTCATTGCCTCTGACACACACAGAGACAACAAGACAAACACACACTCATAAAACCCAATTGGATATTAATACAACCTCATTTATGTTGTGCAGGTTTAACTATTGAGAAGCCTTGCATGATTGGTTCAGAAAGCATTGTGGGCCACCTGAAATTCTACAAGACTGACCTCTATCTGTCCGAGGATTCAAAGAAGGTTAAAGAGGCCATAGAGGAAGGTACTGAGATATTTGTTTTTGAACCTTAAACACTGTTGAAGCTATAATGCATTTCAAAGGTATATTGATGTCTCTGTGATTCAAGGGATTGCTGCCGCTACTATGTCTGCCTGTGAAAATGAGTTGGAGCTGGACACGGAGCTACGTGTCGCCTTTGATGGAGATGGCGTTCTGTTCTCAGATGAATCAGAAATCATATTCCAGACAGAAGGGAAGGAGGCATTCATTGAAAATGAGAGGGCACTTGTAAATAGGCCCCTAGAACAGGTCTGTGACACTTATATATGTAGAAATGCTTTGGTCGTTTTATGTCTGACATAATATCTGGAGTAAAACAAGTTACACTGAGGAACTAACTTAACACTAGCTAAAGCCAGGCAACCTAGGCCCTAGTAACTAACATAACCGGTGTGCTTCTAGTTAGCCAAGGCCGATGTTGCTTGCACAGAAATCATGTCAGGGAAAAGAAACACATTTTAATGTGACATACTGTACTGACTATAACGTTTTTGCTCCCACTTGAAGCATATTTTCTCTGCAACGTGCGCGTAAAAACACGGCATGGTATGTACAAACAGGCCACACTTGGGTAAAACCGCAGACTGCCTGTGGTGGGAGCTGAGAATGGCAATTTGCACTTTTCCGTGTGCGTGCACTTTCTGCGGGTTGGCCATGGCGCTGATGACGCTACGTTCGCAAATGTACTGTACATGCATCAGGCCCTGACTGTTTTGGATGATCTGCCATGTAAGCAAGGGGTGGGGCTGTTTTGTCATAACTGTGACATCAGCGTTTTCAAAAAGTAGCATTGTAACTGTATACACGGCGATAGAGGTGGCGTTTCGAAACGTTTTCACTTTGGAACGTTGAAGTGGTGTCATGTACAAAAACAATGGCCAAAACAGGCCAAAACAATAAGAAAAAAATGTTTTTTGTGTGGACCTTATTACAAATACAAAAAAAAAAAACCTCATACAAATTATTTATTTATTTTTGTTATTTTTTTTTTACTTTTATGCCTTTAATTGACATGATAGTAGAAAAATGACAGGAAGTGAGTGGGAGAGAAAGTCGGGGTGGGATCTTGAAAGGGTCACAGGGCAGGAATCGAACCCGGGTCACTGTCGTACGGTGCAGGTGCCCCAGCCAGTTGCGCCACGGCTGGGGCCAAATTAATATTTACAGCTTCCAAAGTTCATGCCTATGAAGGAGTGAAAAACAAAATGTCTGTATTCACAGGGGCCTCTAAAAGGATTTCTGCAGGCACTGGTGAAACTTCAGGAAAAATTCATTGTCAAGAAGGAGAAGTGTCCCATCCGCACATACCTTGTGACCTCTCGGGATAATGAAGGTGGAAAGGCTCGCGTCCTGACGACCTTCAAAAGCTGGAATCTGAAGGTGGATAAAGAATATTACTTGACAGGAACTCCAAAAGGACCCACGCTGCAAAAAATCAGGCCTCATATCTTCTTTGATGATAAAATGTCCTACATTATAGAAGCCCAAGAATTGGGAACAATCGCTGCTCATGTACCCTATGGAATTGGACAGAAATTCTGAAAAAATTAACAAAAAGCTCTAGAGTCCATAACTCTATACCTTTAGGCACCACTATAGGTAAGATTATGTTTTAAAGCAAAAATATGGAGCTTTGGTCTAAAACTAGCAAGCCAACAACCTATAAAGCATGCAGAAATCTTGAAAACACTTCCATGAGCCCAGTTGCCATTGACAAAAGCTTGCTAGCATGCTAACTGGTGTCTTCTGGCAATATCCTACTGTTAAGGCTTTTCCTACATTTCCTGAGTGATCCAGACCATACATACTCTATAGTTAGACGGTTACTGGGAATGACCCGTGTGTTTATCTGTCCTTCACATCATCATATATACCATAAAAATGAAATTGAAAAATGAAATTGATACCAATAGAAGTTGCTAATAAAAACATACCTGAAAAAGTCACAAACTGTTGTGTTGCTTACAGTAATTATACTCACTGAATTTTAACCTTATCATAATAAATATACTTATTACCACAATAGTGTGGGGGTTCCTTCAGAAGTGACATGAACCAATTCATAAAGGCAATTACTGGAATCCAATAACAATAAAAGCAGTTGTTTGTCACACGCTAGCTGGTCACTTCTGCAAATAAGTGTAAGATAATGAAACCACATTTTATTGATCCAGTCCTAGCACTGTGAATATTGGCAGTGCCGCTGCTCCCACTGCGCATTACGCACTGCGTAGGGCACCAAAGGACAGAAGGGGCACCCAAATTTAGCCAATAAATAATAGCTTTACTGCAAACTGCGTTTCACTCTTCCTTGAGAACGTTTATGTCAAAATGGTATTACATGCAAGGATGATACTTTTTGGGTCCTCTCAATCTCCACCACGTAGCAGATCTAACTTTACTTACTCCACTTAATTCACCTTATTCACCCGGCGGCCAGAACGAGGCTAAAGGGTACACTTGCCATTATACCGAAGTCCAGCAGATGGTGGTGGTGATGCACTCAGTTTGCAAACTGCTAAAAAAAAACTCACTGAAGAAGAACAGGCCAGTGAACCCTTCTTCTTTTTCAGTGAGCTTTTTTTTGCCAGTTTGCAAACGGAGTGCATTACCACCACCATCTGCTGGACTGAGGTGTAATGGCAAGTGTACCCTTTAGCCTCGTTCTGGCCACCAGGTGAATAAGGCGATTTGGGAACGCATCTTGCACGTGCACAAGAGAGACAAAAAGAGTGGCAGATTCCAGCTGGCTTGTCATTGTGTATCTTCTTTTTAATATAAGATATTTTGAAAAGGAAATCACAAAGGCAACAAAGACAAGGCTACAGGTGGTTGCGACTTGCAAGGTTATCTGGTTAAAAATGGTTGACCATTTTTATACTCAGATTGGTGAAAGGGCTCTTTTACATAGGCTGCAATTAATGTGATTTGTAACATGGACCAGAATATAAAGACTAGTCTACTACTTTGACTAGTCTACTACTTTGCCTTTGTAGAATGGAATTGGTGAGTCGTCAATAATTCGTTTTCCAAGCACATGATATGCCAAGCCGACTGAAACACATTCCATTCAGATAGCTAGGTGGCTACCAGACTCATAATTCACTTTTAATTGCAAACAGAAATGTGAAGCAACATGCCATTACATACTTCCATTTCCAAAGCAATAAAGGCTGCTTATAACAACCTCATATTGTGCATATTATTGTTAAATGTCCCATATTATACTTCTTTTCCAACAAGTCAAAATAGACCCATGGGTTGCACAATATATGTCTCTGAAGCTGTTTGCAAAAAAATCCCCTCAGATTACACATTATCAGCAGCTCCATTCTTGCCAGTTTCAGTCCCTTTCAGAATAGGCTGTTTCTGGGGCCTGTTGTTGGCCACGCCCCCCTCCAGAACTGATTCCATGTTTATGCCAAAGGGCAGCAACGCCAACGTTACTGTCTATCACTGTGTCTTAAATGACGTACTTCTGAGTACACTTTCACGCAGAGCCCTGTGTGCACTGTGTGCTTACTGGCAGAGTGCGTGAATTTGAACAGAATGTGGTCCCATATCAAACACCAACTCCTTGCACTTAATGGAAATAACGATTGCAACATTTAAATATAACTTTATTGGTTTCCTCTATTCGACAGTGACATGGTCGTACTGTGTCAATACATGAACAGTTTATGTTATAACTTGATTGTACCTCTGTAAAGTGTGTTTTCCACTGCTGCTGCTTCAGCTTTCTCAACCACGATTACCATGAGTTTGAAAATGCTCGCTCCCCTTCCGCTATGTAGCCAAGATGCCGTCCGTTGAGGGTGAAAAGTGTCCAGCGTTCCACACTCAGCTTTTTGACCATCCGGGGACTAGCAGTGCACTTTGTGTCGTTGGAACTGTCAGTGTGAACACCCTCACGTACTCAAATTAGGTATTGTAAGTGCAGAAGACACAGTGCATGACTATGGGGAATAGGAGTCGGTGTTGGTGACACGGTGATGGAGGATTCTCCACCAGAAAGCCTCCGAATGCTAGTGATAAAATGCAATTTGGTATGCAGGAATAATAAAGAATGTGTGACTAATGTCACTGACGGTTCTGTTTTTTTCATAGTAAAGTAGCCTAATATTCAAGTTATTGGAGTTTAGCCGAAACGTCTGCTAAATACAATAACCATAGCAGAATCAATTCAGACACTTACGGTGGCGCATTGCATTCACATCACAAAAAAAAATAATCAGGTTATCTCATAATTATGAGATAATTATCTCATAATTATGAGATAAGGATAGGATCTGTGCTGAGGATCTAAACAGCCTTTCAATAAAAGCAAGCACATATTTGGGGGCCAAGCAGCGAAGCTGCGAGGACCTCATTGTGTTTCTACGTTTTCCTATTATTAGTATTATATGCAATGGGAGTCTAAGGCAGCCCATAGAACCGTATGGTAAAAAGTTGGGAAATTTGGCACACTGATTGGGGATGGTCCCATGATTCATGTTACCAAGTTTCATGTCGGCAACTCGAACCCTCTAGCGCCACCAACAGGCCAAAGTTGGACGTGCGTTCATGCACGTAACTTTTGACCTGTTGGTCCGATTTTCAAAAGTCAGGTATTGTTGGAATCCTTGGACCAAGCCGAGTTCAACGCACCCTATGACGTCATTTTCCGCCATTTTGGATTTCATCAAAAACACTTAAAATGTATCAGGGGTCACATACTTTCTCTGATTCCCACCAAATTTGACACAGATCATCTTCAGACCAAGCCTCACAAAAGTTATCACTTTTTGTCTTCGGAAGTATTACTGTTCGCCCGTAAAAGCCAATCAAAATTTGCGGCGAAGCCGCCAAACAGGAAGTGAGCTCATATCTCAGCAACCCTTGCATGTATCAAAACCAAACTTGGTACATTGACTCATGACCCCATCAGGAGGACCCTCAAGACATTTGGTGACCTTTGACCTCTAGGGGGCGCTGTAATTCACAAACATGCCTTTTGGCCTGTAGCTGCTGCTGTGCTTAGAATTAAATTGTACTAGTGGTGTCTGGTAATACTGTGAAAGGTCCTTAGGTTAACTGAGGGCAACTTGTCACATCAATATAATTTATTCGGCCGCCATATTTGATTTGATCAAAAACACCAACAATTTCGCACAGGTCACAAATTTCATCTGATCTTCACCAAAATTGGCACATACCATCTTCAGACCATGCCTTGTCACTTCATTTATTTCTGTAACAATTGATAGAAGCGTTTGCCCGTCACATCCAATTGAAATTTGTGGCGAAGCCGCCAAACAGGAAGTGAGCTCATATCTCAGCAATCGTTGCATGTATCAAAACCAAACTTGGTACATGGACTCATGACCCCATCAGGTGAATGCCGAAGAAATGTTGTGACCTTTGACCTCTAGGGTCACTGCAATTAGCAAAAATGCATTTTGCCTTGTAACTTTTGACGTGCTT
Source organism: Alosa pseudoharengus (assembly GCF_046254945.1). Taxonomy (NCBI): domain Eukaryota; kingdom Metazoa; phylum Chordata; class Actinopteri; order Clupeiformes; family Clupeidae; genus Alosa; species Alosa pseudoharengus. The sequence goes on from NW_027468680.1 coordinate 28,511,087, forward strand.
GACGTGAAACTTGCTTTGACAGCTTATGGCCATACGTCTGATTGCAGCATTGAGCTAACAGCATTTCGTTGCCATGGTTACTCCGGCCTATCTGCTTGGCCCCCTCATTGCTGCTTGCAGCTATATTTCCTACTGATTTCCTGCTTTGAATGACTTTCGTACTTTGAGAGATTAACATGTCTTTAAGTGGCATGAAAAATAAGCCTGTCAAATCGGCAACAACCCTAAAGCAAAGAGTAAGCTTCTATAGGCTACTCTTTGCCCAAAGGCAATACAATGTTGCACGTTACAGTCCTAACCAGTAGGTGGAGGTACAACTACGCATAGGGCTACCTCCATCCACGTTGTCACACGCACACCTATTGTTTATTTTGTGCAGCTAGGTTACTTGTTCAAGTGGCATTGATGAATTAAACAGTCACATTTTTCCTACACGTATTACTGTATATTGAGAGAAAATAGTCAGTTGAGAGAAAATAGTCAGTTGTAAACAAAGAACTCTTCTTATGTAACCCTTTCGTCAATGGACTGAAGTTGGATCTACATATCTACTTTTATTGATTATGCTAACCTTTAGCATCTCTATGGGATTTCTCATATACATTAGCCATAAGCTAACACATTAGTTTCTATTCTGTAACTTGAAATGCTAGTCTACATGATTGCTCTTAAACAAAACATCGAAGGAGATAGGCTAACTGAGATGTACTCTGTTGGTCTGCATAGTTTTACAGTGAATCCTAAGTAAAGGTTTGAAAGGAACTTCAGCTTCAGACTTTCTCTTGGGAAGCTGTTAGGTCTTCTCTAATAGACCATGTCATTGCCTCACACAAGTGGGGGCAGAATTGGAAATGTGTCATAGGCTAAATCATGATTATCTCGTAATTATCTCGTATTTTTTTTTTTTTGTGATGTGAATGCAATGCGCCACCGTAGACACTTGCATGTATGATGTAACATGTTAAATGACAATGGGTAAAACTTTATTTGGGTCGGTATATAAGCCCAGCTGTGTTTATTTTACCTAACTACATAGAAAACATTATGAATTCCATCCACACATATCAGTAGCCTTTTAATATTGTAGGCTAAAGATCTAGCTATGTGCTGAATGTCATTCCAATTTCACAATGATCATGGAGGATAGCCTGGTTAACACCAGACCACTTCTCAAATCTCAATTGCTAACAGGTTCGTCTGGGTTCTCCCCGACTACATTGAGGATGTTCTGTTGTCACCATCATTACCACAGCCAATTCAGCCAAGTTCAAATTGAACTATTGAAAAAACTTCAAGATGGTTTATCACATTATTGCATTTAAAGAATCAAATGTGGTTAAAAGTAACAAGTAGGCTACTTGGGTCCGTGTATCATTCGCTCATTTACAAGGATACAAGGATACAAGGAAGTTTATTGTCAGATGCATATAGTTACTTATGTCTGGTGTCAGCCTATTTGTGCATTTATGGGGGGGGGGGGGGGGGGTTTAGTAGATTAAGTGGCAAGGGCTGCATAAGAAAGGTGGGGGAGGATTGGGATGGGGGGGGCACCAACAAGGAGCACCCAAGAGCAACAGGAGCAAGGAAAAACTCCCTTACCAAGGAAGAAACCTTGGGCAGATCCACGGCTCAAGGGGCTAACCCAACTGCCAGGGGTCTTGGTGTGTGTGTTGGGGGGATGACAGGGGAGATGGGATAGTGTGCTGTGTATGTGGGGAGAGGGCAGTGTGCTATATGTGTGTTGGAGAAGCTTCCTCGAGACAATGTGCTGTGTATTGGCGTTCAAAAACGAAACGATTATAGAAGTAATGACTGGCCTAGGCTATGTAGTATCAGCTCATGTAAGGGAAGTAGGCCTAGATGTTAGATCTATCAGCTCAGATCGTCATTTGTCGCCAACGTCATTGGAAGGCAGCCAGCTGCCGTAGCCTTCTGGTGAGATTACACCAAAGACAGTAACTATGACAGGGAAACTAGGGACACACATCGTTCAACAAGCACATTGATCAAAGGAAAGAGGGGCTAGAACTTCATTCACAAACAGAGCAAATAATTCAAATCGAGCCATAGGCATAGTCACAGGCGGGCCTAGGCCCGTCTACTTGTCAGTCTTGCCTGTCCAATTACGTTCACCATCTAAAAAAGACGCGCAAGTCAGCTCCGAGAGCTCAAGAATCAGTCAAATTGCGAACAGGCGGCAGCTCCGTTTAATTGTCAGGTGTGAAATGCGTTCATATTCCACTTTTTATGTCATAGACGTTGCATGCCTATGGAAGGAAAGGCTTTGCAGTAGGATTGTCTAAGCTGTTGCTTCAGTTTGTGTTTTAAGTTACGCACCGTTGCTGGGTTCATGTCGTTTTGCGCAAGTTTAAAATGTTTAGCCGACTGCGTAATTTGCCATTTTTGTTCAATAAGTTCTACTTTTCATGTCATGAATGTAACATGCCTATGATAAGGCTTTGCAGTTGTACAATATGGTCAATCTGTCTCAGTTGTGTTTCATGTGACGCACCGAAGCTAGGCCTACATCCATGCATTGTTTTGCTCCAGTTTAAAATGTTTCAGCTGTGATCAAATGCGTTCAATAAATTCCACTCCACGTATGGTGTATCTCATCTAGGCTTCTCTTAGGCTATGTTCAATCAAATTGGCTTTGCCCACCCTTTTCTTTCTGTGCCCACCCATTTGAACATGTCTGGCTACGCTACTGAATCGAGCATAGGAGTAGAAAAACATATTCGTTTAGACTGCCGACTGAGGGGAAAAAAAGAGATTCTGTTGCTCTGTCCGAGTGGTCATTTAAATATAGATCTTTAGGTTAAATTGTGTGTGGTAAAGTTATAATCGGACTGGTAGGCCTAGAAGCAGCAGCTGGCAATGGAAGTCAATAAATAATTTCCGGGTCAGAGCAATCGGAAAAAATAAATATCAAAATCAGTTTTGGGCCTGAGGCCGTTTTTTAAACGTTCTACTTTTGATCTGATCATGAAATCAAAAGTCTGAAAAACAAAACGGTCCGTGTACCTTCTGTTCATTTAGTTTTCAAATTCGAAACGAAAATTGAAAATCGAAAAACTACCTTATATCTGTATTTTTAAAAAACAAAATAGGAAATTCCCTCGTGTTTTGTTTTTTGGATATTAAACTTTGTATCCCCACAGCCGAAATCCAAAATCCGCACAACAATAATGTGAAATCGGCACTTTCCTCAATTTTTCATTTGGCCTATCCCCGCTAGGCTGTCCTACATTGAAACCTATGACGTTTTAATTAGAGACATGTTTGTAAACAAGCTAACTTACGCAGAAATGTCAGCTACGTTGTATCAACTAGGAGCAAGGGGAGTGGAAGCCGTAGAACGCAGAGCTGGAAAAAATCTGACAACAATTCACTGGCCTAGCATGAGGCACGAAAATATGCATTTGGGCTCCTCTGTTGTTCTGTATGCGCGACTAGCCTATCGTTGCCTGTATTATGTTGGTAAAGGAGAATAGTAATGGAGAAAGAATCGAGAATGAGCTGTCCTTGCATTGGGGCGGGGGGAGGGGGGGGGTGCACGTGATAAGGCCTAAGGAAGCATAGTAGCCAGCTGACCAAGGACGTAGGCTATTTGGTTATGGTTATAATGGTATTTCGCAGATGCTTCTGTTCAAAGTGACATACAACTAATTTATATTTATATTCATACTGTAACAACTGAGGCAACAAGGTTCAAATCAGTACATTTATTGGGTCAGGAGCGGGGAACACAGACAGGTCAAAATCATTATAGAACACACAAGGCTAACACATGCACAATACTCGAACGGGTAGTCACACACAACACACATGAATAAACACATGAGGTACAACCATAGACTGTATACAGTCTATGGGTACAGGGAAGACTACACATGCTAACACACCACAAGGTAAATGCAAATACAATAGGCCTAGTAAAACCGATATATCACATTTCAACATGCACATATGGCATTATGGGAGTCCGATACAACGAGTCAAACGCAACGACGTTAGATTTTTTTTTTTTTTGCAGTTTAAACTGTTAAGCTAAGCCTATACCTACAAAACATAGGCAAATAAATGCATGATGTCGATTGTCTTTTCAGTGACATTTCCCCTCTTTCTTCGAAGGGTGCACGCAACCTTAATCCCACTCCCTAGCACAGGACATAAATTAGGCCTACATATCAATCAAAATGAGAAGCTTGGAATGTTCTGGCGATTTTTTTTCTATGTGCAGATCACTGTCCTTCAACATCACCATCTTGCTCCCTTTGATGAACATATAGGCTAGCAATTATCTATTCGGGCAGTGGCAAAAAAATGCTGTCAGCATGCAGTAGTTTGTTGAGTGTGTGGTGGCCTCGTGTGCCTGGGTTTTCATTTTTAACTTGAATAATGACTAATTGAAATTACAATATTAAAATTCAAACACTCATTGTATATTTGATTATTTTTTCCACAAAATGCTTCAATATTTCTGTTTTATTTTTCTCTGGGAAGTGCTGTTTTAGGTAAAGGTCTTCAAATCCGTTTTTTGATCACTGTTTCAACCTTGAAAATCAAATGAACAGAAGGTACACAGACCCAAAACATTATTTGTTGGTTTGTATCACATTCATAAACAGATAATGAAAAAACAAGTCCTTTTTTCGTTTTGGATTCTAAATGATTTGTTCATTTGATATTCAATTGAGAATCCACAATGAAAAAATGACTGGTTATATCATTATTTGTTTATGAATGTGATACAAACAAACAAATAATTCTTTGTTTATCATCGGAAAAAAATAAATATCAAAATCAGTTTTGGCCCTGGTCCGTGTATCATTCGTTCATTTGATATTCAATTGAGAATCCAAAATGAAAAAATAAAAAAAGGACTTGTTTTTTCATTATTTGTTTATGAATGTGATACAAACCAACAAATAATGCTTTGTTTTTCAGACTTTTGATTTCATGATCAGATCAAAAGTAGAACGTTTAAAAAACGGCCTCAGGCCCAAAACTGATTTTGATATTTATTTTTTCCGATTTCTGTGACAAGGAAGTCTATCCAAGTCACTTTCTTGGTCTAGACCTGTCAGTGCTCAGTGTTGCCAATTTAGTGACTTTGTTGCTAGATTTAATTTTGGCCATCCCATAGCGACAGAAAATATTGTCTAACAACTATAGCGAGAAATTGGGCACTTGCGCAACGATGGCAAACTTGGTTTAGTTGAATCGACAAAAAATCATCTCCATTCTCATGCCTGTTTCGTTTATGAACATCGCGTTCGCCCAAAGCATTATAGAAGTAATGACTGGCCAAGGCTATGTAGTATCAGCCCATGTTAGGGAAGTAGGCCTAGATGTTAGATCTATCAGCTCAGATCATCATTTGTCGCCAACGTCACTGGAAGGCAGCCAGCTGCAGTAGCCTTCTGGTGAGATTACACCAAAGACAGTAGCTATGACAGGGAAACTAGGGACACATCGTTCAACAAGCACATTGATCAAAGGAAAGAGGGGCTACAACTTCATTCACAAACAGAGCAAATAATTCAAATCGAGCCTAGGCCCGTCTACTTGTCAGTCTTGCCCGTCCAACTAGGCCTATACGTTCACCATCTAAAAAAGACGCGCAAATCAACACTGCTCTGAGAGCTCAAGAAACAGTCAAATCGCGAACAGGCGGCAGCTCCGTTTAATTGTCAGGTGTGAAATGCGTTCATATTCCACTTTTTATGTCATAGACGTTGCATGCCTATGGAAGAAAAGGCTTTGCAGTAGGATTGTCCAAGCTGTTGCTTCAGTTTGTGTTTTAAGTTATGCGATGCACCGTTGCTGGGTTCATGCCGTTTTGCGCAAGTTTAAAATGTTTAGCCGACTGCGTAATTTGCCATTTTTGTTCAATAAGTTCTACTTTTCATGTCATGAATGTAACATGCATATGATAAGGTTTTACAGTTGTAGGCCTACAATATGGTCAATCTATTGTCTGGTAGGCCTAGTCCGATTTAACACTGCAGCAGCTGGCAATGGAAGTCAATAAATAATTTCTGGGTCAGAGCAATCGGAAAAAATAAATATCAAAATCAGTTTTGGGCCTGAGGCCGTTTTTTAAACGTTCTACTTTTGATCTGATCATGAAATCAAAAGTCTGAAAAACAAAGCATTATTTGTTGGTTTGTATCACATTCATAAACAGATAATGAACAAAACAAGTCCTTTTTTCGTTTTTTCATTTTGGATTCTCAATAGAATATTAAATGAACGAATGATACACGGAGCGGCCCTGATGCCGTTTTTTAAATGTTCTCCTTTTGATCTGACCATGAAATCAAAAGTCTGAAAAACAAAGTGTTATTTGTTTGTTTGTATCACATTCGTAAACAAATAATGAAATAAGTCATTTTTTCATTTTTTGATTTTGGATTCTCTATTGAATATCAAATTAACAAATCATACACAGACTGTACTTCATGCTCATATTTTAAATGTAGTGGAGTCAATGGTACATTATTAGTCTTTCAAATGTAGTGAAGTAAAAGTCACAAGTTTCCAAAATTATTAATACTGAAGTAAAGTACAGATACTCAAAAATCATACTTGAGTACAGTAATCAAGTAAATGTACTTAGTTACTGTCCACCTCTGGCTACAAGTATTTGTCAATCATTGTGTTACTTAGTTCACAATGATTGTCATTTTTGTTTGGGTTGCATTCTTGCATTTTGTATTCTTTACAACAAAAACAATTCTTGTCATTTTGGAAAATGAAATTTGCATCATTCCAGAGTCAAACAAATATTTTTTTACAATAAGCTTTATGCCAATATTCAGTGCCGGTCCGTGTAACGCTTTGCAGTGCTATGTTCTATCTGCAGAATTCACATGAAAAAATATATAAATAGGCTTTAAAATCCGTTATCCATTCTTTAGGACGGCACAGTAAATGGGTTATTGTTGCATATTTTGATTTTCAATTGAGCACAGTTACGGTTTTCTGTTCAGAAGTTAAAAATTTAAATGATGCGTAAATTGTCTAATTTTCCTTTTTTGAGCTTTTGGTTGCACTGAACCACGAGCACCGGGGGGAGACCACCATCTAGCTGGGCCAGGCTAGATGGTGGAAGAGAGCGCCGCCTGAAGTTGTGCGTGATTTTGACTCATTACAGAGATTAATAACTAAAACTTCGCCGATTTTTGGGAGATGGCACGTTAAACATAACTTTCAGCATATGTTGAACATATCTACAGTATATTTGAAAACCATGGCCATGCCATACCATAGCAAATAATTCCCCAAACAGAATGCTTTGCCATCGACGTCAGTCTATATAGGCTACTACGGCCATAGGCTTCTAAGTCCATTGGATCATGTAGGTCTCCAAAGCCTCCCAGAACATGAACATTTACACACGTACTCATAAGTGTCAGGATGCAGCAATGTCTCCCTCTGCATCTGAGGTTTTGATCTCGAGCTGACATTGTCAATCGCTTGGCACCTTGACGCAAGCTGAACTGTGTTTGATAGCCCTCCATCTCTACATCCGCTGATTAAATGTGATCACCAACACCGCGCGCCAATATGTATCAGGTCACGCTTGTGGTTCACCCCAACAAAAACGGTAAAAAAAGGCAAAAATCCAATATTAACTGAATTTTACTTTTGTTTCCAATCCAGTTTCTGTTTTTTTCTTTATCTCGCGTGACTAATGACACATTTAGAAAATAGCAGCAATTATCTATTTGCTGACCAGTTAAAAAATAGAAAATTGGATTATTGAACACATTTTTTATTTGGATCAGATGGATGGAGCAAATAGAATAAAGCACTGCAAAGCGTTACACGGACCAGTGCCACTTCTGGCCATTTTAGTGCCCTAAGCGAGTTGCTTTGTGGTTAAGAGCATCGAGTATTTACGTATTCATAATGCCCTTTTTCCAGCTCTTGTTTACAAGCCTTGTTTGTTTGAGCCACATTGATAGCACGATATTAAAGGGGCCATATAATGCAAAATGCTTTTTCTGTGCTTTTGTACTTTTATTTGGGTCTCTGATGCTTCTACAAACACTCCAGGTTTGAAACAAAACCTTGAGTTAAGTTTTTATGGGTTAGTTGAGAGAGGTTGATGTCAGAAACTATGCGCTTTTGTGAGCTAGTCAGAAATCTCCCTTATTGAGACGTCACAATAAGGGAAATTTGAATGTTATTACTCCCAGAGCCATATAGGGCGCTGACTACCCACCCCCATCTGAAAATTCCCACCCACTGTAGAAGATCCTCCATTTTGGTCATAGCCTATTGTTTCCAAAAGTAGGCTAGGCTACACAAAATACCCAAACATCTTTTACGCACCTGATATCATCCATATTTCAGTGTTTCCCACAGAATTGGATTCAATTTGTGGTGGTAGCTGGGGGGGTGGGTGGTGGTACACATTATGAAAATAGGTCAAATGTTTTAGCTGGGTGTAAGGAACTAAAAGTCTCTTCAAGTCCTATGACCGACCAAAGTATGTATACCCTATTAATGACCAAACAAACATTATTTCAATACATTAAAAAGGAAAAAAACAACTTGTACTTCTGAATATTTAAGTATTTTTTAAAAGCAAGTACTTCTGTATTTCAACTTAAGTAAAAATCTGACTTAGCAACTTTCACTTGTATTGGAGTAATATTTGACAAGGTGTATCTATACTTTCTCTTAAGTAAAGGAATTGTGTACTTCGTCCACCTCTGGTGGCACTCACTCAATGCACTCTCAGGCAATGCACACAGGTTGATACAGAGACAAATACACATACAGTACACTGGCACACACACACTTATACTATACACTACACACTCAAATTAGGTATTGTAATGGTGCATTCATGATACGTCAGATATTTGGGAATCCCGCCCTCCGACTCAAGAAAAATGGTTTGAACGCAAAGTTGCATCACATTTTATGCTCAGTGACTCGTTTGAAAAACTTGTACCTCGAGCTCCCCGACTTAACGCCAAAATCACACACACACACACACACACATGTAAAGGGGCTTATATATGTGTGGATAAAAGGACTATCTGTGGGCTGAATGGGGTGACATTTATGTGGATTAGGGGTGGGCGATATATATCGTCTGCGATAATATCGTGATTGTTGTTTTAACGATGTGCAATTTGACATTATCGAGTATTTAAATTACTTATGGGGAAAAAACACTCGAAATCATGCATTGAAGACTCATACATTCTCAGGAGGTGTATGCGGGAGAAGCCTGCAGCAGAGCAAGTGTCATGTGATCACTAGTGGGTCACAACATTGTCCCACGCACGCCTAATGTTTATTTTGTGCAGCGAGAGTAGCCTACTTGGGATTTTATGCGGCTACTTTTGTCATCTGTTCAAGTAGCATTGATGATACAGTCACGTTTTTTCCTACACGGTATTATATGGAGAGAAAACATTAGCCTTTGAGTATTTTAATAGTCAGTTGTACACAAAGAACTATTCTCAAGTAGGCCTAACTCTTTTGTAAATGGACTGAAGTTCGCTGTAAATATCTACGTTTACCGATTATGCTAACGTTAGCATCTCTATGGGATTTCTCATATACATTAGCCATAAGCTAACGCATTAGTTTCTATTCTGTAACTTGGAATGGTAGCCTCTTGGAAGGCTAGTGCTCATAAACAAAACATAGAAGGAAATAACTGATATGTACTCTGTTGGTCTGCTTAGTTTTACAGTGAATCCTATGTAAAGGTTTGAAAGGAACTTCAGCCTCAGACTTTCTCTTGGGAAACTGTTAGGCCTATTCATCTTCTCTAATGTAGCTGGCTAGACCATGTCATTGCCACACACCTGGGGGCAGAATTGGAAATGTGTCATAGAGTGACAATGCATTGGTTGATTTGGTTAAAAAGTCACAGGTTAGGTCATTGGTTATTATTGTAATGATGCTATTCATAAATAATTAGCGGTAAAGTAACTCAGACTTTAACAAAACATCTTTTTAAAGGATATCGACTAATTATCGTTATCGTCAAAATCACAAAAAATATCGAGATATTATTTTTTGTCCATATCGCCCACCCCTAATATGGATGGACTAATTGGTTATGTACGTTTATATGATAGGGACTCTTTTTTTGATTATACCCTAATTGGACTTCATACGGGGTTGTCTGTTCATGTGATCCCTTTCTGTTTCAATGGCTAATTGTTGACTGGCCGTCTCCGAAATTGATGCTTGCGGATAGGTTGAATCTCCCTTTAAATACAGGCCTGCAAAGAGAGGAGGGGAACGGGGGGAGAACCGACGCAAGAACGCACCGAGGGCCGGGCGATCGGTAGACGCGGAAGTGGTTATGAGGACCGAAGACCACTGATACTACTCCCGCTAAGTATTTTTGAAAGGAACGTTGATTGTTGGTTCCCTTACCTGTGCTTTGAGTTGAACTGTCCTAGTGCTGTCTCGCGGTGTCCTGATTCCTGGTTTTGCTACCATTGCAGCGGTGCTGAGGCGACAACGGAGTATTCCCCCCGACGAGAGGATCAGCTGATCGGATCGGACGTCGGGTGGCTAGAGTCAACGTTCTCAAACTTCGTTGTTAAGGGAAGTCCTCCTTGTAGTATTAAGCCAGAGTAACCATTAGCCCATCACCCCATAAAGTGTTTATCGTTGTGCCTTGCAAGACCTGCCTCCTGAGACACTGTTTGTTTGTTTGTTTCCGGAAGCTGGGAATCCCAGCGGAACGGCTCGCGTTGATGACATCACAACCACAAAGGGAATCCCGGAATCTTCCTGCAACTTGAGCCCTGGGGACGTGGCCTCGGCCGACTGGACTCGGACTACATTATAGGGACTGTGTGAGTGGCTGAACAGATTGAACTTCCAGAAATACTTTTGTACTGGTCGGAGGGAGGCCTGCCCGACCAGTACTGTCTTTTCTCTCCACTTAAAGACTGTTGGAAGGGGAGTGGTGCCACCAGGGGTGAACAGCACATTACATCCCCTGCCATTGTCTGCTGCTCTCGCCTTACTGTGTGGCGGGTGACCTTTTTCTGAGTGCATTTTGTGCCCTGGTGTGTTTGCCCATTGTGGGACATTTTGTAGTGAGATTTTGGTGTGTTATCTTGCGATGTGTGTGCTGCTATGGTAACAGGTTTCTTGGTGTGTGTGTGTATACATATTAAGCTGGTTAAACTCATGGGCTGTCAGTTAGTGTGCTAGTGTGCTGTGCATGCTCCTGCCCCCTAGTGGTGTTCTAGATCTCACTTCCCCCTATGCCGAACAGTGTTTTATGCTGCTTGTACTAATAAATATTGTTGTTATACTACTACTACTGCCTCTGTGTTGTCTGTGGCTCGGGAGGATTTGGTTATTGTGAAAACTAGCACAAGTGCAATTATGACATTTTTGGCGTAGTCGGCAGGATCCTCCCTTAGCACAGACAATGACAGACGAAGCGCCACAACCCAGTAATGCAGCTGGTGCAAGTAATGTGATCATAATGCGATGGTTCCTAGGGGGACCCTGGGTGACAAAATTTGGGGATAGAGAAACAAGTATTGGCTTTCATGATTGGCATATGCAAATTGAAACTTTGATCCGAGCTCAGAACCTCAGTCAGACCCAGCAGGTTGACTTTGTTTTAAGCACTCTCTAAGGCGACGCAAGGCGTGAAGTTCTACTACTCCCCACAGACGACCATAACACCCCAGACAAGATTTTCAAGGCCCTGACGGACCACTATGGAGAACAAGCCACGGTGGTGCAACTCAGGGCGAAGTTTTTTACCTGCAGACAGCAGGCCGGAGAAGAGGTGGGTGGATTTGTGTTGCGGTTGCGGGAATGTCTTGCCAGGTGGCGTAAGAAGGAGCCGAGGGCTGAAGGAGAGCAGGATGATGACGACGAGATGCTCCGCTCCCAACTGGTGGGAGGTCTACGACCGGGACCCACTACGACGACAACCTAGTCTCACATTCATAGAGGTGAGCAAAGAAGCTAAAGCTGTTGAACACGAACAGGGCCACGACGTGGAGGAAGCCACTTCTAGGAGGACCTATGCGCCCACCAAAGCCTCCAATACTGGCCACCCTGCAGACGACTGGCAGGAAATCAAACAGACCCTGAAGGCTGAAGTGCTAGCTGAAGTCAAGGAAGAGATGCTCACCTTAAAGGACAGTATCTTGGGGGAAATACGGCAACAATTCTGGGAGAATCGACCCTCGGCCCAACAGCCTGAACAGCAAGGGACTACCAGATGGGGGAATGACCAACGGCAACGACGTCGGCAGGAGAGAAACCCAAAGTGGGATGACCAGGGACGGCCCATCTGTCTGCGCTGCGATCGGCCCGGACACATGCAGAGGGACTGCCCCGAGCGCTAGCCCCCACCCCAGGATTTTTGACCGCCTCGACCACCGTTGGGCAGGTGGCCGAGGACGAGGCTCCGACTGAACCCTCACTTAAGCCCGCACTAATTGGACACTGCCCAGAAGTCGAGGTAATAGTACAGGGCAGGGTTATTCCCTGTATCTTAGATACAGGATCACAAGTCACCTTATTTAGCCGCACGTTTTTTCGCCGTCATTTACGCCAAGAGAAGGTTCAGGGGGCAGAGGGAATCCCTTGGCTGTCGTTGAAGGCCGCCAATGGACTTAAGTTGCCTTATGCGATACTGGACTTCCAGGTTGGGGGGGTGCACTTTCCTGCTATGGGAGTCGTGGTAGTAGAAGATGACTGCCTACAATCTGACTATGCCATCCTTGGAATGAATGTTATCAGCCATTGCTGGGAGGAACTGTTCCAAGATGGGCACCCGGGCCTGGCGGCCTTCAAATCTGCAATTCCCAAAAGAGCCGGGGAGGCATGGGAAAAAGCCTTCCAGGTGTGTCGTCGGGTACAGACGTCCAAGTCGTCAGCTGTCTTTGAGGGCACTACACGCTTGCAGCGACATGGTTCCGTCTCATTGGCCCCCATGACCGAGACCTTGATATGGGCACGTGTCCCCCAAGCTGGGGGCACACCTGACTGCTGTGTCATGGTGGAGGACCTGGGTGGAGACCTGCAAGAGTGGCGAGTAGGTCGGGCTGTCGACAACATCTGAGCTGGTAAGCTGCCTCTCCGGGTTTGCAACCCCCACCCCTACCCCGTAGAACTGCCTTCCCGAAAACCCCTGGCCACTGTTGTGCAGATTGATCCAGCTGATGTGCAAGGCCAGAGATATCTGGTACTCCAATACAGTGGGGAGCAAGAGGTGGAGGTGGATATTCGTTCCGTCACGGCTGGAAGAGCAGAAGAACACCTGGCATTGTCCCTGAAGGGCGAGGACTTGACCGAAGAGCAACAAAGGAAGCTGGAGTGCCTGCTCCGTAAATGGACCCACGTCTTCGCAGCCCATGAGGACAACTATGGGCGGACAAGTGCTGTTCTTCATTCCATCCCAACCAGTGATGCCCCTCCAGTGCGGGAGCGCTACAGACCAGTCCCCCCTAGCCTATATCCGGAGCTGCGCGCGCTACTGACAGGGATGCTGAATAGTGGGGTTGTTACGGAGAGCTCCAGTCCGTGGGCAGCGCCAGTAGTTCTGGTGTGGAAACGGGACGGCAAGTGGCATTTTTATGTTGACTATCGAAAACTCAATGCAGTCACTCATAAAGACGCCTTCCCCCTCCCACGCATTGAAGAGTCCCTCACCGGGATGAAGGAGAGGTGGTATTCCACATTAGACCTGGCCAGTGGTTACTGGCAGGTGGAGGTCCACCCCAAGGACAAAGAGAAGACCGCTTTTACAACGCCCATGGGTCTTTACCAGTGGGAGCGTATGCCTTCCGGACTGTGTAACGCACCAGGTACATTCCAGCGCTTGATGCAACGATGTCTAGGGGAGCATGTAAATGATTTCTTACTGATCTATTTGGATGACATAATTTATTCAGAAGATTTTGACACCCACCTGCACCACCTCGACCAGGTTTTCGGAAGGCTGGGCCATCATGGCTTAAAACTCCACCCTCAAAAGTGCAAGCTGTTCCACCGAGAGGTTAGGTACTTGGGCCATGTAGTAAGCCAAGAGGGAGTGGCGGTCGACCCAGAGAAGACGACAGCAGTACAGAAGTGGCCCGTCCCTAAGACAGTGAAGGAGGTACGCTCCTTTCTAGGATTTGTGGGGTACTACCGTCGCTTCGTCTCAGGGTTTTCCAAAGTGGTGGGGCCTCTAAACAAGTTGTTACAAGGTACAGGGGGCAATAAGACTGCAAGCATAATGTGGACTCCTTCTTGCCAAGAAGCATTCGAGACCTTGAAAAGGACCCTCACTCAAGCCTTTCCGCCTGTACACGGACGCCAGCTTCCAAAGCTTGGGTGCGGTCCTGGCACAGGTACAGGAAGGGAAAGAGCGCGTTATAGCCTATGCCAGCCGTAGCCTCCACCCCACGGAGAGGAATGACAAGAACTATAGTTCCTTCAAATTAGAGCTTTTGGTACTGAAATGGGCTGTAACGGAAAAATTTAAAGACTACCTGTGGGGGGCAACCTTTACAGGCTATACAGACAACCGGCCTCTTACCCACCTTCAAACCGCAACCCTGGGGGCCACCGAACAGCGGTGGCAAGCACAGCTAGCCTGTTTTGACTTCCAGTTGTGCTACAGGCCAGGGTCCGTCAATCAAAATGCTGACGCATTGTCCCGGTTGCCAACGGAAGCCAACAGCCAATCGGTGGAAGTGGAGCTCCCCCAGAGCTTGCCCCATGAAATCAACACTGGAGTGTCTGAGATTGAAGGCGGGGGGGAAGATTGGACTTGCATCCAGGAGCGGGACCCAGACCTGAGGAAGGTCCGGCAGTGGAAGCAAGAGGGGAAACGGGAACAGCACATAGATCTGCGACTTCTCACGTCTGAGGGAATGGGACCGTCTACGACTCCAGGATGGGATCCTCATCCGGCAAAGTAAAGACCCAGCCACCGGCCAACTACTGTCCCAAGTGGTAGTACCAGTCCAGGAGCGGCGTAAGATATGGACCGCCTACCATCAGACTTTGGGCCATGCACGGGGGCAGAGGATGGTAGAGGCACTCCGGGGCCGCATCTTCTGGAATGGGCTGACGGGGGACTCCAAGCGATGGGAAAGGGAGTGCCACCAGTGCGTGGTGGGGCGTGCGGGGCAAGAAGAGAGGGTCTCACTACACTCAGTGGTAAGTCAATATCCCTTTCAGATTTTGGCCATGGACTATTTGTCTCTGGGGCGGGTGAACGATTCCCATCCCTGTGTTCTTGTCATCACTGATTTGTTTTCTCGGTATGCTTTAGCCGTACCGACCAGAGATCAGTCCGCCCTGACGACAGCGAAGGCCCTGTGGAAGAACGTGATCCAGGTGTTCGGTTGTCCCGAGCGGATACTGACAGATCAAGGCAGGGCCTTTGAATCCGAAGTGATGCGAGAGCTGTGCCAGTTGTACGGGTGTACCAAGAGCCGCACAACCCCCTACCACCTGCAAGGTAATGGGGCCTGTGAGCGGTTCAACAGGACCCTCCTGGGACTGTTAAACACCTTGGACCAGGAGGGTCAGGGGCATTGGGCTGAGCGGCTGCCTTACCTCCTCCATGCCTACAATAACACCCCTCACAGTTCCACAGGACTGACCCCATTCTACGTCGTCTTCGGGAAACATGCCAGGTTGCCCCTTGATGTCGCCCTTGGAATCTCCCCACCAGAGGCCCCATGCTCCCGAAATGACTGGGTCCAACACCACAAGCAGCAGCTGCTATATTCCTACAAGAGAGTGCAGGAACATAGCCAGCGTCGACAGGAGTGGGACCAGAGGCGGTACAACCAGCGGGCTAAGGCTTGTCCTCTGTTGCCTGGGGAGAGGGTCCTCTACAGAAACTTCAGGCGCCGTGCTCGGGGAAAGTTGGGGCCTTTCTGGGTCCCAGAACCCTGGGTGGTGGTCTCTCAGCTTAACCCTTGGCAACTGGTGTATAAGCTGCGTCCAGAAGGCAAGGAGGGACCTATCAGGACCATCCACAGGAACAATATCCGTCCATGCCCGGCCAGTTGGACAACTCAAGACCCAGGGAGAGTCTCCCGAGGGGCCGACCGGGTGAGTGAGATGGGGTTCTGGCCTATGCGTGTTGGTAGTGACCCAAGGCACCCAGGTGTCCCACAGGTTGAAATGGGGGAGGGTACGCCAGAGTCCAGACCCCCAAATGAAACTGATGGGGGGCTGGAATCAGGTACAGGGGATGTTGAAAGTGTGGACTCTGCTGTAGGACTAAGACGCTCCACTAGAAGTAACCTTGGGGTCCCCCCTGTGCGATTTGGGGAATAGCTAGTGCTGGTGGTCGGGACGACCACTGATCAAGGGGGGAGGGAAATGTAAAGTGGCTTATGTTGATAAAAGGACTATCTGTGGGCTGAATGGGGTGACATTTATGTATATGGATGGACTAATTGGTTATGGACATTTATATGATATGTTCTCTTTTTTTGATTATACCCTAATTGGACTTCATACGGGGTTGTCTGTTCAGGTGATCCCTTTCTGTTTCAATGGCTAATTGTTGACTGGCCGTCTCCGAAATTGATGCTTGCGGATAGGCTGTATCTCCCTTTAAATACAGGCCTGCAAAGAGAGGCTAAGTATTTTTGAAAGGAACGTTGATTGTTGGTTCCCCTTACCTGTGCTTTGAGTTGAACTGTCCTAGTGCTGTCTCGCGGTGTCCTGATTCCTGGTTTTGCTACCATTGCAGCGGTGCTGAGGCGACAACGGAGTATTCCCCCCGACGAGAGGATCAGCTGATCGGATCGGACGTCGGGTGGCTAGAGTCAACGTTCTCAAACTTCGTTGTTAAGGGAAGTCCTCCTTGTAGTATTAAGCCAGAGTAACCATTAGCCCATCAACCCATAAAGTGTTTATCGTTGTGCCTTGCAAGACCTGCCTCCTGAGACACTGTTTGTTTGTTTGTTTCCGGAAGCTGGGAATCCCCGCGGAACGGCTCGCGTTGATGACATCACAACCACGAAGGGAATCCCGGAATCTTCCTGCAACTTGAGCCCTGGGGGCGTGGCCTCGGCCGACTGGACTCGGACTACATTATAGGGACTGTGTGAGTGGCTGAACAGATTGAACTTGTGTCTTCCAGAAATACTTTTGTACTGGTCGAAGGGAGGCCTGCCCGACCAGTACTGTCTTTTCTCTCCACTTAAAGACTGTTGGAAGGGGAGTGGCGCCACCAGGGGTGAACAGCACATTACATCCCCTGCCATTGTCTGCTGCTCTCGCCTTACTGTGTGGCGGGTGACCTTTTTCTGAGTGCATTTTGTGCCCTGGTGTGTTTGCCCATTGTGGGACATTTTGTAGTGAGATTTTGGTGTGTTATCTTGCGATGTGTGTGCTGCTATGGTAACAGGTTTCTTGGTGTGTGTGTATACATATTAAGCTGGTTAAACTCATGGGCTGTCAGTTAGTGTGCTAGTGTGCTGTGCATGCTCCTGCCCCCTAGTGGTGTTCTAGATCTCACTTCCCCCTATGCCGAACAGTGTTTTATGCTGCTTGTACTAATAAATATTGTTGTTATACTGCTACTACTGCCTCTGTGTTGTCTGTGGCTCGGGAGGATTTGGTTATTGTGAAAACTAGCACAAGTGCAATTGTGACACACACACACACATAATTGATCTTAGACTTTGACTTAAGTAGGCTGATCTAGATCTTCAGTGAGGGAACCTTTTAAAAAGTTGTTTCCATAAAACATTGTGGATAGGCAGTTAAGCTGTTTCTGTAGATTAGAAATATGTCTGTCCTCAAGACACACACACACAAACTGAGCATACAAAACAATAGATTTCCAATAGCACATTAAGTGGAAGGCATTTTGACATCTGGCAGGTGTCTGAAGTACACACCCTTATACTTTTGTCTAAAAAGGAAAATTATGATTTCATGACACTCATGACACAGATTCAGGTAAAGCGAAAGGACATTTCATTTTAGTTTCATTTCACCTGAAGCTGAGCACTGGCCAACTGAGAACACTAGACAAAAGATAGACTATGCCAGTGGTCTCCAACACGGTGCTATGAGGCGCCCCCAGCGCACCTTCTAAAAAAACAGGTCGCCTGCAGATCGCGTTCTAAAAACATGCTCCACTGTGAAGTTTTCAATAGATATTTAAGTCTAGACCAGAACCATTTTAAGAATGTATGTGGGGATACCTTACAAATTGTAGCTGCATTAAATTTTAGCCTTTGGCTCCAAATCCGTTTCCCATTCAATCTTTAAACAGAAGCGGAGCACATACTCTCTGCTTGCACGCATAGACAGTAAAGGGGAAAAATTTGCTCATCTGGTGTAGCCAATGGAAGCATATCTTTGCAAAAGTTCTGTGGCCATTCCAAGTTCGTCAAATAAGGTTCTTGCATGATTGTTCAAGGAACAAAAACAATTACTTTAGCTCACAGGCCTTTTGTCCTCCGTAGGCTACTGCTAGCCTGGGTTTTCCCATGCTGCCTTACGCGCACGATTTTATTCACGCTGCTAGGCAGCCTGGATTCCGTGGAGCAAATTTTCGCCTCAGTTACGGCTCCCACACACAGCTGCGTTCCGTCAACGCATGTAAGTGGGTGTTCCCGACGGTAGCTATGCAAATGACTTGAAGTAAAACCGTAATGTAATTGGTTGGTGCCGTCCGTAGATTGGCTTGATTGGCCGGTGCCGTCTGTCGGTGCAGCAACAGCTGAACTCCTCAACGCGAGCGGCGGGAGAAACGCAACGCAAGTTCAGTAACGGATCACATGAGCCCATGTAAAGTGAATGGGATGCGTCACCAGTAACTTGATGCACGCAGCTGTGTGTGGGAGACGTTAGGGGACCAATCACAGAACGGAGGGAGGGCAGCAAGATGATGACGACACATCGAAGCCGTTATGAGCAACATACAGAAGCATTTGATAGGCATTCGTAGCGCCCAATAAACGGCTCTGGGCATTCGTAAACCACGTTTCAAATACGAGAAAATGAATGCCTAGTTCCCAGATCCCATCTCAATGAGATGAGGTCTGACTTTAGCCAGGCTAGGCTACTGCCGCATAATAGCGCTGAAAATTTTGTGGCCTGAGCAGGACTGTGCATTACCTTTTTTGTCAGATCATGGAGAGATTTCAGGTGTGCAATAACTTTAAAAGGCGTCTTCATATATGGGGGCGATTACTATTGAAATGTAAAACCGAATTGTCCACTGAAATCAGAACTTAAACAATCAGAACTTAAACAATGAAATCAGAACTTAAACAATGATGTGGGTATAATGGTGGGTATAAATTGGGTACAAATTGTAACCCAAATTATTAATTGCACAAAAAGATTGTTTTTTTTTTTGTTCAAAAAAATTAGATTAGATTCCCCATGCAAACTTTGAAATGAGCAAACTGAACAAAAATATTGGTAGTGTTGCATATTGATATTAAAGTATTGAAGAATCAGATGAAAATACAGTTATAAAGACTTATAGGCCTACAAAATATTGATAATTTAAAAGTAAAAATCACATACTGTAGGCCTATTATTTAGGAGGACTACCCTCGCAAAAAAGGGGTGAGGGTCTGTTTGTTTCAAATAAGTAGCCCCATGATTTCGGGTCTTCAGGTAGCCCTCATTCCCAAAAAGGTTGGAGACCCCTGGACTATGCTATTCACATCATAATACTAAAATATTTGAGGGCTCTGCTGATTAACCATAAAAAAAAAAAAAAAATACCATGATAATACTATAGATGCTTTAGCATATGCCATAGCATTGCCGCTGAAATCGTTTAGCTTAGGTGATTGAGTTTTCATTCTTAACATTATTTCTGACGTTCAAAGTCTCTATGTTCATTTTTTTGACTTGCCAACCCCTAAAGCTTTTATTAGTACTAATCAATGTCACATCATTTGACAAACTCAAATCTGAGGATGTCACTCAGCAGTCAGCTATGTGGGAGAGCAGGATGAACAGCTACAGTATTACACTGCGGTGCACAGATACAATACAAGAAATGCATATTCAAAAACGCCACAAAAATGAAAATGAAAGCATACAATTTTGACTTGCCAACCCCTAAAGCTTTTATTAGTACTAATCAATGTCACATCATTTAATGAACTCAAATCTGAGGATGTCACTCAGCAGTCAGCTATGTGGAAGAGCAGGAAGGACAGCTACAGTATTACACTGCGGTGCACATACAATACAAGGAATGCATAACATTCAAAAACGGCACAGAAATGAAAATGAAAGCATACAATTTTCACAATGGAAAAATATAAACCTGCAGCCTAGTGTGTTTGGATTTCATCCAAACTGTGCAAAAATTTGCGGTTGTGGCACCTAAAAGTCAAAGATGTCTTAATCCAAAGGTCAACTTAATTACAGCCTCTATAGGTAGAGAAGACTATCCACTGCAGACATTACCGCTAAAATGACATTACTTTATAGCTCTCTTTAATGATTACAAATAGCTGCCAGAAATACGATCTGTTGAATTGTATTCACTCCATTATTTTCCTTAAATATCCAATCATGCTGCCTTTTCAGTCACCTATTCTACTCAAAGGAGAGAGAGAGAGAGATTTTCATTCTTCTAATTTTCACCCTGTTAGTCCATTCTTTTCCACACCTCCCCAATTGAAAGAGCTCATTCGAGAATGAGGGCGTCCTGTATCTAAAAATATCTGTACCATCTGTCAGGGTGCATGCTATACTAATACAGTTTAAATGTATTAATTAACAATGCATGCCTATGCTCATGGTTGACCAGTCATAGAACATCCAAAACTATACATATTCTAAAAGCATACGGTATACCCTGTACATGAAATATAGCATCAATCAAGTCAAGTCATTTATTTATATAGCACATTTAAAAACAACAGGGGTTGAGCCAAAGTGCTGAACAAAGAAAAGGTTAGCTAATAAGCCATAACAATATGACCATACATCTACACAAAGGCCATACATCTACACAAACTAAGTGTGATTATTCGTAGCAAGACAGCATTAGTAGCAGCGACAAGAAAATAGATAAGATAAATAAAAATAAATAAGAAAATTAAAACAAGACCAAAAACATCATACTGTATTAAAAGCAAGTGAGAAAAAATATGTCTTGAGATTGAATTTGAAGGAAGTAATTGTAGGGGAGGATTTGATATGTGGAGGGAGGGTATTCCAGAGCTTTGGAGCGGCTACAGAAAAAGCTCGGTCGCCACGGGTATTAAGGCGTGTACGTGGGACAGCAAGCAGTAGTTGGTCATTGTGACCTGAGTGACCTGGTAGTAGAGTGTGGGGGCAGAAGTTCAGAGATGTAAGGTGGGGCTAAACCTTTAAGGGCTTTAAAAACAAAAAGTAAAATTTTAAACTCAATCCTGAATTTGACCGGAAGCCAGTCTGAGCTAAAATTGGTGTTATGTGATCACTTTTTTTGGTGTTGGTGAGGAGCCTAGCAGCAGCGTTTTGTACCAGATGGAGTTTATTTAGATTTGATTGTGTACAGAGAATTGCAGTAGTCTAAGCGGGAGGAGATGAAAGCATGGACAACGGTTTCAAGATTAGTTGCGGACAGAATGGGTTTCAGCTTGGCTATGGTTCTTAATTGGTAGAAACTGCCTTTGACTACACTGCTGACTTGTTTGTTAAAATTCAAGGACCCATCTAACTGAACGCCCAGGTTTTTGACTAGGCTATGCAGGTTAGGTGAGAGAGGACCAAGTGCATTGCTTAGGTTGGCGACAGAGGAGGGGGAGCCAAAGGGAATTATTTCTGTTTTGCTTTCATTTAATTGCAAAAAGTTGCATGCCATCCAGGATTTGATATCCTCAAGACAGCTAAACAGTTTGTTGAGGGTGGAAGTGCAAGATAAAAGGCAGATAGAGCTGTGTGTCATCAGCATAGCAGTGATATTGGATGTTGTGCTTCTGAAGGATGGAGCCCAGGGGCAGCATGTAGAGGGAGAAGAGCAGGGGGCCTAGAATGGAACCTTATGTCCCATCTTCCCCATACCATGCATAATACATATTCCTCTATTCTGTATAGGTAAATCAAGTGAACAGCTGATACATTTTGGCCTGTACTGTCCAGGGAAAACAGATTAAACACCCTAAACTATATTTTTTCTAAAATAATTTAACCTATTAACGACATATAATACCATTTAATTCACCCCTCTAGGCTGAACAGTAGGCTAATTGAGATATAGCCATTCCAACCTTTTGGTGGCCATATTGAAAATAACCCCTTTCCCAATTTCAGATTTTACCAAATGTTTAGTATGTTATTTCGCATGTCCAATAGTATCAGAATCCATAAAGAACCTTTTGAGGTTAAACCCTATGTTAAGTATAGTATATATACTATTTTGATCCCGTGAGGGAAATTTGGTCTCTGCATTTATCCCAATCCGTGAATTAGTGAAACACATTCAGCACACAGTGAGTAGACACACAGTGAGTTGAAGCACACACTAATCCCGGCGCAGTGAGCTGCCTGCAACAACAGCGGCACTCGGGGAGCAGTGAGGGGTTAGAATGTATGTAATAGTGCCTACTGGTCGGGGTTTAAACTGGCAACCCTGCGGTTACAAGTCCGAAGCGCTAACCAGCAGGCCATGGCTGCCTCTCAATATCCATGTTGACCCGTCTATATCCATAACCATAGAAAAGAAAAGGAAAGGAAAAGAAAGCTTCAAAATTCATCCATGCAAATTAATCTATCAGGGAAACACTTGCCAAGACATTCCAAAAGAAATGATTCGGTGAATGTGTTCAAAGTATGGAATGTTACATGTCCTGTTGCACAGTTTGCAAAGAAAATGGGTGGGACCTACTTCTATAACATTCACTTTGAAAAGATAATCGACCTATTGACCTACGTGTCAGAGTATGCTCTATATAAGCCATGCTGAACTCTGCATTAACCTGCACACAAGTCAGATATCATACAGTGCTGCATAAAGCAAAGAAAGGTAAGTGATTGGGTAGTCATGGCTTACTGGTCTGATGTGTTAAATTACTTGATGTACTAATTCTAAAGTATTTGAAAACGAGTAACTGTGATGTCTTCATTCTCTTGAACTTTAATTTAACTGACTGGAAAATATTTCCACTTTTTTCACTGACTGACTTGAATGTTTGAAAAAATGTTTGACAGTTTACAATTGTTTGCATTTGCACTATTCAGTGATAAATCTGATTGGTCCATTTTCTCTGTTTTTCTCAAAAACAATCTGGGATATGGTCTTATCTGATCACAGCACATATTTCCACTGTGTTTTGACTTGGTTGGGAATCTGGGTTGAGCTTGGACACAAAGTACTCTGGTGGTGTCTCTGTATAGAATTAATATCTCCTTGCATAATTTTTTCAGATTGCATTTCTTTACGAATTGGCGAACTGTGTTAAGTTTCCAAAGCAATTAGTTAAATAAACGTTTAAGAGAATTCACAAATTGAAGACTTTTCTTTTTGGGGGTGATTTTAGAAAATATTCAAACTTTTCTGGAAATGGGGTTTGCACACCGAATTATACTAGCGATAAACTTTTAGATCTGAGAGCAAGACTGAGAGAAGCATAACTGAGAAGATCTTCTGAAAGCGGATTTTCTATTTTGCTAAATAAGCTGTTACATTATGTTTATTATGTTTGATTTGATGCAGAGATTGATTTTGGATTTTGGCTCTCAAAACTTTAGGCTTCAAAATGGCGACATACCATCCGCTGTCTTCCCGTCCATACCTGATGCCCCTGGGCGCTCTTCTGGTTCTGGCATACCTGAGCCCAGCCCTCTGCACCTGTAGGAAGGGCAGCCCCGATGAGTGCATGGATGCTCCTTTCGTTCCAGGCCACGACCTGGTGGGTGAAGGCTTTGACATTGTGAAGATGCAGCGCAAGAGGGCCTACATCATCGACGTAAAGACATACCTGAATGCTGATAACACTTGCCAAGTGTGTGAGAACGACGAGATGGACAATGAGCTCCAGAAGCTTCCGTTGTCTGTTGTAGATTGGCGCTCAAACTCCAAGTGCAGTCACTCCCTCACCAGTGCCATGTATGAGTCTGCCACAGAGCTTGTGCAGAGCACTGCCTCACAGATCAAAAACGACTGGAAATTGGGGCTCGATTTGGAAAAACTTGGTGTGAGAGCAGGAGTGGAGGTGGGAATGGGAAGGTCCCATGTGGCCAGATTTGCCTTCTCAAAGGTCAAGACGGACCACTTCACATTCTCTATCCATGAGTTCAACTGCACATATTACAGGTGAGTTCTTAACACATCTGCAAACACATTTGTACATAAATTACAATAAGGGCAATATGAAATATGGTGATGGAAAAGTAGTATGGGTATACCCTAATGATTTGAGTATCTGAAAACGTATTTCTGCCATTAATGACAATAATGCACATCAAAGTACAGAATAATATCTGATTGTCACAAATGATATGAGTAATATTATGAGAATGACTTCTTTTCCGTCCCACTCCTTCATTGTTTCTACAGCTTCCGAGTCTCTAACACTGCAAGTCTAAGCAAAGAGTTTGCTCAAGACATTAGCCGCCTGCCCAGGGACTACAATAGCAAAAAACAACAGTACAAACAGCTCCTTAACACCTACGGTACTCACTATCTAGCACAGGTAGACCTGGGAGGGAGAATGAGGACAGTAAGTGCTATTCGCACCTGCCTCACCAAACTAAATGGCCAAAAGACCAGGGAAATAAAAGACTGTTTGTCTGCTCAGTTGTCTGTGACCTTTGGTCTGCCCATTTTCGACCCTATAGTAACCCCAAAAGCAGAGACATGCTCCTCGACGTTGAACAGCAAAGACATGAGAGTCACCAGCGCCTACAGATACATTCACCAAATCACAGAGATGGTTCCTGGGGATGTGTGGATCGGGAGCCTCAACAATGACACCACAGGGTTCGATATCTGGTTTGACCAGCTAAAGGAAGATCCAGGTGTGGTGAGCTACTCCCTGAACCCGCTGTCCATGCTGATAACCGATAAGGTCATCAAAGACAATGTGAAGACTGCCATTCAGCAGTACCTGAAGGACAATGCCAACCCCCCCAACTCTGACAGCCTTATCTGCAAGTCAGGTAACTGCTGCCCGAAAGAGACCCATAGAGCCAAAAAACTGCAGATTAACCTGAGAGCCACAGGTCTGAGTGGTGACTGGTATGGTGCCACTGAGGCATTTGCCACTGTTCAGTATGGATCTGACAAAAAGACAACCAATCACGTCAACTCTGATGATCCTGACTGGGACACACTGGATTTTGGAAATGTGAACACAGTCATTTCAACTCTGACAGTTGAGGTGTATGATGAAGACTGGTGGTATGACCAGTGGCTAGGCACCGCCTCCTTCAGTCTTAGAGCAGGATCGCACACAGAGACACGCAACTTTGGGTCCAGCACTGTCATACTCTCCTACACTCTAACTTGTGATGATCATCTGACTGGAGACCAGTGTGACCAGTACACACCTGATATCACACCATAGCATGGTCACTCTCAACCAACAGGTGACTAAACCAATCTGAAGAGTGTGCTCTGAATCAGTAAAAGGGCTTTTGATTTGATTTTTTTGATCATATTCTTCTCTTCCCCTGGAAACGTACAATAAGTGGTGACAGTTCTAGGAGACTTTCAGGAATTGCATTCATATACATAAATGCATACAACCCTAACTTGGCATACTGTAATACAAAGGCTATTTGAACTATATTCCTTTCTTGTCCTGTTTTCCTGATTCCTTTACTCTAGATTAAAATGATAATGACATACTTATATTGTAGCCTAATGCAATCAAGCAATGTGAGGTGTCTTTGATTGCATTGTTAAATGTATTTACGCACACCAATAAAGACATGTAACTTTAAAACTGCTGGTTGTTATTATTCAATATGCACTACTTTATTAAGAGCAGTAAGGGGAATGAGATTAACGTATGAGGTACAGATAGAGCTAAGAATTCATAATTAAATTAATCAGAAAATGACAGAAATGTTCACTACTCCTTACTGCGAAGTTGAGAGAATAAATTATGAAAACGTTTTATTAGGCCTACCTCGTAGGTGGGTTCTTTTTATTTATTCTATGTATTTACTTTAATTCCTCAAGGTAAATACAGACTAATGTATCATGATGTCTAACATAAATAAATTACAGCTGAAACTAAGCAAATAAATTACAGCTGAAACTAAAACAATAAAAAATAGATCCTAAATAGCCTACATGACTAAAATAAAAGTATGAAATAAAACTTCTCACTCAACTTACGGTAAACTGCAATAGCCTAATCTTCTTTGAATTTCAAAACATCTTATTCTATTGTCCTCTTCACAGAGGCATCAAAGCAAAATATCAAATAAGGAAATGACAACAGAAGAAAAGAGTTCCTTCTCAGTGACGTAGCCTAATCTACCATCATTGCAGCATTGTTGACATAAATAGCTTGACTCTCATACTGTCACAAAGTCTTTGCTGTAGCCTAGTTGGAGAGTGCAGGTATGAGCAAGAACATAAGAGACATTCCGTCAAATGGCGAAAGTGCAGAGGAGAATGACTGGATAGCACCAAAAGAACATTTTGATAACTTGTCTATAAAAAAGAAACCTCGTCCTGTAAGTATGCAGCAAGTAATTTGATATAACTTGCATGTAAACATTATTGTGTAGACAATGATGGTTAGAATATAAATGGTGACAACAGGGGTGAGGCCAATAGTAATATTTTGTGTTGGACTGACAGCCAAAACCAAATGATGCCGTCACAATCGCTGTGTCTTCGCGAACATTATTCAATATGAAAAAAGAGAGACAAGTATATGAAGACGAAGGGCTGGAGAAATATGTTCAGTATCAACTGGAGCATGAAGACCAACCTCTTTTACCCGGGGTGGCATTTCCATTTGTGAAGGTAAAACATTATCTTGTGAATGATTCTCATTCCTCATTCATGTCTTCTTTAACTGTATTTGTATTTTTATGGCCAACAACACCGTGAACAACACCATTCTCTATAACTGACCTGTGGAGAGATGGCTTTGTGAGTCATCATTGGACTCGTGTACACTCCAACTCTGAGCTTTATCTTAAGTTTAAGAACCCAGCATACTAGACAACATGTAGCCTATTTCCTGAGAAGTTCAAACTTGCAGAAGTAGCCAACATTGTTTTGACTCTTGGGATGTAACTTAACTTCAAGGGAAAGACAAACAAGGAAAAGAAAGATGAACTGCTGTAGTGACAACATGATGGTGGTGTTTTTGAGGGGGATTTGACACACAGTTTGTTTACTTCAGAACTTGCACTGGATAGAGAAAGTAATTTTATAAAGTTATCTAAGGAGAAGAGAGAGAATGTACCCTTTACATTATCTATAGACTACCACATCCACTTGTCTTTATGAGTATGGGCTGATAGAAATTAATAAACAAGACAGAACAAATATGCCATCACTCTATAGATTCATTTTAAATCCAACCAATGTACAATGCTATACATTTCCTCTCAGTTCTAAATCTTATGTGCAGGTCAGAAAAGATGGTGTCATAGTTACCTCTATGTGTTCACCACAAACACAAGGAGTTGTAGTCTAGCACTAATAGGGGCAG
The DNA here is from genome assembly GCF_046254945.1 of Alosa pseudoharengus. Classification (NCBI taxonomy): domain Eukaryota; kingdom Metazoa; phylum Chordata; class Actinopteri; order Clupeiformes; family Clupeidae; genus Alosa; species Alosa pseudoharengus. Next base: position 28,538,728 of record NW_027468680.1, read on the forward strand.
AAAAACATGCACGCTATGCTTCTGTTCACAAGTATAATAATGACCAGCTCACCTTTTCATCAGAAAATGTGTATACCACACCTCTACAAGCTTGCTGACAAAGTCAGTAGATCAAAAGCTACTTTATACACTACACCAGATCCAGATCTACATGTTGATATTACTACACCAACTACAGAAAGCTTCTTATTTACTGTTTACTGAACACATGACTCATTCTGCTCTTCCGCGTGTTAAGGTCAAAGTCAGAAGGCAACCCTTTTCACTTCCTTAGGCATAAAGCAGATAACGATCCTCAAGTCAAAATGGCCTAAAGAACACTGTATTATATTCAATAACATTCACCTGATAGAGTATACATACATAATGTGTACTTGTGTTCTATGCTAGAATTCTTTGTGAGAAATACAAATGTGTGCACTAGCAACGGTGTCTCTTTGGAACAGGCTCTCATGAATGTGAACTCAAATTTACGAGAACTCTATCCAGACAGCGAGGAACTGTTTGACATTGTCCTAATGACAAACAACCAGGCCCAGGTTGGAGTACGTCTCATCAACAGCATCAATCATTATGGTAAGACCAAGCTCTCAGAACCAGAGGGAGTATCACCTCATGATATGTTGTATGATATGGATGTCATCTCATTGCCTATGAGTTTATTCATTGCCTCTGACTCATTGTAATGGAAAGACAAACACACATTGACTAACCCATCAAACCCAACTGGATATTAATACAACCTCATTTGTGCTGTACAGACTTAACAATTGAGAGGTTTTGCATGAGTGGTTCAGAAAGCGCTGTGGGCTACTTGAAAGCCAAAATGACTGACCACTACTTGTCCAAGGACTCAGAGAAGGTCAGAGAGGCCATAGAGGAAGGTATGTAAACACAGTAGTGGTGTTTCCTTTCAACTTTTTAATGCAGTTTGACCATTTGAATAAGATTTAACCTTGACTGGAAACACTTGAAATGTACAATCTTCTAAAGCACATAACAATTTGATTCACTAGAGGGGGGTGGATTAACTCTCAATTTGCTAAAATATAATGTGATTAAAGTTGATGGAAACAGCTTCCCAACATGTTTCTGTAAACATTGCCCTAACGACCTTACGTTTTGACCCCACATCTGTTCAGAACTCTTTTCGCACATTCATAACACAGAGGATGAAAACGCATGCTGATGTGCATCTCTTTAAACTAATTTTTTTTATGAATATGCATAAAATATGTAAATGAGCTTAAAGGAGAAGTTCGGTGTGATATTGACCTAAAGTGTGTTGAAACATGATACCGAGTGTGAACTTTTGTCTCATAGCTCATCTCGGCTTGTCCCCTGCACTCCGAAATCTGGCGCTAGTTAGCCGATGGTACCAACAGGTTTTCGATGGGGGTGCCTCGGGCATCGGCCTAGCCATGCAAATAAATCACTGTTTTACACCATTTACGAGGCTCAAAGTAGCTCCACACTTGATTGGTAGACTTCCGAGGGCCTTGACATTTAAACCGAGACATTGAGAACTTTGAAAAAGCACTGGTAGTTTATTTACAAGACGATTTATACAGACAGTACCTTCGGGTAGTTTACCGTTCGCCGCCATCTTGAATTTAGTCACGATATGTCGAGCGACGAGTACGAATGAACAGGTATGATAAGGGATCAGATTCCAAAAATAATTCCATGGAAATGCATGGATTCCAGTTGCTGCAACTCTGGAGTCTACCAATGAAGTGTGGAGCTACTTTGAGCCTCGTAAATAGTGTAAAACAGTGATTTATTGCCCGTGGTACCCCCATCGAAAACCTGTTGGTAGCATCGGCTAACTAGCGCTAGATTTCGGAGTGCAGGGGACAAGCCGAGATGAGCTATGAGACAAAAGTTCACACTCGGTATCATGTTTCAACACACTTTAGGTCAATATCACACTGAACTTCTCCTTTAATGGAAACCAAGCTAGTAACAATCTACCAAATATGTATCTGATTCTTTGGACTCCTCTATTAAGTAATGCTAAAAAGGTTGCTTTTTGAACCTGAACACTGTTGAAGCTATAATGCATTTCAGAGGTATATTGATGTCTCTGTGATTAAAGGGATTGCTGCCGCTACTATGTTTGCCTGTGACAATGAGAACGAGCTGAGTGACACACAGCTACGCGACACCTTTGATGGAGATGCCGTTCTGTTCAGACAAATCAGGGATCATAGCGAAGACTCAAGGACTGGACACATTCTTTGAGCACGAGAAGAAATTTGAAAACAAGCCCCTAGCACAGGTGGGACTGTGAAATGAATACAAATGGATATTTTACAGCTTTACAAATTCTGTATAAAAAAATAGTGGAAAACAAAATGTCTATATTCACAGGGACCTCTGAAAGGATTTCTGGAGGCACTGGGGAAATTTCAGCAAAAATTCTATGCCAAGGGGAAACGTTTGAGCTGTCCCATCTGCACATACCTTGTTACCGCTCGGAGTGCAGCCAGTGCAGGGGCTCAAGTCCTGAAGACCTTCAAAAGCTGCGGCCTGGAGGTGGACGAAGCACTGTTCTTGGCAGGAGCTCCAAAAGGACCCCTGCTGCGAAAGATCAGGCCTCATATCTTCTTTGATGATCAAATGTTCCACATTGAAGGAGCCCAAGAACTGGGAACAATTGCTGCTCATGTACCCTATGGAATTGGACAGAAATACTATACTGTAAAGGGAATCTCTTTAAGGAAAGCAATTTAAGAAATTGACAAAAAAAAAGCTTTAAAGTCCATAACTCTACCTTTACACCAAGTCCAAATTTTTGGACGAAATATTCACACAAAAAAACTCAAGCACCGAGTACATAATTTGTTGAGATGAAGAAAAATACATTTCAGACTGAACAAATTGTATCCTTTGTGTGTAACATTCGGTCCAAGTGCTGACACCCCCCCCCCAATCTCTCTCTCTCCCACTCTCCCGTTTCCTGTCACTCTTCACTGTCTATCTGAATGAAGGCAAAAAAAGGCAAAAGGCAAAAAAATATTACTGTCCCACAAGTAGGATGGCCAGACGTCCTGCTTTAGGGAGGACAGTCCTGATTTTCAATGCCCTGTCCAGCGTCCTGTGCAACATCAAGCAGGACGCATATTCGTCCTGCTTTTTGAGACAGGCTTGAAGAGCGGAGTTCTAGAATCTTTGCTGGGACGCAGCACAACATCCAATGCAGTAACATATCTAGTCTAACAAATGATTGGCTAAGAGCGGTGTCAGATAAATATCTGAGCAGATATCATTGGTTAAAAACGTAAACAAGGCTCTATGTGCTACTACGTCATATGTATTCCGGCTGCATTGACAGAAAGTTAGCCTACTGGTTAGCGCTTCGGACTTGTAACCGGAGAGTTGCCGGTTCGAACCCTGACCAGTAGGAACGGCTGAAGTGCACTTGAGCAAGGCACCTAACCCCTCACTGCTCCCCGAGCGCCGCTGTAGCAGGCAGCTCACAGCGTCGGGATTAGTGTGTGCTTCACCTCTCTGTGTGTTCACTGTGTGCTGATTGTGTTTCACTAATTCACGGATTGGGATAAATGCAGAGACTGAATTTCCCTCATGGGATCAAAAGAGTATATATACTTTATACTTTATACACACATACACCACAAGGTGAATAAATACAAATATTGTGAACAAACACTTTTTGACTTTTCATTAATATTTTTTCCTATTCAGCTACACAAACATCTTCTTTAAACTTAAACGGACACCTCACCCCCCCCCCCCCCCCACCTCCCCCCAACATTCAAAATTGTATGCACCATATTGCTATGTAGCATAGTAATATTATACACCATGTGAAAGCTTGGACTCTTGGGAATCCAAAAATGACCATTTTTTATGTACAGTCTGTATAGTGCTTCACATTGTCAGATTGATCATAATATGTCTTAATTAAATGTAATCCCTGCTGCCCTCCTCCGTTTTTGGTGCTACCCTGACCTCTGGCTGCAGTGTAGCAGCAGCACAATAAGTAGATGCAACATATTGGGTACTGAAATATTCACAAGAATCCATAGAAATTGAATCTTCATGTTGTTTTATCCAATATTAGTTGTGCAGATGTATAGTTTCTTACACAACCATTGAACCAACAAAGTAAATGCAAAAATAGAGACTTTTGTGTAACAATTCCATATTTTGTGTAGTCATTCTATATCAGAACACCTGACATACAATCCAAATAGTCTACAAGAAACCTCAGAGTGCTACCTTTCATTTGAGACCAAGATTATGCTTCTAGAGAGGTTGCTACACAGTAAGGCTTTTATTGTCAGTATGCATTTTGGGTAACCAAAAGTCCTATGGGGAGTTTCCATAGGGCATTTTACAAAACGCATGAGCATAGCCTACCTTGGTAAATAATGGTCTAAATGGTCTTTTCATTCTATATTGATCTACTTTTGCACAAAACTTCACAAGACCTGGTGCTAGGGCTCAGTTGTGTTTCTAAGTCCATTCAAGTGACCTAGAGGGCTGAATTGTGGTCAGTTCAGAAATGCTTGCAATCCGGCAGGAAGAAAAAAATATATTCTAGCCTCTTTAGCCCTGTGTCAGTACATCACACAGTTATATTCTGATGGTTCTACGGAAACTACTGTGTCTTAGCTTTCCAAAGAGGTCAAGCATTTGATGGTGGGCCAAATTGGGTGAGGCTTCTAGAGTATAAGAACAGTGCGATTTCAGGGTAAAAGCCTAGAAATGGCCTGAGATAGATAATAGTTAAACCACACAAAATTGTATTGTAAATGAGAGTATACCAGAGTCCTATGTATTGATATGCCGCATAATGTCCTGCTTTTTGGTGTTATGGAAATGGTCACCCTACCCACAAGTGATGGATAATAGTTAAACCACACAAAATTGTATTGTAAATGAGAGTATACCAGAGTCCTATGTACACCATAGTAATTTATTGATATGCCGCATAATGTCATGCTTTTTGGTGTTATGGAAATGGTCACCCTACCCACAAGTGATGCCCTATTGATTGAAACAAGACATAACATAGATAGATAGATAGATATATAGATAGCACTTGGGAAAATGCATTCTGATTTCAAGTGATTTTGAATGCCGAGGATTTACTACTTTGTGTGTGGTCAATGAGGGAAGGTATATCCTAAAAGAATATTCGGATGGCAAGTTGTCAGTAGTGTGACATAGCAGGATAGGTAATTAGCAGTAGGCTACCCTAACAGTAGGCTAGGCCTTAAGTTGGTCTGTGGATTGTTACAGGAGTTGACAGAGAGCTCATGTATTTGTAGGCCTACTGGTGTGCTTGCGTGCAGATGGTATGTTTTTATTATTTACTTGGAATGCATTTCTACTGTTTAATATATATATGGAAAGACTGTTGACTACAGATAACTCACCGTGGTAGTATGTGCTTGTGTGCAGAATTTAGCTTCGTTGCAGTAGGCCTATTCCATGTTCGTTTGGGTCATAACAGCACAACGCAAAAGTCTACCCCGTTACACTTGGTAATTTTCTAAGGAACTATTTGCTGGTGGAAATGACACAAATTATCACTAAAACACATTAATGTAAAGCAGCTTTCCTGTGTGCATTTGTAGGAGGCCAACACGGGCACACTGATATTGGCGCGCTATCCAGCAAATTAGGGCCTACTACGCTTAAAATAAATGATGCGCTGTGTCTTTAAGAAAGGAAATCAAAATGCTCACTGGGTAATGTATTTCAATGACATTAGTAAATAAACCGGTCTCGTGATCAAGAACAGGACTTTCATTATTCCCATAGACTGTGTTCTATATATACAGTCTATGATTATTCCACTAATTTCTCTGAACCGTCCAATAACCTTTTATGGAAATTCTATCTTCTGCCTCAAAATGATGCGAGGAAAAACTATAGTAGTAACTGGGGCCAACAGTGGCATAGGAAAAGCTACAACTGTTGAAATGCTGAAGCAGCAGGGACGTGTTATCATGGCTTGTCGCGACCAAGTTAGAGCTGAGGAGGCTGTTCGGGAAATCGTGAAGGAGGCCGGTCAGGATAACGGTGAAGTGTTGATTAAACACCTGGATCTTGCTTCTCTTAAATCGGTACAGACGTTCTGTGAAGAGATCATTAAGGTATTTAGCCACTAGGCTACAACTACGTAAAAAGTGTCCATGCAGCAGCGAAGCAACCTCTTAAGCTAACGTTGCATAGAATGACTGCAGAAACTGCTCTGTCATTGGTCATAGACTACACAGACATTCAGGGGCGGCCACCTTAGTTCTGCGACTCAGATATTCTGAAATAAACAGCAATCAGAAACAGTGGGCCTAAGCGTAAGTTGTTAACAAAATATCCCGTAGGCTATTAAGATTTAGGCTACAATGTTGTGCTTGGGTTGGCTAATATTGACGACAAAATCATTCAACATTAAAACATATAATCAACATCTACACAGTTCTGCTCACAAGAATCAATTCTCAGAGTAGAGTTTAAACCTCAAACCGGTAGTCATGCTTTTGTCAAAAAGTGCACATTTAGCTCTCAAATGTGAGTAGGCCTACTGTAGAATCAATGTAGGGGACAGACGAAATGAGGAAATTAACAAAATGACAATAATTTGTTTTTAGCAAATTGGATAGTAGCCTATGTAGCCTATTGTCTGCTATTGTAAAATTATTATGGTGCTATAAACTAATTAATGAACAACAATATTGAATATGAACTATCAAACTATAAATGCATTATACTAATATAGCCTAACATATCTTATACAATTTAGCCTACAATGTTTTGTTTATTAAAATGTTGAATTATTGGTTTTGTGAACTAGGAAGAGCCAAGGATTGACGTGCTGATTAACAATGCTGGAATATACCAGTGTCCTTACACCAAGACAGAAGATGGCTTTGAGATGCAGTTTGGGGTGAATCACCTGGGACACTTTCTTCTCACCCACCTCCTGCTGGAACTGCTGAAGCAGTCTGCCCCAAGCCGTATCGTTGTGGTGTCCTCCAAACTCTACAAATATGGTGAGATAAATTTTGAAGATCTAAACAGCGAGCAGAGCTATGACAAGGCCTTTGCTTATGGGCGCAGCAAGCTAGCCAATCTTCTCTTCACTCATGAGCTTGCACACCGTCTAGCCGATACAGGGGTAACTGTCAATGCCCTCACCCCAGGGATTGTGAGGACAAACCTAGGGAGGCACATCCAAATTCCTCTGTTAGCCAAGCCACTCTTTAACCTGGCCTCAAGGGCCTTTTTCAAGAGTCCTCAGGAAGGAGCGCAAACATCAGTGTACCTGGCCTGCTCCCCTGATGTGGAAGGTGTCCAAGGGAAATGCTTTGCCAACTGTCAGCCACAGGAGCTGTTGCCAAAGGCTACAGATGAGGACATTGCCAAGAAACTCTGGGACATCAGTGAAGTTATGGTCAGAATAACAACATGAAATTCTCATAATGGTCTGCTCTTTATCTTTTATATGTGTGTGTGTGTGTGTGTGTGTGTGTGTGTGTGTGTGTGCGCATCTGCACGTTTGACAATATAGGGAAAGCACATTGTCGTTTTACTCAGTGTCTGATTGGTACACTAATAGCCAGTTGGAGTGGGCCTATAGACAACCAAGAGAAGAATGCCTATGAAAACACCAAAGAGTGCCTCTCACTAACACTGCTGTAACAACACAATCCATTTCAAATATTTAATAACTTCCTATGCAAGTGTTGTTTTGGCTTAGTTATCTTATAGATAATAAATCAAGATTGATCAAAAAACCTGACTGATAATATTTAACGATATCTCAATTAACTCTGACATTGATTTGAATTTGTATCTGAGTGTTTGTGACTGACCTCACATATTGTTGATGAAGGCAGGTTAATTGAATTAATATCCTGTGTATTGTGTTTATGTAATGATGATACTCATTCTTCATTAAACCAGTGAGTCCTAGTTAATATGGCAGAATGAAGAGTAATGAGGAAGACACAATTCATGTGTGTTCTGCTCAGTCAGTCTTGATTTGTTCAGGTCACATACCTTGGATCTGAATATCATATCATAAATAAGCAGAGTTAAAAATGAAGCTGCTTATTACTGGCCTCATTTGCTGACTGATTTTGGTAAAGCTGCTACAAACCAGTATATTTTCAAAGTTCACTTGGGCTCTAATTAACCATGCTGGTACTTGGTACTGTACCATGGTTATGCATTCTTTTGTACATACAGTGCATACAGCTATTAGTGGGGAATGTTTTCCCTTTACATTAACGGTAGATTAAGTGTCCCTGTCGAAATGGTAGCAACCTTCCCCAATGCATTTCTAATGCTTTTACCACCTGCAACTGTCATTAGTGCATTTACTGGATCATTTAGAGAGAGCACTGACTAGCCAGAAAACATTTAAGATCCAAGAAAGGCCGAATTAATCTGATCCAGCCTTGCCACAGAATAAGGGAGGTCTCGGTGCATTCACTGTGGAAGCCAAAGCCTGTTTGTTTTACAAATAAAGAAAATTACTGAAATTAGGAGAGTTAAGGCCTCTAATGATGCGTTCCGCAATGATGCCACATCAGCGGTGGTATTCTCTGCCAAAATGCTACGATTACTTATCGTGTGAGCTTTCAGGAGGGTAGACAACCACCATCAACAAACAGGGCCAGTCTGTTTCCATTTGAAACCGAGAAGCTCCTTTTTCATTCATTGCTTTTTCCTGTCGGCTTTTGTCACGAAGGTTCTTCAGGCTTTACACAGCTTTCATCCAGCTTGAGATTGGTATTCTCCCAAAAATGTACCCCCTCTGTGTGGCGAAGCATATTTACAAGGCAAGTGGCAGCTGTAGAGAGAGAGAGAGAGAGAGAGATTGGCACAGTTATAATGTGTCAACTCAGAAATAATAGCTGCAAACAAATAATAACTAGACAATTGTAATATAATGACTTCATCCAACATGTCTATCACTTTTATGGTCGCATTACTCAGATGTGTGTAACTTTTTATTTACTTTTTTACATTGATAAAAAAAACTTTCAATTTTGCCATTTTTTATATGCCACTAAGATTTTAATTCTGTATCCATTCAGGTTTTTCCCCTCAAAACACCCAATGTCATAATTCTTGTAAGGATCACCGATTTCATTCTCTGAATATTTAGTTTCCCCCTCTGCTAGACAGCATTATTTTTCCTAATTTGTGTGCTTATGCTGGTTGTGGCCTCCAAGTAAAGCAAAGAACTCCCATCAAGTTTATCGTCCAGTGAGTTTGTTTTACAGTACATGAGGAGAAGCATGTGGAAATTGGAGTGTCTGACGGATTGGAGAAAGCCTTACAGGAGATCGAGTTTTATTGACCTAAAGCAACTTGCAAGGTGCTGCCAACATGTCACCACTGTTAATTCATATGTGCTTCAGTGGACTGACTCTCAACAGATAGGTTTGTTTACTTGATTTTCTCTGCAGTCATGCAAGGAGGATCATTTTGACATATTTGATGTGTTGTGTCAGGGTGAAATGCTCAGGTCCAAATGCAAACAATGCCTGAGCCATGCAGAGAGGTGGAAGGTCCAGCAATCGGCACAGATAAATTAATATTAACAGTAAACAGCTCTTTGTTGTGCTGTATAGTGTGTTCATTCAATGGCAAAGATGCATTCTTCTGTATGTTATCAGGTATTCTGATTGAGAACACATTGCATTTTACAACATTTTGGCTAAGATGACTTTTGAGCAGAGGCCCTTTCACATCCTTCCAAGAGGTAGCATGCTATATTTTGACGTACTCTTCAAAACAAAACGGATTTTTCTCAGGGTTTAAAGAAATGTTTGGGTCCGTGGCAAGTATAAGAAAACATCCAGTCATTATTTTGGTCTATATTTTTCAGCGTCATTCAATTTTTATGTGGCATTCGCACATGGAAGTGATTGCTCTGAATGAGAGGCTGAATCATTTTCATGGGAAGTGTGCAGTTGCCAAGGTATGGGATTTGACCGGTCCCACAGTGTAACTGATAAGTCGTGATTTACTGGGCTGGTTTACACTAAAAGCGGCCTCTTACAGTTGCAGCGCTTGCAGTCACTGTTCATTTTGGCCTGAGCACCCAGTGGAATTAACACAGTTCTCACAGTAGTACCATGTTTACAATCCTCAGAGGCTGACAATGTGTACATTTTCCATAGGTTAAGCTCCTTTTTAAACATTGAAGCGGTTAAAGTTAGATATATTTTTGAACCTATTACAATTGATGTGACATGTTAACAACAGATTTTGGTCTTATTATTTGCCAACTGGTATTGTCTGGTGTCTGAAAGCCTTCAATAAATCAATTTAAATCAAATTCCCATCTATTCTGCGTACAGCGTACTTAGACTGAATGGCCGGGTTTGGTGGTGGGTAACATTGTGGTCTGTCGTAATAAAGTGGATTTTACTTATTCCAAACAAATTACATGAACAAGTTATCATTATTATTATTATTGGAAAAACAAGATTGAGAAGAAAATCTATTAAAGAAAATGTTGAAATGCTAGATATTATGTGAGGTATTAGACCTCATTCTTCATCCTTTTAATTACAATAAATATGTCATTAGCACTTCAATTAGTAGTCCAAAGTCTTGAATCTGTATTTTTAGATATTAAGGTCTACCACCATGCATTCTTCTTGTCATTCTGATGAAGAACTAAATACCTAACAAATGACTCCTAAAGTTGTGTTAAATTCCTCTGTTGCATTAGAAAGAATTATAGTTGAATATTATGTGCTAACTATGAAAGACCTAAAAAAAAAGCAAACAACATTTTTACAAGAAACACTCATCACTAGCTCATTAGAAGCCTCCATGCTTCAATTGAATTGCAATAGTTCCCGAAGGGGGGGGGGTGGTTACAGTCATTTACTCAAAGTAAGAGCCTTTCAGACTGGCTTATGGAAATCAGAGTAAACTTATCGTCAAAGCACCTATGGGAGTGTCTGCATTTCCTCTTATGACCAACACAACCACAGAATTCACCTCTGCATATTGGTATACGAGGTTGTGAACAGTTCATTGTACAACAGTAATGCTCAAAATATGTTGTTTCCTCAAACAAGCACATGTGTTCTTATCACGCTGATTGTGAGGTGGCCTTCGTTTTGAATTTATGGTGTCATGGATTTCCTGTGGACTATGCTTGGTCAGTGAGAGTATACTTTGACTTCTCACAGGGACTTCATGCATCACATAGCCTTTCATTACCTTCCACATCCTTCCTGTGTTGCAGTAATCAGTGTGACAGTTGGAGTCACCATGGCCAATGACATGCTACTCAAGGCATTTGGCCTGGCAATGATAAATGCCAAAGTGCGACCACTCTGTGAGCTATTGCAAGCTTGGACACAAAACAGGTCCCACATCAAAACGTGTGATGCTAAACATGATTTCTGTAGATCTGAGAATGGCATTCTCAGCAGACTTTGGTGATGATGAACACAGTGGAGATCTGCTCAGTACAAAACAAATTATGTACAATATAAGTGTAACAGTTACTGATGAACAAAGTTGACCCTGACAATTTGTCACATCAATCATTTATGAGGGTCATCTGTACAAACGTCAGTTCATCATTGTGTAACTTATTTAGGGAACGGCTTCAAGATGATGTATTGCTTTTTGCACATACTGATTTTACTCATACATGTATTGAATACCATCAGGAAATATATTAGTTATATATAAGTTACATCCACGCCAGTGAAAAAATGTATCATTAAAATGGTAAAATGATTGGGAAACAAATTCACCATGATATTGAGTGCATGTGCAAGCATCCTACGATCTTATAATAAGTTATAAGTAAATAAGTTGTAAGTCTTATAGTTTTAAGAAACACCACTGTTTGTGTCCTGTTAATTGATTTCAATCCAAAGTAATGACATGTCAAAAAAGTCTGTGAATAATGTGGGCGACAAGGGTTGGGAGTTTTTCTTATTCACTCTTACTCAAAGCCTACTGTTGCCAAAATTAAATAGTGACTTACTCTGAACCAGGGGATCTCCATCATTCTCTGAAATCACCCAATCATCCCTTGGACAGGGCATTCCTGCCTGTTGTTTAGCACTGGCTCCTCGCCTATGTGCTCCTGCCCATAGCCAGGTTCTGAGCATGTTTCATTTAACCTGTGAATCACTTCATGGGAACACAGGATGGTGGTTAGTACAATGTCTACAACTAAAATTGATTTCAAACTTGAGTAAACACAGTTATGGGAGAGAGGGAAATAATTTTGGATATACTGGAGGTAGAGATTGTTTCTGTATCTACGCCAGTAGTTGTAATGTTTTCTTCGGAGAACGAGTCAGGATGGCATATGAGAAACGTTCGCAATAATAACATTCATAAAACCAGGTTTAAAGAACACTGTAGTTTTAAAAAATGATGGCACAATCCTCCCCACACTCTCATACACTTTGTCTAGGTGATGTGTCTTGGAGGAGATCAAAAGCTGAGCTGTCGGGTTGGTTGCTGGGATGTTGAAGGCGCAACCTGCAGCTTCTCCTCCCTGTTCTCCATGATTAATGCGACCATTATTTATCTCTGCCTTTCAGCATCTTTCTTAATACGGCCTGGCCGAGGGCCAAGCCTACCACGAGCAGAAGGAAAACAGCGGCCTTATTTTCCTTGGCTGCTCGCTCCGCGCACATCCCCGAAACCCGTCGGAGCGGCAGAGATCTCCCTTGAACTTTTCAACTTTTCTCTGTGTTCACGACAAATTATCCTCCGTCGTCATTTCTCATTGTGTTATTGCACTGCTGCAGTGGGCAGCCATTAATTTACAAAAAAAGGCGGTTGAGAGCAGAGTCCGCGTCGAGTGATAAGGCCGTAAAACTCAGATCAGGAGGGATATAATAACACATCCTCTGGGCCTCTCCGCAAGCCAGCGAGCTGACTTCGGCTGGTTCGTAACTGCATGTTTGTGGCTGTCAATGTGCGGCCGAGCTAAGCCTAGCCTAGGCTCTCTTCACGTTGCCGTTTTTGAGGATCAGATTGCCTCTGAGTGTGCCACCGTGCTAGCACAGTTTACACAGGGAGAGAAAGTGCCGTCCTCAAAGGGGAGAGTGTTATTTACTTTCAGCTGTGGTTGAAGCTGCACCCCCTTATTATTGTTGTTAGGGTGGGTGAGCAGTTTCAGGGGGGGAGGTGAAGGACTACTGGGACTGAGATGGGTCTTGTGCATATGCAACTGGAGGATGTTAACAGATCACAGCCTCAAATGTTCAACAGTGGCTCCAACAAATGGCAATGCAAGGCTAAGACATATTTGTGTTTATGCTATATTCCACCAGCACAAACCACTGTTTGTTTACACTCCCACAGACCTCAGTCTGCTGCTTGACATCCCACATCACTGCAGTCTCGACATACTGGTGACACAGTGGCATGCACAGATGACCTCTCTGATGTTGCCCAATTGGACTACTGCGGGGGTGGTTATTAGTGGTGAGATTGTCCATAAGGGCAATTTTCTGTTGCCGTGCAGTGGTTTGCCACATCTTTCTCTGTAAGCTAGCTCTTGTGTCTTGGCCGCAGAGCAGCCCAGCGCGGCTCCACATGGGTGGCACGGTACTGGGCACAGCTGGGAGATCACTGGGGCTTGAGTGACATGCTGTATAGTCTGTGGAGAGTTACTGCCGGATACTGTTTGATTCTGTTTACCGGCGGTACAGGCTCTGTTGTGCCGTGTGGTCTTTGTTGCAGCTGGTCGGGTGGTGGTCTAGCCTGCTCCTCTTATGGCTGAAAGAGAGAGAGAGAGAGAAGGAGAGAGGGAGAGGGAGCTGGGGTGAGTTGAAGCAGCAGCAGCAGCAGCAGCAGCCATGGTGGTGGAAGCAAAGCCTGAGATACAGAGCAGAGAGCTCCCATAAATCATCTGGAAGAGTTTACTGTGAAGTAGCCGGAGAGTTCAGAGCCGTGCTGGAGGGGCCTGAGAGCACCAGAGGTACCACTTGGCCGGAGGAGGATTTGTTTGGGCTTAACCAAAACACAGAGACAGCGGAAGAGAGAGCCAAGGCTCGCACTGGCCTGTCCACTCAGGGTTCCGTCAGGACGTAGACCTCTGCCTTTCTATTGCTCTCTCTCTCGCTTTCATCTGTCCATATCAGTATTTGTCTTTCTCTCTCTCATTCCTGCCCATGTACATTATATCCCCATCTCTATATTGTATTCTTCTCCACCTCTAGTCATGTGTCATAATTAATCTTAGAATATTATGTAGGAGGATATCTGAAGTAAGAGCACTTATGTCAGGACTCTCACTAACACCCCCCCCCCCCATCCTGCTTCAGAAGTCTCTCAGTTTGTCTGGTCTCTCTCTCTCCCGACATAAAGAATCTCACCAAGTCATATCATAACATTCCAACGTCTTCCTCCTTTCTCATTCATATGAAGACCCTCACATCATCCTTGGTCAATTATTTAAAAATAGAGTGCATATTTGAAAAGAACTACCTGTTTTATGGAGTATTTTACAGGAATTCATATCTCCGTTCATACCTCTGTCCCATAAAATAGGCGGTAAAAAACCTACTCTTAATATACATTCACAGGAATAAAATACATCATACTACAAAGGGAGAACATGAAGACATGAGCACATTGTTGTATTATGTCATCTAATTCTGTGAGAAACTATTCTCAGCTCTCATTATTTCAACAATTAGAAAGCTGCTGATATTTCTATGGACTTACACATCATCACTGCAATTTGAGACAAAATATCGATAAAGTAGCAAAGTAAACATTCTTGTTAAATCTGTGGAAAAGTAGTGATTAGATGGAGATTATGTAGTTGATGTTCATCTATTGACTACTTCACCACAAGCATTGTCTCTATGATTAGCCTCAGTAGCCTCTGAAAGATGAAAGGCTCTGGATGGGGTCTTTGATCTTACCAATCAGTCCAAACTCAACCGAGAAGAAAGTTGTTGAAAGTTGAAGGTCACTGTGTGTGCATATAATGTGTGTGTATGTTGGGGGAGGTGAAGGGTTGTCAATGGCTGGACCCCATTTTCTCAGCGGACTCTATGTAAACAGATCCTGTCATGCTGCGCTCCACCTGGGGACCGGCAGACAGCTGAGCAGCACAGCTCGCCTCTGCTCCGTCACAGACATTATTTATTGTTAATATCAGCAAGATGCGTCCTGTCATCACCGCCCCGTGTTCACCAAACGAGAGAAGAAGAAAAAAACGCACAGTCTGCACACTGTCACATTCTCCCAAAGCTGCTGCCAGAAAAAAGCCAGAGCACAATGCATCATGGGTGCCTGGTGAAAAAAAAGACAGAGCTCCGTTTTTTTCTCCTAAAAATGTTTTAGAGCGCCACAGAAAGTGACAAATGTCTGGTGTGTTTTATGTCTTACTCCACTGGTTCATCTGCACTCCTTTCAGAAGAGTTCACTTCAGCATGAGGGGTCACAGTGGTAAAAGAGGATCTGTTGAGAAAATAAAACCCTCTGCGCTAGACATGGGACTCTTCCATAAGATTTATGGCTTTAGGTGCACAAGTGTCAAACCCATGGGGTTATTTTTGGTCTCCAGATAAATGCCCGCTGATGAAACAGAGCGATTGGTGAGTTTGAAAAACCTCCTGTGGCCCAGTTCAACCCCAGGTGCTTAGGAAAGAAACCACAGCAACAAATTGCATTGTTAATTGCCGTATGCTCATTAATTTCAATCAGCTGTAATGCTCAATGTCTTTTTTCCCACACTGTGTATTCTATTTGTCATGCAAGAGAGGCATTTACTTTTTTTGTGTGTAGCACACACTACTTTGTCATGGACTCACTCTTCTGTCCCCAGTAAACATAACAGCACACTGTCAAATTATGAATAAACCAGGAAAAGCACACAATAAAAGATTTTTAAGATCCACTAAGAAACGATTTCATCCTTTGTAGGTTAAGTGTGTAACCTCAGTGTGCATGAATAAAGAGATTTTCTGCTGTGTGATCCATCCAGAGAGAAACAGACTATTTCATCATACCTTTGGCACTGGGCACTATCTAGCTGACAAATGGCTATGCTAAATTAGAGCAGTAAGGCTAATCTGCAGAGATATCTCTCCAAAAATGAGCCCTCATCTTGTGTAGCCATTTTTTTCTGGGGGCCCCAGCAGCAATCAGCCTGTGGGCTTCACTAACTGATCTACTGGATAAGCCAGTGGTCTGTGAGCCACAACTCAGAGGGGTTATAAATATTTTAGATCATTGGTTTGCTAATGCTGTGAGATTTATGTACGTCGACTTGATTTTCTAACAAATGCGCTATTAATTTATACAGCTGGGTCTAATTTAGGCCACTCGGGTGTAGACGGAGGTTTCATCCCACCTGCAACTTGGCCCTTTGACATCCATCAAACAGCCAGCAACATCTGATGGCGTAACCTCTGTGTGACCATTGCCCTGCGTCACAGGTGATAAAGTTATTACGGACACTGAAGTGAAATCTGTGGCAACAGCTCCCGAGAGCCATAACACAAGGGGAAATCTGAGTCTCTGGCTCCCCCTACTGTCTAGAAAATGCCCCTTCAAAATTTGGCACGAGCAAGACAGGGTTTGTTGTTCTATATTTAGGCCTACCCCATGGAAAGTAGCCTACACACTCTAGCAGGGAGAGACTCACTTGAGCGTGAGCCCCCTGGACATCAGGGCAATAATCATAATTTTTCATCTCGGTCACTTTTGTGTTTTGACTTTGCGTGAAATATTTTCAAAAACAGTAGGTGTCCTCACCTTGCTGGTCTTAAACAGAGGCACGTCTGTGCACTGGCCACAAGCAGGGGTCGAGAGTGACGCAGACGCATCACTCTGCTCCCCTTAAAGCCCTCAGCTCCCCGTGTTCACCAAGGGCGCACAGTAGTCGGCCCGTCCTGAGGACACACTGCTCCCCCGGCTCGCCCCCATGCTCCTGCCCTTTCGCAAAATCCTCTTTGTTTGTCTGGAATAGTTTGTTGGGTAATCCCCGAGAAGAATGATGTCTGCCTCCGCGTCCCCACTGCCGCGCCATTAAGAGCACTTACACGTCCCATAAAAGATCGCTGCAGCCACTGGCCCTCCTCAGAGACATGATCCATCACAGCCATAATGGGCTCTGAGGTTTTCTAGGAAGAAACAGGGGGTTGGGGGGTTGGAGGGAGAGGGAAAAAAAAGTTTGGGGGGTTTACAGGAAGTGCATATAGTATACACACACTGTCAGGGGCTTCTGTAAACGGCCGAGGCGCTGTGGAGAGGAGGGGGATGGTGTGTGGGGAGGGGGCGTGAGGCGTACTGGTGTTTACTTTTCAGCAACACTACTTTCAAGTTGTGTCGGCAGCTCTGATAGCCAGCATTCCTCCTCTGTGGAGGACAGAGTGGGGAGGGGAGGGCAGCATATGTCCAGGGCCTGGGCCACTGGCTTAAACTTGACTTTTAAAGACACAAATTTAACTTGTGTAAGATTTTAAATGTGATATTCGCCAATTCCCCTATTCATATCTAACTGCTTGAAGTGAGCTGTTTTGATATTGTAATTGTATTTTTCATGTTGCTGTGGTGCTTCAAGGGTGCTACATGCCAGGAGGCGTTTTGTCAGCTTCTTGTCTTCTCCAAAATGTATGTAAGCTTTCCCGAATATGAAGATAGCCACATTCTCCAGGACAAGGAGCTCTGAAGCATGAAAGCAATTTGTGGTCTGTGGCCACATCATTTAAAGTTCCATCTGTAAGTTAGTTTTGAATTCTGTACATCTACTTTAACTGAGCCAGTGATTTAGTTTTTGTTTGTTTTGGTTTGTTTTGATTTGGTTCAGTTGCAAGGATGATGACAACTGACAGAAAAAAAGCCAACAGACAGTCATGCTGGATACACAGTTGTTAGCTCTCTGGTACAGTATAGAGCAGCTTTTTAAAGCAGGCTTCCCAAAACATCTCACAAGCTGATGGAAAATCTACAAACATCTTAATCCATTCATACATAATTCCCTAATTTAAGTTACAAACTGTGCACTTATAGGCAGACATGACTTTTCTTCCTTTTCCTTTTTTTTATATCATGCCTATAAAAAAGACCATCATGGCAGCCTAACTTTAAAAGCCATTTAACACTATAGCCCTAATTGAGCACTCTCTTTATTTAAAGGAAAAAAAAAGTCAGACGGCAAAGCTCTCTGGGCCTTTGAAATAATCCAGGTTCTCAAGTCTGATCTACAAGCTTATGCTTTCTGCTCGGATGTTATGCTTTGATCACTCTTTCCTCGAAACTGCCTCTTGCTCCTTTTTCTTGTACATAGCTTTTCCTCCAAAGATTTGAAATCCCTGAAGGCTTCTTGAGGAAAACAGTTCTGTTGAGTCCAACCCACCCCACTGTTCCCTCCACCTCTGACCTGCAAATAAAACAATGTATTAGGTTGAAGAAAATGGAAATCAAATCACATGGTGAAGGACGTGAAGCCTCAGAGTTTCCATTACGCCACAGGCCTGGAACGCGCCAGAGAATTTTGATTGTTTGTTTGTTGCGTGAAAAAAGGTTACCTTGGCACTGAAACGAATCTCAACCAATAAAGTAAAATGGAGTGAAATTATGATTAGCTATCTGGAGATTTGTTTAGCACATGTCTGTGAAAGCATCATGCCAGCAGCAGGTTTGACTCAAAGAAGCCAAAAAGGCAAGGCAATACTAAACCACTTGGAACAAACCCTATACACCTGTGCAGCTTATAGGGCATGGAAGCAATGTGCAACCCATAGAAGCAAACTTTGTAGAGTATTTTACTTTAATAGTTTCCACATATTCACATCAATATAACAAATGTCAGTGAAATCCAGCTTTTACCCCCAGGAATTAGAACAGCATGTTTGTTTTACAGTTACTGTTTCTGCATAGAAAATGTGCATTGTTCAGTAGAGCAATCACCTTTATCCTAACAGGTTGGAATTCAAGGTTGATGTATTACCTATACCGTACGTGCAGTTTTGTGCAGATTCAGAAATGCTATGCTGTGTATATTTTGGCAAGAGGAATGAGTGACACAAGATGAGATACAAAACTTTCTTATGGACATTTATCTGTGAATGTCTTTACAAAAAGTAATTTCCCTCATTCGCACTGCTATAACTATGATATGCCATTGCACGTGAGGACACAGAATCCTTTTGTCAGCAACACTGGACAGATTTCTTTTTAGCTTGAAGGTACTGAAATAAGTGGTCATGAGTGTGCATTTATCACCTATCTCCCTGAGAGCTGTGTCTGTGTTGGTTAGCCTGCACACACTCGCACCACCTCACACTGTCAGCCACACATCTGCTCTGGCCTCTGGATTTAAATAACCAATAAGGCAATAGGGAGATCCAGAGCCGGAACCACCCCCACTTAATTCACCACTCTCTTCTCACATAATATATAACTTATATAAGATATGGCACCTAATTATTTAAAGAACCTATAGAAGTTTAATTCATTAGATAGGACAGGTCATTGACATAACATGCCCTCTCTCAAAACCCATTTGAAAATGGCCTGTGTGATTGTAGCACCTCACCCTCTGGAAGGCCGGGGTAGCTGGAAGCGAGGCAGCAGCTCGAGGTTGTAAGTCATCCTGGACGGGCTGCGGGCCCCGTTCCCCGCTCTTTTCCCAGCTTTGTCAAGTCCCTTCAGAGCACATTAAACAGTGCAGGAAATGCGAGCCATCTGTAACCGGACCAGTGAACATGCTGTTAATTTGTTTCTCCAGAGGGCCATGTCAAAGAGCCTAAGGCCCCAAAACTACACACAGATACACACACACATAGACACATGGGCATTCATACACCTATCCTCACACAAATACATAAAGAACACACACACACACACACACACATATATATATATACACACACATACTCCTCATTTTGTGATTCATAGCATTTTTTTCTGTGTAATGTCACATCCCTATGCCCTTGTGGGTAAAAAGAGAACTAACTGTTCTTTTTATAATCGTGCTGTTGAGCGCTCTTGCGCTCGGTGGGGCTGAAGTCAGTGTTGGCTGTGGCCTGCCCATGGTGCCTGATGACTGAAGCTGACATTAGTCAGTGGCAGTAGTGCAGTCCTCCATGCCCCCCCCCCCCACACACACACACACACACACATACACACACTCTTCCACCTCCACACCCCCGCCCTAAACGAAACCACGTCCCGGGGAGAGCGGTCCTGACCGCAAGAGTCAAAGAGGCCTCCGCCCTGCGAGATGACAAACTCATTACCTAATCCTCCTCTCTCCCTGATGACCCCGTTGGTGTTTTTCACCATCGCTGCCGTCGCTGCCGTCGCTGCTGCTGTGCCACGTCTGGTAACCGAGAGTGATGCCACAGCGGCGGTGAGGTCAACGCTTACTGCACTTCATGGCACATTGAGCGGATTCTGTGCTCTTCGGAAAAGCTCGTAATTGCATTTGTGTCATTTCATGAGGGGTTTAACCACACTGAACCGCATTGGCTGGGCTGACACCCTCACCAGTCAGATTCACTTTGCCAAAGGATGACCCCAAAGCCAGGATGATGGAAGGGAAAGGCTCCATGGAGGCTTACATTACTCATCACTTCTGTATGTCCACAACTGTGCGTTGTACTGAGTAGACACTGAATGCTCAACCATTTTTTGTCTTTTCTGCACCAAAAGCACACAAAAATCAAACAACCTCCTGGCATATTAGGAGGGCTATTTAAATTTATATCACATATGCCCTAAGCAATGCTTGAACTGGAGCGAAGTTATGTTGTGTTTATGCCAGATGCAGTTTGTGCCATGAAACCTTAAAATCACTCTATTTATGCCAAAGCACTGTTGCTTTTCAATGCTGTGACATTTGTGGTCATAAGTTACTGTAAATGATTGTAAATGGGAGAAACAGAGCTCCCACACAACTTCAAACATGACAGTTCTCAGGAAATGAAATCTGTCAACATCTCTGCACAAATGGTTTTCTTCTCAACTCCTCACTCGTTTGGTCAAACACTTAATATAGAATTCCTTGAGGCCTCCTTTCTCCCCAGATATCTTGCTGCACATAAACACGCCAAAAGACAACAGATGCTAACCCTACAGTACAGTCATAACAATGACATCCCCGATTCAATGGCATGGAACAGTTGAATTAGCAACAGGGAGACGCGGCTCCTAGTGATTCCTCAGGTCCTCTGAAACCATAGCAAAACAGTGGGCGGGAAATCATCTGGATGAAAAGCAGTGCAACAGGACGGCCAAAACGCACTTCCATTTTCCCCGTTTATGACAATCGGTGACATCTTTACGGCTGTTTTTTCAGTTCCTGCAGACCCAGCCGTTGTCAGACTACCACCATTAGCCAGACTACCTCTGTGAGGCGTTTTATTGTCTCAAGGAGGTTAAAGACCTAAAGGAAAAAAAACAACTCACACCATTTGACTGTCTAGCAGGGTCCTACTTAACCATCTGATTACTATGGGTTTCATATTCAAGGCATTTACAGACATGACCAGATGAATGTATAAACATAATCGATATACAAATTGATATCATGTGGAGGGTATAAGACAAGCAGCACATGGGACTAGTCCAGATTTGATCCAACTCTGCAGTGGCCTTACTTTTTGTCAGGATATATATCCTAAGTAGTATTTGTTATTGTGCCTGTTTCTACACTCATCCAACATGAGTTTTTACATTTTGACAGTCCAAAAAAATTGCTTGATAGTTCTTAGCAAGATGTCTGGATATACCTACGTATACCTACAGTATGTGTAAAAGTGAGTATTTATTCCCAAGTAAGATCAAGGTTCCTGCCTCATGAATTACATGGCAGACATGTCTAATTTATAGTCCATCTTCAGCAGTCCAGATAGGTGACCATCTCAAACAGGAAGTTACTTCTTCAGAGCTTATTTTCGCCTTGACCTTTTTGGATCGCTGGGGGCAAGAGAACCTTTCCTCCGAGTCGACTTGATTTATCTCCTGTCTTCTGAACCAGAAAATCTGGACCATCAGTTGCTACATCCTGCCTCTGCCAGCGCTTAAACGATTAACATATGGGTCCCGCAACACGTTTCTCCATGCTTTTCACCAGGCACGCTGAGCCTTGTTCCCACCGCTGGGGAGAGGCTGTTTGCCATGAGTTGTGCTGAAGGAAAGGAGATTTCAGTCAACCTAATTACATCACTGGCGGACGCGGAGGCCAAGGACTACTGTACTGTGGCTCCCTTGTGTGAGACAGACACTCAGGGGAGACCAGCTCTGTCCAGAGTGAACATCAGTGGTCACGCGCTCTGCTGGACAACCACAAAAGCAGACGTGGCTCCTGCATGGGCTTAGCAGCTCAGTTAACTATATTAAGTGAATTTGCTCCCTTGCTTGTTTCTGCAGGCCACTGTTTTTGATAGTAAAGTAGTCTTCAGCAGAGTCTTCATCATCAGGCAAAAGCAATGAAAAATGTTCTATTTGAAGGTATCCACTGAGAAGATATTTGGATTAAATTCTCCTGTTAACCATGAAAGATTGCATTTTACCATACCAAAAAGTCTACATTTACATGGAGGCCTGGCTATTGCGAGTTTGCAATCTGCTTACTTCCCTCAGTATAATCACATTAATGTGTGAGTAATCATTCTTTCTTCCCTTTGCTGCCAACTATTTGGAGGGGAGCGAGTCTACTGCCAGGCATGTGTTTCATTGTTATCAAATTTCAGATTACTGGTAATTCAAAACTCCAAATCGTTGCTGGCACGGTTATCGATTTAGCAAACCTTTTAAAATAGTACTGGTCAGCACAACAGAATTTGACCTGGATTTGGCCTTTCTTTGGTCAATCGCAGACAAGTATTGCAATTTTGTATTTACAAGTAAATGGGTTATTGGTATTTCGGAGGCAAATGGATCACAAAGCATGCAGGCCAGGTGTGCAATACTGTATCTGCTGCTTGTTCTTTACAAGATACGGCACATTTCAAACAGCTTCTGATTTACTGAGGAGAGATATTTAATAGCCAGCTTCATAGTCTGTGTATAAGTATATCTGCATTTGTGTTGAGTCCAGTTGGAGCATGAATGTGAATTACTAGTTCCCTGCCAACGGGGTTATCAAGCCAAGCAGGGCCTTTGTATCATGAAAAAATAAATGCATTGAATTGTCCAATTTCAATATGCATTTTGAATAAAATTAATAGATTTGTCATCTGTTTTTTACATTTTCTGATAGATGTTGTTAGAGCAGTCATTTCAATATATCAACAGAGAACTCTGGTCTGGCTTCCTTTGCCAAACTAATCACAGATGTACCAGACATAGACAGAAAAAAAGAAAATCTCATTTCAAAACTGACATTCAAAATCTACTCCGAAATTAAATAACATCAGAGATATCTTTTGCTTAATTTCCCACTTTGATTGTGGGTAAACAATCCTTAACCATACGTAACATATCTACTTACATTTTAGAACACGTTGCAAAGAATAAATCTTCATGCAGGATGGAGAACAAAAAACAAGTAGTGAATAGTTTTCATAGGAATACCAAATGTCTACAAGTGTTTTAATATATGGCTTGAATCAAAATACTTCTCTGTTGCAACCCAGCACTAAATGTGTGATGTGAATTAAAACAGGCTGTGTATACATGCAGTCAACAACAGATTTGCTACCACTCCATTTGCTCGAAGCATTCAAGTGTAGCATGCAGTTAAACACATTCTCTAGAAAGCTGAAAAAGTAGAACATTCCTTGTCGGGGTACAAATATATATTTTTTATGAAAACACATATTTTCCCATGTTCTACACACAAGGGAACGGTGGAGGCTAAAGTATTTGTGGAGAGCTGGAGAGAACTTTAACCAGATGCAGCAAAAGGTGAACAGGATGGTGGATAGCGCATGGTCCACAGAGGCATGCTTGGAAAGGCAGTTTCTTTGTGTGTAGTGATGGCAAGGACAAGGCCATTGTTCGAGGACTATGTCTTGGGTATTAAATCCATCCATTTTAAAGTACTGCACTAAAGCAGTTTGCTGCCCCATATCCAGAAGTGATATAACAACCTGAAATTCAGCCACGGTCATTTAGCACCAAGAAAGTTTAAATGCTTATATTCCAACATCCAGCAGCTGTGATTGCTGTGATTCCTGTGAGTTTTTTCTCTCTCTGAGACTCAGCCTTATTTAGTACCATGCCAGGAGTGAGCAGTAGGCTTAAGGAGGGAGGGGAACCACCTTTAATTAAGCCCGTTGATAATTTACCACTTGGCTGTCAAGTGCTTTGATTCAGGACCACTGTGTAAACCTGCTCTCTTAAACACCATACATTCTCCTGCCTCACTGCACCTTTAAAACAAGCGTCTGTTTATACTGTCAGCACTAAACCACAAATATGACTGGTTGTCCCAGCTTCTGAATTCAAAAACAATAAACCGTTAAGATGAAATTCTTGCTATTTATCTTTACAAAGATGCACATGCTCTGTGTAAAACTGGCTTCTTCTGCAGCCGTGGGGAGCTTTCACAGAGTACATATTTTACAGCACCACTGCATAGTCACAGCAGACATCTTTTATATTATTGGAGACACACAAGTGTTTGCTTTGGAGATTCCATATTGAGTAAACTTTGCGCTCTCTCCAAACAAGCCATCTGATTGTTCCGCTCTTTCCTCAAAAAGACAGGGCCAGAGGAACGCATTTCGGGGGATTTCTATTTTTCATTTTCAAATGAGCCTTTCGGGGTGACGTGGACAAACCACTTAGGACTCCACGCTAGCTCATCCATAAAGGTTCCAGGAAAAACACTGCAACACACCCCCGTGTCACCTAAGCGAAATTTGCTGCGGCTGTTAACTCCCATCTTGTAACTAAAGATGAACAGCCACAGAGTGGAAATGAGAAGAAATAGCGTTACATGAGCCGCTGATTGACGACCACCTCCAGCAGGACGGCTAATCAGAAGCTGCTCCTCCAGCCTTTTCCATTTCTGCTGGGGTGATGTACACAGTCTCACATCATGCTATTTGTAGTACTCTCCTCTCGTTTCTGCTGGGTTACACTGCCATCTAGTGTCACTTGCCATAAACACAGAAGTACAAGCAGAAGTTGTTCTGTATTGACCTTCATTCTCTCTGAAGTGAGCAAAATCATTTGAGAGGTTCAAAGCTTTTGAAACGGTACAGCATCCATTAATCTGCCGTAGATGGGATTATGATGATTTGATTTTTAAAAATACTTCTGTCATGAGCGCTTCCAACATAATTTCACCCATGGGAGAGGGATCCTGTGTTTCCATGAGCCGTGCGGATAAATATGGCCTTTTAACATACTCCCCACAGAAATAATCCATTGCTCTTTCTGCAGGACCACACCCGAGCATAACACAGACCAGAGTGGACATTCAGGTTTATGAACCATATCCTACCCTGAGCAGACACAGACACACATGCATGCACGCACACACACGCACACACACGCACACACACACACACACACACACACACACACATCCAAATGCCATGTTGTAATTTACACAAAGATTCCTATGAGAACTGTAAAGAAGTCAAAACTGAAGTAATTATGACTGTGATGAAATACAAAAGCATGAAACATTGCCTCTCCAGAGCATTGCTTGCTCTTAAAAATGTTCTAAAACAGGTTGTGAAAAAAAACTTGACAGAAACTGAGATCAGATCATGGCCTCAAAATCACAAACAATTTTCAAGGCCCTGAGCTCTGATGTGTCTTACACAAGATAGCTCAGATTTTCTTCAGTCAGTGCCCAGATCCAACAATATAAATATTCATTGATCATTAAAATTCACTGACAACTGAGCACAGCAACTCATCAGGTGTCAAATTAATGTTGGGAAACACTCCAAAGGCTTAGTGATGGGAGGAATTTATGTTTTTTTTTTCATCCAGGAGATATTGCTGAACGTGCACTGAACGGGGGTTAAATAAGGCCATGAAGCCCCATTTTGAACTTCTGACATCAGAGGAAGTTCAGCAGAATAGTTTTCTTTATTTTTAGAAGTTCCTTTTTGCAAGTATCAATTTCATGACCATATTATTGCAGTATTCATGTCTTTGTAGGCTCCTACCTAGTGGGGCAGAAACTAGGGGGGAAATGAGGGAGAGAGTCGAAGAGGAAGAGGGAGGAGGAGGAGGAGGAGGAGGTTCAATCTGTGTCACCAGCACTTTGCTTTCACCCTGGTGGCCCCAGCCTATTGTAGTCCCCATCTGGACCCTTCTGTTTGGAGAAGATTCTTTAAACCCTACATATCCTGCAAGCTCACGATGGCCCCGCTGATGCCATTATTTCTTTTCTTTGTAAAGCGCAATTAGCCGCCGGTCTGTTGGAGAGAATAGCGAATATGTGTCATCCTCTGGGGAGTCTAGTAAAGATACCAGCAGCAGCAGCCGCAGCGGCATCTGACCGGTCCAGGCCAGAGCAGCACTCTGAGTTATTATGCTGTGGCATGTAGCCAGAGAGGCCGGGCCGCATCTGGAGCGCTTGGGCGGATTATGAACTTTCGGGCCCCTGGGCCCAGATGTATAAAGGGCCCCCCACTTATTGTCGTATATGTGGGAGGGGGGGTTTGGGGGCCCTCCCCCAGAAATTTTTACATTTTTTTGATGTGATTTCCTGTATTCTGGTGCATTTTGGGGATGGCCAATACTAAATTTAATCAGATTCATAGCCTTCATCCGAATTTGTTGATATTGAGGCAATGATTCCATGCAAAGGCTTGGGCTTCAGGGCCCCCTGACCCCTTGGGCCCCTGGGCCTGGGCCCGGTAGGCCCGTGCAGTAATCCATCCCTGCTGGAGCGCTCCTCCACCGGTACTCGAATGACCTCAGGCAGAGTGAGCTATTCTGAGGAGGCCCAGAGAGCGCAATACCATCTCTTGTTTTGGGTCATTTCATGCGGGGACACCCAGATGTTTACTGAATCACATCTAGGTGCCAATATTTGGGCTCCAGAGGGGAAAGTCCAGATTTCCAGTGATAGCATAATAAATTCAAGACTTCATGGCAATGGCACTCACTGTTTGATCAAACGATGCTTTTTGCTGTAACTGATTGAAAACATAAAAAATATATGTCTATTCATTCATTTTATCCATACATTTAATCTTTTATTTTATCCAAAGAAACTTCAAGTAAAATAGAGATATATGTTAGCCAGAGAAGTTAAATTTCTGGCTGTCGCTGTGTCCTTGAGCAAGTCACCTAACTTTGAGTTGCTCTGGGTAAACTGGCCCTTGTAAGAATGTATATATGTAAGTAACTTTGGATAAAAGTGTCAGCCAAATTAAAGTAAGTAAGTAAATTTCCTTTTGAAATTCTCAAGAAACGTGAAACAACCACATTCTGAAAGAGATGAGCAATGCATTGCTCTACACTGATCTGATTTTCCTCCATTTATATCACAAAAAAATGTGTGATCAGCACGACTTTCAAGCCTGAGAGTGCATTGTCTCAATCCTTGCAAAGTCAAGTGATATCACCCAGCTCCAGTAAAAACGTCAGCACATGCAGAGTTAATCGCAAAACTGCACGCATCCATCTCTGAATATGTCCCTTGAGGGTGACCCCCATTTGAAAAGAGTGAGCTCATTTCGCTCTCTTCATAAAATATGGCATACCTTGGTCCCCTTTAACTTCAAAGATCACAGCGGACTCTGTCTCCTATTCCTAACATATGGAGCACCTTGATGGATTCCCCAGCACTAAAGAGTGCTATATGTGAGAAGGGAAGTGGAATGGTTATTCATGTCACGCCAGCATACAGTCAGTCTTTGAGACTCTGGAGTAGATCTGAAATGAGAGAATGAAGATGGAAAGGGCTGCAATCATAGAACTGTACCACACCAGACAATGCTTAATGTGTAGGCAAGGACGGGTATACTTGCTACCAGACCTGCTGTCATCAATACACAGCTTTGGGCCCATGCCATCGTACTTCTCGTTAAATGACAGAACATAAAGCCAGAAAAGGTAAGGGTATATTGTAAATAAATCTAGAGCAGTTGGAGAGAATGCTTCCCAAATGCTTCACTGTAGGTCATTGCAGTGATTCATGTAAGTGAGGGAGATTCCCCTGTCCCCTCCCTTGTGCGTGACTTCTCCCCCCGAAGCCCCAGGGGAGAGAGCTCTGCCATGGCCACGCTTCCCCCAGTGAGTGAGTGTGCTCTCCACCTTCATCTCCTGATTGGATTCCAAATGAATCACCACCTGAATGTCTCTGCCATTATTCTTGGTTAATATGAGGGTCTACATTTCTAACCCTGTCTGGAGTGGTATAGTAGTAAGTATAATGAAGCTTTTTGTTAATTCTAATTTTCCAGCATCCCTCTCGGTCACAATTTAATTTTCAAAATTCCATAGGGTTCAGTCGCTTCCTATTAATAAGCTTTCTTTGAATCAGCTAATGGCATGAAACCATAGAATGTGAGTGGGCTGTAGTCTGACTCATAGCTGTTCAAACTCTATAACACTATTCCCTAACTAAGACCAGAAAATGAGGAGGAGTCTCCACTGGCTAAGCATGTATTATTCCACAGGCACTTCTAAAGGGTAACAGGGAAATGGGAAAGAGTGTGCATATGTTGGCATATAATGCTAAAAAGTAAATGCTGCACTCATTATAAATCCTCACACAAATTATCCAACTGAAGCCCTGAAAAGGTCACAGAGATTTGATGGTGACCCTGAAGATAAATAGGTGGAGAGTATGGCTGATATAATGTCCTTGTCATGAATAGGCCTATCTGTCAGCAGATAAGAAGAGCAGGGGGCCCCCGAACATCCATGACCCAGTGTCTCCTGTGGACCACCTGGTAACATGCAACCCATCATGAGACCTGCTGGAATGAGTTAACCTATCAGCCACAAGCAAATGGAAATGATGGCTATTGCTCAGCATCATGTCAAATGAAAACTCTTCCAGCGGGTGGCCCTGAGCTTAGATCCCCTCTCCTGCACATGTTGGGGCGTATGCGTGTGTGTGTGTGTGTCAGTGCCTCTCAATATGGCTTTATCGGCAGCCAAGGTCAAGGACTCACCTTAACACAATGATAATCAATCACGTGTTTGTCAGTGCTGTTTAACCATCTCCCCATTTTAACATTTTACAGATAGGAGAAGATGGGGCCAGCCTAGCATAGGCAGAGGCAGAGGCCAGCATCCTTGCCTGTCATGCCCTCGGGTCAGCTTTTTAATTTTCCTCTCGGTGCAATTCCTCGTTATCGTCTCCATTACATACACACAGACGGGTCAATCACATGCTCCTGATTTGCAATTCGCCCACAGGAGTCACAAGAGCCTGCCGTTAGACCCCCCTCAAGGTAACAGTCATGACATTGGCCGCATGCAACGTCACCACTCATTTTGAAATTGTCTGGATGTGTTGTCATGTAGTATGATTTACAATGGACCCAAGGGTCACAGTGAAAGATGATGATCAGTGATTGCACTTCCGTTTAGGTAGAATGGATGGACTAGTGCAATGGTATGATCGTAGCATGGCGACACATGTGCTAAAAGTCAGGTTCAAGAGTCAAAGTTCAAGAGTGTCATCCAGGGAACAAATGCAGAATAAGTCCCAACCTTGACTTTTCTTGTGCTACCAACTTTCCTATAAGAAGGAGTTCTAGCAAGCCAACCTTAATATTCCTGTGTGGCACAGTCGTTTGCAAAGAGCTGCATTTAATTCATCTTAATTCAAATGATTGAAATGAACTAAATACATGTTGTTCAAATTCAAGTAACTCATATGTCTTTCAAATATAATAGATTCGATATATTATCAATGGCAGTGTTATGTAATATATTTAACATTTTCATGACCCAGTTGAAGCTTCACACTCTAAACTTTACTCACCTGGCATGATCGTGTGCCAGGTGCGGTCAGTGGTTCATGAAGGAGGAGTGATGAGCTTGGCATGACTTATGCTTAAGATGACACTTGATGATAACTTGGAAGGACATCTAAGGAATTTTAATTATGTGAATGATGGAACTTGACCATTGTCTTTTGTCTAATTTACATCTTGCTTGGATCAGTTGCTCAGTTTGCAGAGGCTTATCTGCAGGTGCCCAAATAACAAACATGTCCTTGGAATTCTCTGAAACAAATGAAGAAAAAACAGTCCAACCTTCAAGAGCTTCTGATTTTAATATCACTTATCCTACTAAATATAAAGTGAGTTAAACCACTTCATCATAACAAACACAAACTGAGAAAGGCAGAGCAGGTCACCGGCTTGGTCCATCTCTTCATCATTATGTGAAAGATCAGAGGTCACTCTCACAAACACCTGTGTCACAAAACATCAAGGCAGGAGAACCAAATGCACATCTCTCTCGTGGGTCACATGAAACATGTATGAAAGAACTAAATCTCTGAAGCCGTCTTCTTTCGCCATCAAACAGAAAAGCCCCTTGAGTGTTTCCAGCCAAGTGCTCTCGACAGTGAGTGAGCCATTCATCACTCCTGTTTCAGATTGAGTTAGGCTTAGTCAGCATGGAGATAAGGAGAGGAAGAAACATCACTCTGTGGTATATTACTGCCCTGATGTTCCACACCCAGGCAAAACATAGATCCAATAAAGGAAATATGGCAGACGGTGGCTTCTTTGTTTTTTTTAAAGCCAATTTAAGATGACTGTGGAGGAGACGGGAACACTGATATTTCAATCCTGACAATACAATCAGCTCACCATTGGTCAGATTGAATGGGCTGTGTAATGCATTCAATTTGAATGATTGAAGTGACAAGCTGACACTGTGACCTTGTCAAATCACAAACTTTGTTTAATTCAATTATAAATACATTTAGATTTGTCAGAAGAAGGATGTGGTGCTCTTGAACATCAATAATTTATGACCGAACGAAATGAAGTCTGTCGATGCAACAAATGAATTTGCTTTAAGTCTGAGATCCATTTCTTGGTTCAGAAAACTCACTGGCTCATAAAATTATCCCATTTGCAGGCGGCCACAGAAAACCATCTTCTCATAAACACATCTTAATATTGCGATTCAAATCTCTGCAGTTAGCATTTCAATGGAGGCTGGCATCTTGGAATTACGCACATGACCGATTTCAGACACGATATGCAACTCTCACACATCATTAACACATAAATGGGAATGACAAAGATGAGGATGAGCCCCCTACCCCCCCCCCCCCACACACACACACACACACACCACCACCACCAGCTCTGACACTAAGTCATTTAGCATTGGCCTGATAGGCATGGTGTTGTGGCAAACTATGCTGTACACACACACACACACTCGGCACTTTAAGTGAAAATGACAAGCCGCTACTCTAAGCCAAAGGTCAACAGCAGAGTGGTCAACCTAGAGGAGATGGGCCATTATCTGCCCTGATTGAGTTTGATTCTGGATGTCTAAAAACAAAAACAGCTGATCAGTGCAAGCTCCAAGGGGATTTTATCTCAGACATCTGACGAGCTATTTTGGTGTTCTCCCTCCTTGTCTTCACTAGCCTGATTTACAACTGAATAAAATGCAATTTTCCTCGTGTCACTTGGGTGGTAGATGCTTGTACTGTAAATTAAGCGTGTGGCATTACTGAGTTATGAGCCGTGAGTCACCGTGAATTGGGTTGAAGTTATGAATCGCAGGCCCCCATCTGTCTGCTTTACGGCTGATAGGGTAAACACGGGGAGGCTACGTGAGGCCCTCACATCTCTCTGATGATCGCGCAGGTCCGGGTCATGAATAATGCACTGCCATTATTTTTAGAGAGAGACCTTCTCAGCGTTTTACTGAAAACCATGTAGAGACATATTTCTCCTGCTCATGCTTTTGGAGACAACCAATTGACCCTCTCAGTCTTCCTCAATCCTTCTTTCTTCACGGAGAAAGATAAAGAGGTCACATGATGTTCTAAAGTATCCAATTTGGTTTATGTTTTGTGAATTCATTCATCTGCATATATTTCACATAAGGTGCCAGCAAAAATATATATTGAATATCTGGTAACACTTTACTTGACAGTATCGACATAAGAGTGACATGACACTGTCATGAACACATGACACTGTCATGACACATGAACCCTAACCCTAATCCTATAACCTTTAACCCTAATCCTAACCTGTTATGACAAAAACCGAATGACACTTTAATAACAGAAGTTTTATGTCATAATTGTTTATGACTTGTTTATGCACATTTATGACAGTGTCATGTCACTCAGCACTGTCAAGTAAAGTGTAACCGAATATCTTGCAAAGTTTGTGACTGCCTTAGATGCATTACCAAGGACTTTGGTCATACTTCATCAATAAATCAAATAGGCAGGCCATATCACTTCTCAGTCCTACCTATCTACTCTACTACCTATCTTTCATAGAGCAGAAAGTGAGCAGTTTTTTTTTACATGTAGCTCCCTAGATGCATCTTAGATGTCATATATAGCCTGAACGAAAACCATTTAAAGAGTATAAGCTCATCGCTTGTGGGCATTTTGAGAGTTCTGCAGTGAGCTTTATGACCCCACCCCCCATGAGAGCATTTCCCTTATATGGGACATACTATAGGTGTCCTATCAAACATGAAATATGCAATATTTCATTGCTATGGGGGTCATGAGAGTTATTAGGAGACATTCTAACCAATAAAATGAAAGAATCCCGATGAACGAGCAACAAATCAAGGTCATTACAAGGTTGATACAATAAAGGTACATGGGTGGAAAGAAAGCTTTTCTCCTAAGCAAAGACATGTTTCCACACTGTGGCTTGAGCAGTTAGCAGTAGGATTAGCAGGTTCTGTGGATGATTTGTGCTCTCCCAGCTGTACAGTAAATAGCTGTGACCACAGTACAGTCTGGGTGCTTTTCAACAGATGCTTCAGCATTGTTAAAAATGTATGAGATTTACTGAGAAAACACAGATGACACACTTCCAACAACCTCTAACTTAAGCATGTGAATCCCCCAATAGCTGTGTGCTAAGATATTTGTATTCATTTGATCATTTTGGCAGTAGCCTCATTTCTTGAGTGGCACTTGTTATTTGACCTTGGCCCTATCCTTCAGCTCAAAAGATCAAATAATTTCGGATAGTTTAGTTGTGCTCCATTGCACTATGATATTGGCTGCACTTCATTATATTCAAATGGTACCTGTGTATAAAACTTTTGACTGCACATTCTCTCTCTGTCTGTCTTTGTGATCTCATCTCTCATCCCCAATTGAAAGAAATCCTCTCAATAACTCATACAGTATTTCTTGACAAAATACAATGCTTTAAACATCAATAAAGCAATACTCTAACATTGATCTCTGATCTGGAGAGTTGCTGAACACAAAATCAATACATATTAATTTAACATAATGCCCAGCTTCAATGACATTATACATTACATACAAACATACAGTACAGTATGTCATGTTCATTGAGTCACTTGATATTTGGGATTGTTTTTAAATTAACAACATTTGTTATCACTTCAATGGCTGACAGCTACAAATAATGTAAAATGCACATGTTTGCCTGTGCAATGTCAATCAAGGTAACCCAGGTAAGCAAGACTCACTGGCCACAGACAAAAAAGACCAGAAATAGGACAGTGATAAATAATGTCAAATGTCAATATTTTAGACAGAAATAAATCCCCATATACCCTATTGTACACTGTTACACCTTCCTGATTTTTTCACATTGCTAAAATAATTTGTGCCCTACATCAATTCCCTTGGCACAAGAGGCTGTGGAATGACACAATGACAAAAGAGTGAGGCACTTTGACGAAAAAGCTCAAATAGATGGGAGGCAGCCCTGTGAGATGACAGGGTGATTATGAAAGATGGATGAAGTCAGCCTCGCCCTCAGATAAAAGTGGCAGGATGCTTGGCTTGCTGTACAGGGCAGGGCAGGGCAGAACAGAGGCACAACAGAGGCTCATCTCAGCACAACCTAAATATTAGAACACTGCCTGTTGTTAGAGGGAAGCTCATGGTGATAGACTCTTAACACAAAAGGAGTTGTATTGATTACCTTGGCAGCCATAAGCAATTACAGAGAAAATTAAAGGAATGAGGCAGGCATCATGCTTTAGATGTCAGCAGTCTCCCATAATGTTTCACTGACCTCTGAGTTGGAGAGTGGTGCAGATAAATATGAATTATTTAGTATCAATTTCCCTCATACAGGTTACAGACAGGAAGCATCTCAACCAGGATAAAAATGAATGCATACATTACATTTTTAATTCTTAGGGACTGTTTGGGAGTTTTGGGAGCGTTAGTCAAAAAAGACGTGACCCTCCCTTGCCAGCAATTGTCGTTTGCACAATTTCACAAATAATCACCGGGACCGAAACATACCTGTCAACTTTTTCCGCGTTTATCACGTATTTGAACTTTATTTCTCGCTGTCTTAGGAGGAGCTGCAGGGCCGTCGCAAGGGAGTGCGAGGCCCTTTTCACTGCATGACATCATGCGATATCCTACTTTACCTGTCGGTGCATTTTAATAGTAGGCTAATAGGCTACACCAGCTTGTCTTTAAGAGGGGGAATTGTATTAACCTGACTCTCGCCAGATGAATTTCGTTCGCCTAATAGCTCCGCCTAGCTCCACTCACATCCACAGGATGAGTGGAGCTAGGCGGCACAAAATTCATCTGGCGAGAGTCAGGTTAGATTTGTATAGCCTATAACATTAGCTGAGTCACATAGGCTATTTGCCCATAAGCCGTTTATCATAGGCTACATCACAAAACCGAACTTAACAGGGGGAATTAATTGGGCTTGAATCATTGTGCTGAACGCCATTTGTCAATGAGCAGAAACACACTCGACATTCAAACTATTGATAAGATGTGCACTATGGAAACTGGTCTGTAGGCTAACATTGGACAAACTAGATGTACCGCAGAGCGGTACAAAATATGACCGCCGCCCAGTCCAGCACATTTTTTCCACAAAAAGAAATCACGCTGAAAGGCCTATATGATTCTAACTGTCTCACTAAATTGCATTATCCACACTCAATTCTCACTGGTATCTGCTAGACAACAAGTACCAAAACATGATTAGTTCATAGATTTTCACATGTAAAATTCATTTTATACAACCCCACCTCCATCTTGCCTGTTCATAATTCTGAGAAATTCTTGATTGTTTGTGTTATGTTTATGTTATGTGTGTGGGTGTGTGTGTGTGTGAGTGTGTGTGTGTGCGTGCTTGTGTGTGTGCCTGCGTATGTGTCTGTGCATGGAAGCGTACATATGTCTACTGTGTGAGTATGTGTCATACGTATGATTACTGTGTGTGTGTGTGTGTATCTGTTTGTGCACATGTGTGCAAATGAAATGGGTTAACATGACCCCTGGAAGCAAATATACGGAAAAAAATGGTCCTCCTAGGCCCTACAGTTCTCAAGATATTCACAGAGAACTGTGTCTGCCCTCCTTTCGGGGGTCCAGTCCAGCGGGGGGGGCTACAGATCAAAACGAAAAACGATGGTTCCATGCTATCCATGTGGGGTTACATGCCCACCAAGTTTCGTGTACCCCGGTCTTTCAGTGTCCCGGGACTCATTGACGGAAATTTGGGCATGGGAAAAAAAAAAAAAAAAAAAAAATCTGACTAAACCGGTGGTCATAATAAATGACATTGACTCGCCATATCCTGACTCAGAATAAAAAACACTTTCTTGCTTACTTTGCCGCAAACTCAGCCATGAAGTCATAGGCCAGCTTGCAGGTAACCTAACGTCTTTTATTCATAGAAGGGCGAGCCCACTAGTCCCTCCTGTGACATGGAGGTGCGCAAATAGCCTATTCAACTTCGAAAAGTTTCGTTCGATGCCAGCCACTGATCGCAATTTAAAAGTTCGGGAAGGTTCGTTCTTCTTCAATCTTTTTAAGTTTTAAGTGCAGTATAGGCCTATCTGTCCCCTTTTGAATTTATCTCGGGCCTATATTATGAGATAGCCTGTTATGCCCGTGCTCCAAAAGAAAAAACTCTGGGATAGATTTTAGGCTATAGTTATGAGGAGCAATATGAGAAAGAAATTTGATGATCATTGATCGTTGTTTTGGGACGTTATCCTTTTCCATATGCGTCAGTGAAGGAGATTGAAGAAACATGCCGTCACGTCAGGTAATCTAAAGGTTCTTAGTGATTATGAGGAACAATATGAGAGAAATTTGGTGATCACTGATCGTTGTTTTAGGACATTAAGCCACGTTAAGCTTTTTGCTTAGGCTGCAATAGCCAGAGCCGGACAGTAACCGGAGTACATTTAGGCTACCTGAGTAGGCCTACAGTAGCCTACTTGAGTACAATTTTGAGGAATCTATAGGAATTTTTGGGGAGTAGGCTACTTATGACTTTACTCAAGTACATTTGAGAGGCAAATATTGTACTCCTTAACTCCACTACATTTCTATCCATAACCGTGAGTACCCGTTACTACTTCTAAAAAAAAAGGAAAAAAGAAAAAACTCAGAAACCCTCAATAGACCTCTCCAGAATAAATCCCGCCTGCTAACTTCCGTATCCATCCAACTTCCGGGCGTGGATTGTCTATGGGAAATAACATGGCGTTTTGAAAGATCGTACCTGTCAAACTCTGTAGGTGACAAAGTAGAAAAAGCTGCTGGGCAGATTAGCCTACACACTTCTGCCAACTAGTTTCCACTGGATTTTTTGATTGTCGGTGCCGTTTAAGTAGTATCCCACACAGCAGTAGACTCCTAGGCGGATCCGCCTTCAAGTCGCCAAACCCGCGTGACTGTCGCATTCGTTTTGGTGCCGCACAGAGGATCAGCTCCGCCTCCAGGCGGCTCCGTAAATTCTACTGTCAAACAGCGGGTCCTGAGTGGACCCATGTCGGATCCGCGGGCGCGGACGCGCCTGTACTGTAACGGTTGAACATGACTGTACACCAAGAGCGGAGAAGAGTCATACTAGTGGATATTTTCTTTGCTGGGACACGGTTGCGCTGAACCCTCTCGAGTAAGTGATATTTATTAATATATTGCGACATTCACAATAGCTAAACATTGGCCTTTGTTAAAACTTACTTATCATGTTTATTGATTATAATGACGTTGTTTGATATTAGGACTAACGTTAACGTTAGTGCAGACGTTTGTAATTTTGAGCAACAGGCTAAGTTAACGTTATTGTTAGCTGTGATGCTCATATGAGTCTATTTGATTTAAAATGGGTTAGCAATTTCGGCAGAATATGTTATGGTAGTGTGATTTAAAAAACACACATTGTTATTTAACGTTAGTCTGGTCTTGTCTGTTTTAATGTGTTGCTGTTGTCCATAGTCCATAGTGCTACTATGCTAGCGGCATACAGCTGCTAGGCGCAATTGCATAAGTTATTGCTAATGTCTATTATACATATATATGTTTGAGATCACGTTTGCGATGCAATCCTTGATTAAGCTGATACATTGGCACTGGTATTTCAGTCAATGAAGTCAGTGAAGCACTCGTCTGCTATGAAAGCTACCTAGCTACAACTTTAGCATGTTGACTCACTGATAATGGTTTAGCCCTAGCTTCTAGCTAGCTGTGCATTAACGTTTGCATTTTGCCAAGTTTGGTCTCATACGTAACTTAACTTTAGTGTCCTTCTGCCATCTTCGTAATGAAAGCCTCGGCATTTTAATCACTGTTTAAGTCGGTTCAGACAACTAATGGGTATTGGCGTCTGTTTGTGATTTATTATGCTAACGTAACTTAACTGTATGGAACTTGGTCCCCATCTTCTATTTTGTTTGTTCTGCAGCGTCAACTTTTATCGGCTGGATTCTACCATCTAACGTTACGATTGCCTCTGTTGGGTTCGCTTGATGAAGATACTTTCTGGGTTGTTAAAATGTAATGTGAACACATTCCCGTAGCATTCCAAAATAGACCAGAGATGCTTGTACTATATGTATATTTGGAAATTTTGGGATTGCAATAACCATAATGATATGGTTATTTAACAGCCATCGTTTCGGGGACTCTGATGAGAGTGAAGAAGAGCCAGTAAATGGTGACTTTGCATCTCTGAGGTACCTTCC
This sequence comes from Alosa pseudoharengus, assembly GCF_046254945.1. Taxonomy (NCBI): domain Eukaryota; kingdom Metazoa; phylum Chordata; class Actinopteri; order Clupeiformes; family Clupeidae; genus Alosa; species Alosa pseudoharengus. The sequence goes on from NW_027468680.1 coordinate 28,576,789, forward strand.
AACTCGCCTGTTATATCAGTTGAAGCCTCAAACCTAAGCCAATTGCACTGGCAAAGTAAGTAATAATCTCTTAACATTGAAATAACTAAATCATAATATTAATATTAGAGATATGGTTAACATTCTTAGTGCTAAAGACATTCCCCTCTCCTTGTATCTATTCCTCCAGCTCCACCATCTTGCCGAGTGCCAGGCAGCAGAGTCACTACCCCTCAACCTGGAGAAAACTGTTAAGGTAAAGACTGATCTCTGAAATAAAATTGAATACAGTGGCCCCATCTATATTAACACAGCATTAGTCACTCTATTTCAAATCAACAGATTGCATCTGCATTACCATCTCAGATTTTCTGCATACTTCATACATTACATAAATCTCAGCCAAATATTTTGTCAGTTAAAACATCTGCATTCATGCAATATTGCCTGAAAAGTTCATTCATTATTATCAGATTGTATTGAAACACATTGATTTCAATGTCAATCCATTCATGGAGTTGATATAGATAGTGCATACCAAAATGTTGAAACATACAAATTCATGTCCAGTATGACCAGAGATTTGTTTTTGTTTGCCATTGTTTGGCCCTGTAGCTCTCAGCCTACCATGGTTAACAGATCACAACCATTTCTCTCCCTTAGCACCTCACCATTAGGCAGGACCGCAACACTCTTCACCACCTCAACTCCCTGCACCTGCATTTAACATACGGAGAGTTACTCAAGGTAGGGACTGATCTCTGAAATATTAGTGAATAGAAAGGCCCCATGTGTATTATCAATGATGACTACCATTTAATACATTTTTTCCCCCTCTCGCACACCGCCCACCTCACTATGGGCCAGGAATGGCAGTCCCTCCTCAACTCCCTCCACCCCCACACCAGCCCTCAACGTGCAGCGAACAGAGGAGCTTTGTAAGTCATGTTTCTTTTTAAATTTAATCTCCTTAATACCTATCTCATATATTGTATTGTGTAAGCATACTTGGCTTTGGATGCTACATACCATAAACATAAACATATCTGTCTGTTTGATTACAGGTGCTGTGAGGAAAAACATGGTGACACGGTCAGCCACAGACTCCTGGGTCACCAAGCACGCAATTAGGTGTTTCAACTGGCGGTGGATCGGGCAACGAGGAGACGTGTTCCGCCTCCATCCACACAAATGGAGTAATAGGAGAAATAAGCATTAAACAATCTTTTTATTGAACTTCTTGTCATTCACCAGTTATTCATTTTCTGATATTTTAGATGTGCATAGCACAGCATTTCATTGAAGTTGTAGCCTATTAGATAAAATATTTCATGTCTGCACTGACCTTGAAATTAGGTTTTGACCTCAAAATTCATGTAGAGTAGCCTAGGCAACGTAGGCTACTTAACAAAAACAGAATAGCTTATAACCTGTAACTTTCCATAAATGTCCATTTTATATTTCCATTGAGTAGTGATCACGTTTGTACAGTAAATTGATGTCTTGACTTAAACCTTTTCTGTTAGGTTTATTGACAGTATTGTTAAATTAAAAATACGAGGCGATGCTAATCGTAGGCCTATCTTGCTGTAGTAGCCTAGGCTAGGCCTAGTGATAGTTTTACTTTTATCCTATAGTTTATCCTATTTAATCCTACAGCAAGAACAGAAGGAATTTTGAAAATGAGATAAACGGGTCCGAAACGGACCCGGGCCAGATGAGTCTTTATGAGTCCGTTGCGGGTCCGCGGCGGATGTATGTATCAATTTGCGGGTCCCAAACGGACCCGCCGCGGAGGTAAGGTTTTAATCGCGGATGCGGGGCGGATGCAGCGCGGAGCCACGGCGGGTCCGCGATCCGCCTTCGTAGCGGATCCGTTCCTGAGAGCATCTGGACTCCGATACGGGTCAGTTTCGCGGGTCCGTTCCGGAGGCCGTCATACATCCGCGGCGGATCCGCCGCGGAGTCCTTTTGCTGTGTGGGATACTACTTAAACGGCACCGACAATCAAAAAATCCAGTGGAAACTATATGGCAGAAGTGTGTAGGCCAATCTGCCCACCAGCTTTTTCAACTTCGCTACCTATAAATGTTTTACCGGTATGATATTTCGAAACACCATGTTATTTCTCATAGACAATAGGCGAGTTCGTCTTGCGGCAGATCTGACTTGATGTGATGCATGCTGGGTTGAACACAATGCATACTGGGATGGACGCAATGCATACTGGTTAGACATTTTGTCCGACTTCTGTCAGCCAGGGAGGGACTTACCACCATGACACCATGTCACATGGCCTTAAAATATCGCGGGAGTCTTAGGGTGCATTCAAAGCACCTCGGAATGACAAGGACCGCCCCCATGGCTAGTTTGTTTTTCCGACAGCAAGTGTTCATGTGCTTTGCCAACGGAATGTGTGACAAACACGGATGCCACAACAAAGGTTAAAACATACACTCACTAATCCTAAACAAACAACTGTATTTGCTTAAACTATAGTGTAAGATGCTCGTGAAAGAAAGATATGCAGCTTTCAAGTGATAAAAAGGGCAAATTCCCAAGTTCACATTAAAACTGTTGGACATGAAAGGCCACATGGACTACAAACGAACTACAACGTGACGACAAAAGTGATGACGAGTCCCTAACTGGGCAACTCTGTTAGCAAAATCTAGCCCCAGTTTCCGACCTCTGACTCACACGTTAAGTGACGTGAATGACGCGGAATGATGATGTTTTCACTCGGAGAAAGGTTTTTACGAAGCCCATGAACGCTAGGTTAGCCTGCAGACAGATCTTGCAGTTGCCTTCCACTAGCTGCACCAGCTAAAACACACCCTCATGAGTCAGTTCAAAGACGTGATAGGGCCATTTGGGAGGAATGTCCTCATGACGATTTTGACGGCAGTCTCATGCTGCTTCCTTATGTTGGAATATGTGAAAATAAACAGAAAACGAAGGGATACCTTCTTATACGTGATTTCTGCAACAATGGTAGGCTAGCCTACTGAAAACGTTTGGATATTCTGTCATTTTCTGCTGTTGGCTAAATAAATAGACACACATATAGAGAAAACACTTGATATTGAATTTATGTGCTACAATGCAGGCCTGTTAACTGTATGACAACAGTGGTTTATTTAAACTACATCATAAGAATTTATTTCGTCAGTCATCATGCTTATTTTAATGAGTAAGAATGAAAGTTCTGCTGTGTTTATTGCAAACAACATTCCGCGATATCTCCCGCGATGTCTCCCGCGAGTCACGTCAGGCAGACTGTAGCCTTTCTGTCCGGGATGAGCTGCCCTCTGTTGTAGCTCCTCCCGGCTAGCCTCTGAAGATCACGTTTACGTAGAAAGCCAGACGAAAGTCAGACTCAGACAAGTCAGAAAGTCAGACAAGACGAACAAGCCTATTAGCTTTACACGACAACGATCTGAACACAATCCGCAAAAGTGGCGTTGCGTTCCCACTTTTTATTTCGCGTTTAGACGAGCGTCTTTGGGTGGAAATCTGCATGCACATGGTGACACAAAAGTGTGTGAAATTTGATGTAGGCCTATGCTGCTTTCCAGTTGTCTCGTAAATCATCGTACACACCCACCCGTACAACATGTACGAATGAGTGGCTTTAGGAACGCCTTTCCCTCGAGCCACGAGGGGCATTAGCAGGAGGCTAGTCAATAGGCTTGTTTGACTTCGGCTGAGTCTGACTTGGTCTGGCTTACTACGTAAACGTGATCTTCAGAGCCTAGCCGGGAGGAGCTACAACAGAGGGCAGCTCATCCCAGACAGAAAGGCTACAGTCTGCCTGACGTGACTCCCGGGAGACATCGCGGGAGATATCGCGGAATGTTGTTTGCAATAAACACAGCAGAACTTTCATTCTTACTCATTAAAATGAGCATGATGACTGACTGAAATAAATTCTTATGATGTAGTTTAAATAAACCACTGTTGTCATACAGTTAACAGGCCTGCATTGTAGCACATAAATTCAATATCAAGTGTTTCCCCTATATGTGTGTCTATCTATTTAGCCAACAGCAGAAAATAACAGAATATCCAAACGTTTTCAGTAGGCTAGCCTACCATTGTTGCAGAAACACGTATAAGAAGGTATCCCTTTGATTTCTGTTTATTTTCGCATATTCCAACATAAGGAAGCAGCATGAGCCTCCAGTCATAATCGTCATGAGGACGTTCCTCCCAAATGGCCCTATCACGTCTTTGAACTGACGTCATGAGGGCGTGTTTCAGCTCGTGCAGCTCGTGGAAGGCAACTGCAAGATCTGTCTGCAGGCTAAGACTCCCGCGATATTTTAAGGCCATGTGACATGGTGTCACGGTGGTAAGTCCCTCCCCGGCTGACAGAAGTCGGACAGAATTTCTAACCAGTATGCATTGCGTCCATCCATATTGTTTTGTGCTACATGTAGCCTCTAGTCTAGCTAAACAGCTTGAAAACAAATTGTTACATTGTATTGCAGGCACAGCAAGACCGTGCAATGCATGAATTGGTGACCAAGCAGCAATGTAATCTAGTGTGTAAGAGCATTAACATGACCAACGAAACCATGGACGAAACAATGGATGAAGACGCAGCAGGTCCATCCCGGGAATGTGCCAACCTGTGGCCCCACCTCGCCAGATTATTTCAATTTTCTGAACAAGTTAATGATAGTTTTCGCTTCAAGTGTTTCAATTACAAAATAGTATTTTGTATTTGAAATACGTATTTTAAATACATGTATTAGAAATACTGCCCATCCCTGGCAACATGGTAAAAAGATGAAAATGACTTGATTTTACTTCCAATTCATTTTACATTCTCCTATTAACATTAACATTTTTCATAACTCCATGTAGGATGTTTCTGTACATAAATGTAAGCACTGTGGCAAAATTAATGTAATATTTAGAAAATGTAGATACTCTTGTACTCTTGATACTCAAGTACTTTTAAAAACAAGTACTTAGTACTTTTACTTAAGTAGACATCTGACTGTTGTACTTTTACTTGTACTTGAGTAAAATTTAGCAAAGGTTATCTGTACTTTTACTCAAGTAATGAAGCTGTGTACTCTGTCCGCCTCTGACAATAGCCTAGGCGTTAATGAAGAATAAACGCTATCATCTTTGGCCAGGTGCGAGGCCCATCAGATGCGAGGCCGACGGCCCAGATTTTGCTGTTTTCATGAATACAAAAGTTGGGTGACCCTCCCTCCTAGAATAAAAAAAATGGGTGACCCTCCCCTCAACAAAGAATAAAAAGACATGACCCTCCCCTATTTTCCTCCGGTGGTCCATTCCATAAATACCGAACGGTCCCTTACAAGCATTGTTTTGTGTAGCTGGTAATATTAATGTGATGATTCATGAGATTTTTTTTAGCGTAATACATTGGCTAAATGCTGTGATGCTGAATTGAATTTTATTTGGGTTCAATGTTAAGCTTCAGAAATACGGAAGGTGTCCTCCATTTCCTTGTCCTTCATGACTATCAATCCTCTCAAGGCTGTTAGCTAAGAAGGGGATGAACATGATTTTGCTTTCTATCTCAAAACACACAATGGACAAAGTTGTGCACTACAAGTTGTGAAAAAAAAAACATAAAGGGAAATGTAAGCAATACAAGTCTAAGCACTTTTGTTAGTTTAAGTACATGAAGCTTTGTTTAATAACTAACCTATAATTTCTGAAGTTCCTTAAAGAGGGCAGCATTGGATACAGTCTTTCAATGATACCCAATGTGTCAATATTCATTCAGTTAAACTGCCTACTCACAACAATATGTTTTCATAGGAATGGATAATATCATCGTAAGTCCCGATGCATCATTACAAAATAAATCACCAACCCAGGTTATTTATCTTTAGCATCATATCACATAGTCACATCATAATATGGATAACCAATTATCAGACATTCTAGACACATTTAAAATATGTATTCCAACCCTATGAGTTCAAACTCCCAGGTAGCTTGTGTCGTGCCATGTATGCTGGCTCTCTTTGTCTACCATCAATATTGTATGTATCCTTGAGTGCATGTGGTAGCCTATTTATCACATTTTATCCTGATGCATGTATATGTATAAATTAATCTGCATATATAATAAAACTGAATTTTATGCATTTAATGCATTTCACTGATTTTCTTTGACTGTCAAGTAGTTGACATGTGCGTGCAGTCATAAATCCTTTCAATGTAAATTTAATTTGGAACATAAATGTGCAATATCAGATGCTTGACATAGGGTGAAATGCTTTATAGGATGTTAAGGACTTATTCATTTGTATCATGGAAGCAATTCAGACAGGGGCTCACAAAAACAAAACTGCTCTCATTTTGATAGCAATCATGGATTGTTGAGACAAAATCATGGTTCTAATTCTGTGTATTTTTTTTCTGCTTGTTCACCATTGGAAATCCATGGCGTTTCATTAGTCAGACCTCGAGCAAAATCAATTTCCCCTGTCTCGTGATCTGTATGCTTATTAAACAAATCCGCAACTGTATGGCCAACTCTGGATCCATATACTTACCAAGGGAACGAAATCATTAAAACAATGTTTGCTGTACAAGCAAATCAAATGAATTAGAACGACTTTTCTCTGCGCTGACCTTGAGAGATAAAGAGTGCATTGTACACAGACTTGAATCTAAATGATGCCCAACAACACTGACATTCAAATCATTACATTCACAACCCAGATCGACCTCACTATTGCTGTCCACTTGATGGCATACCTCTCTTACAAGGAGGATAACATGTGTTATTCTCTCCATTAGTTGAGCAAGAAAGACTTAGGGAAAACCTGTTTTTCTCAAGTTTGATGTCTGATACCAAAAGTATTTATGAACTTGTTTTATGCATGAACTGTAAACATACTGTAAAAATGAAAATCATGCAAAAAAAGCATAGACTGCAACAAAAAAAATCTGAAAACTAATTTCATTATACTTAAGAAGGGATTTACAGAAATCATTCATCAGAGAGGTGTTGCTCAGTACAGAGAAGTGAGTCTTACCCATGGAGTAATTACTTTTATCTTTTTATATGTAATCTTAATGAGAAATGAGAAATGCTGGGTTCACATCTTAAGCTAGTGCCAAATGATGAGCATTCTGACCAGTAGGAGTGTCCGGTGATGGCATCCCAGGTCATTTCAATCGCTTCCATGAGAGAAATTAAAGGCTTTAGCAATGTCACCCCAGTGACTTTATCTTAATTATATCACATATGCCTCTGTTATTACAGGGATTGGATTAGCTTCTATATTCTCAGCATGACTCAGAACAATTTGAAATGGAGGGACATATCTGATCTCACATTGCCATATTCATTTGAATGGAATATCAGTTATTATGACCGCCGCTAGCGAAGCGGTCATATAGTGATTGTCAAAGTTTTTTTTTTTTTTTTTTTTTCCCCGTCATCTACTTCCTGAATTTTTGGTCAACGATACCCGGGATACGAAACACATGAAATTTGGTGGGTATGTAGCCCCACTAGACTTTTACGGAAAAATTTTGTTTGGTCCCCGGGGGCCACTCCCCCCCCCCCCCCCCCCAACCTAGCCCATAATCACTCATTTGTGATTTGCACCCCCCCCCCGGTAAAAAATGAAAATGCAATATCATTCTGCTTTAATCGCCCCTATCTTCAGTTAAGATGTTCAAAACTGCACCAGATTTTATGTGTATGATTAACATGACATTCTCTGGGGGTATGCCAAGTTTCGTAGAAATTTCATCCATGGGGGGGTCTAAAAAAATTAAGTTGTGTATAAGTATGTGTACATTTAGTGACTGTACACTCATTGGCCTGTAGATGGTGGTGCACACATATACACACGCACATACACACACAGGCACGCACATACCATCGATATCGGCAATTAGAACGTCTAATAAGGGTAGGATGATTTCTGCATGACATGTAATTCCCATTTCTTCTTGAAGCTGAAATAAACCTGAGAATGTTTATCGGATATGCTTGGTTTTTACTGTATATAAGTATAAGTAGGCCTATATATACTCTTTTGATCCCGTGAGGGAAATTTGGTTTCTGCATTTATCCCAATCCGTGAATTAGTGAAACACTCAGCACACAGTGAACAGAAGCACACACTAATCCCGGTGCAGTGAGCTGCCTGCTACAACAGCGGCGCTCGGGGAGCAGTGAGGGGTTAGGTGACTTGCTCAAGGGCACTTCAGCCGTGCCTACTGGTCGGAGTTCGAACTGGCAACCCTCCGGTTACAAGTCTGAAGCGCTACCAGTAGGCCACGGCTGCCCCAACCTGTAGGTAGGCTACGTTAATCTTAAATTATATCAATAGCCTATGGACGTAGGTAAAACTAGATGTACCGCAGAGCGGTACAAAATATGACCGCCGCCCAGTCCAGCACATTTTTTCCACAAAAAGAAATCACGCTGAAAGGCCTATATGATTCTAACTGTCTCACTAAATTGCATTATCCACACTCAATTCTCACTGGTATCTGCTAGACAACAAGTACCAAAACATGATTAGTTCATAGATTTCACATGTAAAATTCATTTTATACAACCCCACCTCCATCTTGCCTGTTTATAATTCTGAGAAATTCTTGATTGTTTGTGTTATGTTTATGTTATGTGTGTGTGTGTGTGTGTGTGTGAGTGTGTGTGTGTGTGTGTGTGTGTGTGTATGTGCGTGCATGCTTGTGTTTGTGCCTGCGTATGTGCCTGTGCATGCAAGCGTACATATGTCTACTGTGTGAGTATGTGTCATACGTATGATTACTGTGAATGTATGTGTGTGTGTGTGTGTATCTGTGCACATGTGTGCACATGAAATGGGTTAACATGACCCCTGGAGGCAAACATACAGAAAAAAATGGTCATCCTAGGCCTTACAGTTCTCAAGATATTCACAGAGAACTGTGTCTGCCCTACCCTCCTTTCGGGGGGTCCAGTCCAGCGGGGGGGCTACAGATCAAAACGAAAAATGACGGTTCCATGCTATCCATGTGGGGGTACATGCCCACCAAGTTTTGTGTACCCCGGTCTTTCAGTGTCCCGGGAATCCTTGTTGGTGTACGTCACTAAATGTACACATAAATTATTTTATTGTAAGGCCCCCCATGAACGAAAGTACACAAAACTTGGCATGCATTCGGAGGGTGTCATAATGATCCTACACTTTTAATTTCGTGCAGTTTTGACCTTGTCAGCCAGAGATATTGTGATGAAAACACCTACTTTTTTGCTTTTTCATTTTTAACTAGGTGGCGCTATACATAAAATAAGTGGTAATGGGATGGGTTGACATGCCCCCTTAAGACCAACATACATAAAAAAGGTGGACCTCCTAGGCCCTACGGTTATCGAGATATTCACAGAAAACTGTCTCCGGCCACCTACAGGCCAGTTGGTGTATAGTAACATAAATGAATTTATTGTGTTGCCCCCCATGAACGGAATTCCACGAAACTTGGCGTGCAAACAGAGGGTGTCATAATGATCCTACACTTCCAATTTTGTACAGTTTTGACTTTGTTAGGTCACAGATACCTTCAATTACAACACCTCATTTTTACTTTTTTGTGTTTAACTAGGTGGCGCTATACATGAAATGAGTGGTTATGGAATGGGTTGACATGGCCCCTTGAGATCAACATACAAAAAAAAAATGGTCCTCCTAAACCCTACGGTTTTCGAGATATTCACAGAAAACTGTGTCTGCCCTACCCTCCTTTCGGGGGTCCAGTCCAGCGGGGGGGCTACAGATCAAAACGAAAAACGATGGTTCCATGCTATCCATGTGGGGTTACATGCCCACCAAGTTTCGTGTACCCCGGTCTTTCAGTGTCCCGGGAATCATTGACAGAAATTTGGGCATGCGAAAAAGAAAAACAAAAAAAAAAAAAAAAAAAAATATGACTAAACCTATATGACCGCCGCTTCGCTGCGCGGCGGTCATAATAATGTTACCGTTAGCATTGGTTGAGTGATGGAGGCAGGGCCGGTTCTTCCTATACGCACACTACGCAAGTTGCGTAGGGCCCCGCAAGTTAATGAAGGCCCCCTCCCCCGTCTCCTCTTGAGTCAAGCTAGTGACAAGTTAGTAGGCCCTATACAGTTATAGCGACAGTGTCTCATACATTAAGACGATGAACATGAAACCGAATTACCATTCAGGGCATGAAAAACCATTCAGGGCATGAAAAACGGAAGAAACGCCACGAGAATGACAGCGGGAACAGCAGTCGGGTAAACTTGCGTTCGTTCCCTGGTTTGATGTCAACATGCGTCTCTCCAGCCCGTGTTGCTGGTCTAGCATAGGCCTACCTAACAGGGAAGTGAATCCCGTGATCTGTCTGCGGCTTGCTTGCCAGCCTTTCCCAGCCAATATAATCGCATATTCCGTTTGTTTGAATGCGGGCGACTGGCTTAAAAAAAAAATGACCGTGTTCATAACGTGCAGCTCGGGATGAAACTAACAGTTTTTCAGCAGAAACATGCGAGGACCCGTCGAAACTAATAGTTGATTTCACTCGTCCCATACATTTTTAAAATAACTAATTGTTTTACAATGTTTCAGTCAAGCTTTATAGCCTACAACTGAACGTATGCAAAATGGAAAGTAGGCCTAGCCTAATGTGTTAACTTTGATTCGCTGTGCTGCATGGACAATAGATGCACATCGTAAATTAGGCCTACATGTATATGAAGTATTAAAATGATTGTTTAAAATAGTCTACGTTTGAAAAAAATATTGAAATAATAAGAGAATCAGGGGAGCCAGTTCATAGCCTATGTCTTTGGCAAGTAGCCACACAGGTGATGCAGTCAGCCAGTAGGCTACTAACACAACCAGACCCTTACAAAAAAAAACTGCATTGCTTCAAGTGTCAAACTGCAGATTTCTGAGTATGACACAAAAAACTGCATTGTACTGCAAAGTACTGTACTTTACTACAGAAATGCAGTATTTTGGACATGAAAATACTATACTGCACTATACTGCCTACTGTGGTATAACTGAACTGTACTTGAAAAAACTGCAGTTATTTTTTGCAAGGGGATATGTACAGCAAGCATCAAAAGCAAACAGCCCAGACACTGAAACTGGGCATTTATTGCTGTGTGAAGGTGATTCACACACAATTATGTTTCTTTCTCCTAGTCCTTTATAGGGAAAACCACTATATTTGGTAACTTCCATAGACATCCAAAATGGGGTGGGATGATTGAGATAACCTGTCTATGATGCATCCTAAACACCTCATCTCAATCGCAAAATTAAACAATATTTCTATCGGGCGCCTACCATGGACTAGGCTGGGTGAACTCAGCCTGATCTGCCGGCGATTTCTTTTTCGATTTCTTAAAAGATTGAGCTTGGTCTGGTGAAAGCTAGACTAACCATGGACCTCATAGTTGAAAAATGCAAGGGAACATGAATCATCCTATTATTTGCACGAACAATAACGGACGGTAGCTCTTCAACTTTAAAATGTGTATGAACAGTCTAGCAACGCATTTCATGAAGGCCCTTTTGGACATGTCAGTTATTTGCACCACTGGGTAAAACTGCATTTTTTTTTGTTTTAGACTACTGGTATTTAATTTGTGCATTGACAATAAAGCTGAATATCATATGAACTAGATGACTAAACTTATGCATATGTAGAAGAAGAAACATTCACAAAAATCCATGACATGACCTCTCTTCTTGAACTGACAGGGATTGTTTTGTTTAATAATAAATAAATAAATACATTATGCTGCTACCTCCTGCTTTTCCCAAATACAATAGCCTACAGGTGTACCTTTCATCAGTCCAGTTGCAATGGATGGACTGTGATGAACTGCCCTACTTGTGATTGTTTAGAGATTTTAAAAGTTGTATAACAATGCTACACATTTTTTGGCAGGTGCTACAAATCTATTCACCTTTGCAGCGCCAGTAGGCTACTTTGTGTGCACACACATTCCAAACAAGCATACACAAAAGTTTCAAGAGTGGGGGATGGAGTAGAAGATGAAGACAAATGCATTAATATGATTTATTTTCGCGGAATGGATGTACAGGACTGAGCGGCGGTCATATTTTGTACCGCTATGCGGTACATCTAGTTTTATTTTCACACTACACTAGGAAAACAGTAACGGTATTGGTTTATTAAACATATAACATATAACTAAACATTGTATAGTGGGTCATGCATATGCACACAGAAAGACTCCAAACACACCAGAGAAGAAGAGAAGTTCAAAGTAAGAGTCATGATGCAATTATTTGAATTGTGTGTGCTTCAAATTAAATTACAGGCTACCATTTTGATGCGAATACATTCGCCTGATTTTAATGAAGTTGCACAGGCTTTAGTCTGTGCATCGACTGCAGTGCTGTTGCCTCAGTCAGTGTTCTCTGGAAGAATCACAGACATCTAAATCAGAGCCATCAGTGGGTGTGCATTTAAATAAGGCCTATGCATTATTGAATGCTATCACTCTCCCTTCCATTGGCTTGCACAAGCAGAATCTAAGCAAGCCCTTCCTCAACGCTCTCAGAACATCATCTGCCAACCAACAACCAACAGCACAGTGACCTATTTTGAAATAGTTCTCCACTTCCACATAAACACATAAACTTTAAAAACAGTCACCTTTGTTTGTTTTCCCATAAGGGACATGACCAGAAATGCTCTCAACTTCACTAAACACTTCAAGCATTAAAACTCCATTCTAACGTCCTCTTTAACAAGGACCACATTCTTCTAAGTACTTTTACTACATCAATCATAATTTCAATATGCACTCAGTTAGTTGTGCAAGCCCATCAAAACATATCTCCCATGCTGACATCATGTAGACAACTAAAAAGAGATGAACAAAAACGTCTCACTCTGACAAGTAAGAGGTAATTGCCTGTGAACGGCAACTGATGTGCAGTTCAAGTTAATTAAGACTGGGTCAAATTAATTAAGACTGGGAGATGAGGACATTCTTTTTTGAGCAACAATCTGATAACAACTGAATTAGCTGAATCTCCTCTTTTAAGTTCAAGACAGTAGTAAGTAATTCTCAACACAGTTAAGTTCCACAATGCAAGAACTGTAAGAACTGTCACATACTGACTTCATCTTTTGTGCTACATTGATTCCTCTCGTTTCTTGGAAGAGAATACAATGTGGGTAATCTGTTGTCAAAGATCACTGAAAGACTGTGTGCTGCTCTTGTTCAAAAGCATTAATCTGGGGCAAATGCAGTTGTATTTTGTCCTCTTTTATTTCAGCCTATCTACAGACAATCTGAACTGATGATAATCTCCCTTCCCTTTAATCACCTTTTACAACAAATTAACATATGTCTTCATCAGTAGCCTTCCCCGTGCATTTCTTTTCAAACTCCACATTCAACCATGACAAGAACCTAAATTGTGTGATGCTTCATCATACTACAAAAGCCCCATTTAAATGATACAAACTGCCTTTTCATAATAGTCTTGGTAATAAACTTGTTTCTCATTTACGGTGTCTCAGTGTAATTCAGACATGCTAAAAACATTTAACTCTGATCATATAAATTACAACAGATCCATACAACTCTTTAAAGAGCTTGGTATTAAGCACTGCTTGAATTGCTGTTCTTATAACTAAAACATAATTATTTTTTGCCCAGTGGACCATTTTGATAACATGGTCACATTCCCGTACTTTTCAAACCAATTAAACTGGCAATGGACATTTAATTTTCCATTAAATTGGCTGAGTTGCATTTGACCCACAATCTCTCATCTCATAAAACAGAATATCTTACTGGAGTTTTAAGCAGAATCCAAATCTTCTTTTATAAAAACCTATGCAAACAAAAAACTACTCAAGGAAGATCATATACTCATCCAATGAAATCTGCTGTGGTGCTGGTGCATCTGGCTACACCTGTACCACATTCCAAGTGCCCACGGGAACCTGGGTTGAAGTCCAACCAGGGTAATTTCACAATCGCACCCCATCTCTCTCTCTCCCATGCTCTCCCTGTCAGCTTCTTCACTGACCTATAACCCACAGTAAGTTAACAGTAACTTAACTATTACTAATAGTGTACTGATATTTTAGGCCAATACAATTACACAACATGACACTGAAAACCTAATGTATGCCTCAGCAATGTATTTTATTAAAAGTAAAACAAAATAGGCCTACAAGGTCCAAACTATGATTAGATCAAATATAGCAATACAAAGTAACAACTGTCATTACACATAAATTACATATTTCATCAACTATGCTTATTAAATTGCTGGCATGCCTTGTGGCGAAATGAAACATTATATCCCTTCATCCTTGTCTCCATAAAGAAAAACATGTTCATGTTCATTGAACAATTTGAATGGCATGCCGATGACCCATGTACCACTTGCTGCCTTCCCTTTCGTGATACTGTTCATTCAAGAGTTTTACTGTGTCTGGTGGAATGGTTCCATTTCATTTGTATGATGGGTGCAGGTTATTTGTATGGGTGAACAGGCACTCATGCAGATTGCTATGGCCTCTGTGCTGGTCCAAGGCGTGAGTTCAACTCATATCAATATACAAGAGGGGACACCTTTAACAGCCAGATGACCGAGAGACCTTGACAGATTCCATAGGCTATTATATCCACTCCAGGGATCTTGCCGGTCAATGAACATTGCTTTAGGCAATCTCTGACAGGTCTAGTAGCCTACTGTTTAGACATAGGTAGTGACCACTGATTAAACTCAGAATTACCACAATAAAAGGTAAACTGATTGTTACAATCAAGTATAGGACACTCATTTATTATGACCGCCGCTAGCGAAGCTAGTGATTGTCAAAGTTTTTTTTATTCTTTTTTTTTTTTTCCTGTCATCTACTTCCTGAAATTTTGGTCAACGATACCCGGGACACCGAAACACCGGGGCACATGAAATTTGGTGGGTATGTAGCCCCACTAGACTTTTACGGAAAAATTTTGTTTGGTCCCTGGGGGCCACTCCGCCCCTCCGCTGGGCCCCCCGAAACCCAAAAATGCAGTTTTTCCTAAATAACTACCTGAACCGTGGCACCGAGGATGAAGAAATTTGTATGGTATGTTGGTCTCAAGGGCCCACATCAACTTAGCCCATAATCACTAATTTGTTATTTGCATAATAAATAAATCTGAGAATGTTTATCGGACATGCTTGGTTTTTACTGCAGGTACGTTAATCTAAAGTTGTATCAATAGCCTACAACCTAAATAATGTTAGGCCTACCGTTGGTTGAGTGATGGAGGCCAATTTCATTATTAGCCATAGCCTAAAGGAGCTAAGTGAGTTACAGGCTGGGACATTTCTGCTTGCTAAATAGGTTTTTCTGCTGTTGATTCGCTCACGGTCCTTGGTGGCCCTGTCAGTGCTTTGTAAAATGTTGCATTAAGACCACAATTCCCATTCCCAAACAATCCTCTGTTTTCAAAGGTGTTTCAGTAACGTTAAGGAAGAGCATGGCTCAAAGTAAAGTAATAGGGCTGAGACGACGTAATTGACTAGCCTACATTAATTCGTCAAAGTGAATCATTTGTGTCAACTCGTCACAACGTAGATTTATTAACGCACCAGTGATGATCTAGGGCTACATCTCCATTTAAAGCAATGTTTTAGAGCGCACTTTGAGAGATGTATCCAGGGCAGGGCTGTTGCACGTGCTACAAAAATAATTCTGTGCGATGGATGATTTACCAACTGATACAGTTTTGCCTATGGCTATACATGCGTGAGACTGAGACGCTTGTTTGTTTGAAGTGCTTGTTTAGGGTGTGAGAGGTGAATCGATGTGCTTTGATTCCAGCTTGGTAGTTGTAGTCTATGCGATTAAAAAGCACGTGTGTGTGGGAAGTATCCAAACAATGATATAACACTTTCATTATGGCTGCTTTAGCCACAGACCTTCAGCTACTGTACATTGGGTCCCATTTAGAAGTGGCCACTTCATTCGCGCTTTCTGTGATTCACGCAGCTGGGTGAAATGTATTACATTAATGTATTAATGTACTACAAATCTATTCGCAGCGCCAGTAGGCTACCTGCTGTGCGGCTCGCACACACACACACACAGGCATGCCAAACAAGCATACACAAAAGTTTCAAGAGTGGGGGATGGAGTAGAAGATGGATACAAATTGATTAGTGTGATTTATGTTCGCGGAACAGATGTACAGGACTGAGCGGCGGTCATATTTTGTACCACTATGCGGTACATCTAGTTTTTTATTAAAACACAGACTAGCCGATAGTCCACTCATACAGCAACTTTTAAAATCACATAGCCACACACTGACCAAAGGCCTATCATAACCACAGAAAAGATACTTTTGCTGCCTCTGCCTTGTCCAGTGTGGACATGTGTCACACAGAATATTTGGATTTTCTTTAACAGAGTGTCTATTTACACCCCTGGTATGAATAGCCTTGGCCACACAGCTGAGCTATTCATACCCTGTGACATAACAACAAAAAGACGTTGCTCACATGCACAAAAAACATGGCGGACATTCGTTTTTAATCAGCAGAAAGTGAAGAATTCTGAAAGGTTTCGGCACTATATCTCTTCAGATAGAAGTTTTAGACTGAAAAGTTGTGTTTTATTTTCATAATCTTGGTTCAGTGAACCAGGGCCGTAGTCACCAAAGACATTGAGGGGGACGTGTCCCCCCCAATATTCAAATATGACCAAAATGTCCCCCCCAATATACGGACAAAATATAATAAAGAAAACGCTATACTGCAGGAAACCAACAATCACCACAATCTGAAATGTAGTCAAACGTAAATAACGCACACATTTGTGACCTATGGTTCCAGAGAGAGTAGCCTACACCCCTGAGTGGTTTGTCCTGGTGGTTTTTCGTTTTTCGTTAGATAGATAGATAGATAGATAGATAGATAGATACTTTATTGATCCCCAAGGGGAAATTTAAGGGTCAAGGGTTAGTGGCGTGCGCTATCAAAAGCTTCCATTTACTGTACCATAGGGCAGGCTACTATGGTGCGGTAGGGCTGTCAACAATATCGCTAAAGCTACGGTCCAATTCTCACAAATCTTGTTGGAAAGGTGTAGCACAGGCTAAGGAAAGCCCATTATTTTTTTTCGGAGCCGATAAGACTCAAAGGGAACTTTGAAGCATGTTCCATATTGTAGGCTATTTTCCTCGCAATGATGGCGAAAATTAAACGTAGTGCCCATTTATTTTAAATGATAAATTTGTGCGTGCATGTGTCACTGATTTCTTTCACGTCTTACAAATAATGCATACATATGTTAGTAGTAATGTCAGAAATGATCCCGTTTATAGACCTCTTAGAAATAGTTGTTGCATCTTGCATGTTACATTTAGATGCGCACTCATCGCACATCCCTGCAGGCAAAACGTAGGCCTACGACTCAAATGTGGCGACGGCACACAATTTGTGAAAAAACGTTTACAATGCACTGGCGGTGATAGCCTACACTTAATGTGAATCGCGGACAATAACCAAAGAAAGGAATTTGCACCTCCATTCACCAAGTAAAGGCTGTAGTAGGTTCTACATGTTGGCACAAAACGTCATTTCTGTCAGAAAGGAGCCTATAATGCATGGGGTAACGTGAGGTGATTCAGGCAGAAGAGGGGCCTTGGCCTATTCCTGAATCCTGTCCCTTTCAAACTACGTTAAAATTGTGTGATTAGCCACCAGCATAATATAATCAAAATCAAAATACAAAATCCTATTAGGCTTTAGGTCCAAACATATAAGTCTAAGCCTTAGTTTAAAATCTTTATCTTCAGGTGTAAGTAATTAGTCATTGTATTCTGTGTAATATAGAGATTAATAAAGATACTCTAGTTTGTAATTTCTTTTAAAATATTAATTTGGGAGACAAATGGAATCATACCACAGGTCTATGTCCAGGGATGGATTAGCCTACTGAATGGGCCTACTGGGCCCAAGAGTTCAGGGGGCTCTGAAGCCCAAGCCTCTGCGTGAAGTTGCTTCTTCTCCACCCTTCTCTTCTCTTTCCACAAAACTTACCAGAAGCCATCATTTAAAGGGTAATTTTTAAAAAATCTTTCGGGGGAGCAAGTCCCCGAACCCCCCTATCTTAATTGGATTTAACCATGCCTATTTGAGTTCCAGTTTGGAATACCCTAATTGACTAACTTAACTAATTACTTGTTTGTGATTTTTAATAATATTTTTGCATGCACGGAAATGTATTGAAATTCTGAAATACTAGTTAAAGCAACACAGGCTTTTTCCTTTAGCTTACAATATGGAATGGTATTGCACTGTAATGTTGTTGTGGTGGTAGGATAGGCTTTCATCTCAGCTCATTTCACTGAGATTAGTCTGGTTTAGCCTGGATCCAGCTCAAATTTAACCCCGCCCACAATTCGGTCTGGACTTGCTCCATTGATGACAAGCTTCTATTAAAACTTGAGAACTGTGCGGACCAATCGAATCGTCCCGGGCGGGCTTTATACAATGATGGACAGATGAGCAATGGTGCCTATTCATTCACGTGACCTGAGCGCAGTTCGGTTGAATCCAGTTGCTTGGTTAAGATACGTAAGGGATAACGGCCGCTGAGGTGTCCTGTTATATATGGAATTAATGGACGAGGGCGAGGGGCAAAGAACTCCCTGACGCGCAGCGCCCGAGTCCATTAATTCCTTATAACTGGACACACCTCGAAGGCCGTTATCCCTCTTATCACCCGGTTGCCACTGTAGAGCAAAGGAAACGCGGTTCAGTTTAAAAAGAAGCTCACTAGTTTAGCTTGTTGTACAACTTTCGTTGGCCCTATAACAGCGATAGCATGGACAGTTAGCTTCTAGTTGATTCTATTGTTGCAAAGCCTGCCTCCAGGCTCAACCGTCGTCCTACTATCGTTGTTATAGTTACCATTCATAAGCATTGATATGGAACGGCGATTAAACTTTTTTTACCAGATCTATTTCATAGGTGTCCCGTTATTCAGAATTAAAAGCCACCCCGCCAGCCAATCAGAAAAGAGTATTTCTTCTCTCTGGGTGATAAAACATGTTAACGTACAGGGCCGTCACTAGACCCTTTTTACAGGGGCACATGCCCCAGTATTTATAAACAGTGCTCCAGTAAAATCTCAGAAAGAGTGGATGTTTTCCCACTCTAAAATGTACTCTAAAATGTAATAAGATCGTTTTATCCCCAATAGAATCAAAACATGCACATTCCGTGTGTCTGTGTCTGCGTAGAATTGTTCTACTACAGACAATGGTAGATCGCAGCAGCAATTTACTAGCTACAGAAGCCGCACCATAAATATCCTAGCTGATGTTACAAGATGTCATACACTCAAGTATTCCTCCTCGTAATGAGGTTATTTTAGAGAATAATTGTAAATTGCATTTAGTAATTTAGTCCATGAAACTATAGCTCATATAGTCTACTTCATAGAAGAATAGAAGAAGAATAATGTCATTATGGATTTGTTTTTTTGGCTTATATTCAGTGAGCAGAACTTAACGTGAAAGGCAGAGTTAGAATTTCAGATATGTCCCTCCTTGGCTATGTATTCTAAAGATGGAGGCCAAACATGGCTGCGGCCACACAGGTGACTCGCATATGTATTCTGAATGGCAGGTTCTACGCTTACGAGAATACTTTGATTTGTTGGTGGAAGTAATTACACATGAATGAGCACATATTTTGAAAGAAAAAAAAGGTTTTTGCTAAGAATCGACCCAAAAAATTACAAAATGTAGCTTTAACAAGCTAGCTAGCAAATGTAAGTCTGTTAAAAGTAAAATGCCCAGTGATGGACTGTGATCAAAAAACGGCCCTGGCGTTGGCCCTATTTTCAAACCCAACAACGGCATGTAAATAATCAAGTGTAACCTTTTGATTTATTCTCAAAGTGAACCAGACTGACTGATGCATTTTACCTTTAAAAGCAACATTTTGGTGGGGAGCATGCCCCCGGACACCCCTAGATGGGGGGGGGGGGGTCTTAGGTCTTAAGTCTAGTGATGCCTCTGTTAACCTTACCATCATAGTTGGCAATGTAGCTGGCATGTACATTTTACACCCTTTTTCCTGTTCGCAGCAGGGAGTGACACAACATTTTCGCAAGTCGGTCTACATTACCATGAGATAAGGTAGGTTTTGAAGAAAACAACCATATCTGTCAGTGTATTAACATAACCATAGCCTAGTTGATCTGCTGGTAAAAGCAAATGATGTGCATAGAGCCCGTGGCCCTGTCCAGATGTCATCTACAGTAAGGGCTTTTAAGGCCTGTCCAGTCAGCCCAACCAGGAACTCCATTTCCAGCAATCAAGGAGGAGACAGGACCTGGACACAAAGAAGGCAGAACAACGCACAGACACACTACAGCCATAACAGGTCATGTATAACAAAGTATGGAGGAAGGTGGGTAATGTCTCATATCATGTTACATGATAAAGAGGGTATGCTTTTTAAAAAACCTTACCTGATTGGATTTGCTGCTGAATATATTTTAATAATGAACTTTTTTGAATTCCCTGATGGGCTTCTGCCCCCCTTAGCTAAATACATGCACTGTTAGCTTGTAAAGGCACATAAGATCTATCCACATTGCTCCAGTTTCCAATGAGTCAGCACATACCCTAGCTGAGTGGTTACAGCCACTGTGTTATGTTAGACCACAGTCCCATATCACATAAGATTCCTGGATGTACATAAAAGGCAGATTAATTATCCATGATACAAGCCCAGCTGGAAATTCATGTACAACCTAAAGGTCCAGGTGTTAAAAAAAAACTCGCTCCCCTCTTTAAACACTGCATGTGAGACGCACATCCTTGGACAGCGTGAGTAATTTGGGTCATACATTTTTAATAGCCATGCTCAGTCAGCACACAAGCCCAGTGGAGAGTGAAGGAGTTCCTGCAACCTGACAAAACACTTTGTCATTCCATTTTACAGATGACTTCCCCTTACCCCTGGTGCTCTATAGGTTTAGCCACATACATCTTTTTTTAAGCAGCTTTCCAAAGGCCAAGGTACTTACGTCAAGAGGAAGCCTGCAGCCTCAAGGGAATGCAGCCGTATGCATATTGACAAACATTGTAATTGTGGTTAAGAGTCTCAAAAGCAAAGTCTTGTCAAGGAACCAATGGCAGACTCTGTTTCGACTAGTTTGTTTTTTGATTTTAACCATAGGAGGGGGAAACAATTGTGATTTGAGAAATTTATAGTAAAGGGAATATTGTTTTTAAAGCACTTCCCTAGCTAATGATGAAATTAGCCACAATATTGATTGCTTATTTGCAGTGGCAGATTGTGTTTCATTGCAGTGCATGCATTACAGCTATTGTATCCTGCAGCACATGCAGTTCATATTCTTCGCTAAAAGAAAATCTCAGCAGGACAGTAATCAGAACAGCACATTGCTGGACATCTTCTCATGGGGACCAGAGAGAAGGGAGTCATAGAAAAAGCATCTGACCACTGAAAGCTTAGGTTACTCGAGGTCAGGATCGGGGGGGCTGGCCTCAGGTTACAGGCTCTCCCCTGCCAGTGCTGCCTAAGTCATCATTTTACCAAAGAAATGCAACCTCACTGGTGAGCTGAGGGGCTGCTATCACTTTACCTCCCTCTCAATTTCTGAAAAAAATATAGAAGTCCTCTTTCAGTGCTCATTTGAAGATCTTCTCTTCCTCCTGGGATTGGGTTTCAGGGATATATAATTAGTTCCCAAGTGGCCAATGTAGGAAATCATGATCATGGAACTTTGTTGGTAAAGCAAACACGTCTCAGTACATGTTCCTAGTCATTAGACTGAGATGCAACCCTTTCAGCATGGTAGTTGTACATTCAAACTCGGGATGTATGCATATTTTATATCATTTTATATGCATATATATTTTATTGAAATTATATTATGTTATTACTGTAACTAGATGTACCACATAGTGGTACAAAATATGACCACCGCTCAGTCCTCTCCGCGAAAATAAATCACGCTTGTCAATTTGTCTCCATCTCCTACTCCATCCCCTACTCTTGCAACTTTTGTGTATGCTTGTATGTGCGTGACTGTGTGTGTGCGTGTGTGCATGCGTGTGAGTGTGTGTATGTGTGAGAGTGTGTGCTTGCCTGTGTGTGTGTTTATGTGTGTGTTTGTGTGTGTTTGTACATGTGGATGTGTGTAAGTGGCATGCGTGTGTATCTGCACATGTGGATGTGTGTGTGTGTGCATGCATGTGTGTGTATGCGTGCATGTACAGTATGTGTGCATGCATGAGTGTGTACGTGCGTGCGTGTGAGTGTGTGCGTGCCTGTGTGTGTTTATGTGTGTGTGTGTGCCTGTGCATGTGGATGTGTGTGTGTGGGCATGTGTGTGTATGCGTGTGTGTGTTTATGTGTGTGTGTGTGAGAGAGACAGTCCTGCCTTGTAGCTCCTCTCCTCATCATCCTCTACCAGCAACCCTTCGTTCAACACCACCATCTACAGGCCAATGGGTATACTAAATTTCACTAAATGTACACATAAATTAATTTATTTTATGCCTCCCCATGGATGAAATTCCACGAAACTTGGCATACCCCCAGTGGATGTCAGGTTAATCATACAAATGAAATTTGGTGCAGTTCAGAACATTGGTGCAGTTTGCAGGACATTTTTAAATTAACAATTTAGAAATTAATCAAGATTCATCAATATAAATACAAGATTCTATGCTTGCAAAATATGAATATCCCAGGCTGGAGAGTGAGAGCGTATACATGAATCAGCCAATATGAATTGTATGCATCCGAATAATCAGCCAATATGAATTGTATGCATCCGAATGAAAAGAAAACAGTGCAAAGTGAGACCAGATGTTTTAAACATAAAACAAGATATTTTAGGCCATAGCCTCCTAAAGTGAGTCAGATGAGTTGTGTATCTAAATGGTCTTGCCATTTGTGGGTGTCTCACTGGTGCATTGTCAACATCTCTTACAGGCTCATTAGAAGCTGTCTTTTTATCTTTATGGCTTTCATAAAGGCCTTCATCTATACATTTTTCACACAGTCACTAAGCATGTTGTTCCATTCAGCATTCATGTCAAACAATTCAACCTTCCCTCACGTTGGCCCCTATAGGACTTTGCTTTGATCAGCTAATACTGTGAGCACATCTCAGACTTGATTGAAGCAATCTGTGCCGAAAATAATGTACTAATTTGCATGATGTGGTGCACCTCTGTCTTTGCAGTGCAATTTCAGTTGTTGTGATTTATTATCCCTACCTGCACTGCTCTATAATACCTTTTCCACAGACCATAAATTCACCTCAGTCAGATCATTGGCATTCTTGTGTAATTAGACCTCCACAAAAACGTTTAAATGTCAGTCAGTATCGAGATACATGATAAAAGAAAGTCTCAGCCATTAATTGCAATAACAACTTGGTGGCTCTCTATCAGAAGAAGTGATTTGTTTACATTTCAGTGATAGCTAAGGTGAGTCCAATACAGCTGACTAATAATTTCCTCCGGACCAAAAACAATTAAAATCCCTTTTCCAATTATAAAGCCCCTATTAATAAACCAGCACGCTAATTTTCTCTGAAGAGTGATCAATAGGTTGTGGACTGTCATTGATTAATACAAATGAGAGAATGCGATCCCATGAGAAATCCCAAGAAGCTCACCAATAGTGTTTGGTAGAACACCGTAACAACCTTCTCTACACATAATGAAGGTAACATTCACACACAGTTGTACAATGTATGAAATAAGACTGAGAAAATCATTTTTATCATGACAGTGCAGAAAAAAACACGTTTTACCTCCCAAATCTTTGTTCAAGTTTTCTTGGGAACACAATTAGTTATATAATGGACACTTTCAAGCTTGTTGTTTCACACCTAGAAACACAATGAGTCAGTCCCTTTCCTCAAGAGAAACTTGAATGTGCAATTCAATTACTTCATACAATATAATTATGCTCATACAACGTTGACTGGGAATCCTGCTGGTAGAACACCATTGTATTATACACATTCTACACACAGAAATAATGTTATTCTCTTCTTAAAAGTCAGTCATTTTTGACGGAGCACTCAGTCTTAATGTAAGTGATGCAACACTAGGCTTCCATCTCTTTCAATAACACTATGATCAGTGACTAAATGTACCAGTGAGCTGCAAAAGGAAAAAGGGAGGATTAAAGAAGTTGGTAGAGGTGAGAGCTGAATGGACAGAAAATGCCCATTAGGAAAGCACTCTGTTCTTGCCTACTGCGGCTTAAACAACTATTGGATTCAGCTTTTCTGCTTCACTTCCACTTAGTTACAAGATGCAAAGTGACCTGACCGGCACAGACACAGTGCTAAGGACATGAACTGAAGCAGGCGAATTGAGCTTCAGACACAGCTCTTCACCTCCTGGTAAAGGACACACACTCATAGCAGCCACAGGGCTGCACACAATATGTCTATCAAAATCCTTGTTCCTGTAAAGGATGCTTGCCATGAGTGAAACAACTCTTCAGCTTTGGCAATTTATGTCAAACCTGATTCCTCAGATCTTGCACATGGCTGTTGTGTTTCTCAAAATATATGGTCATAATAGTTTTATTAGGTTGTTATTTGTTTATTCTTAGTACTGCCTGCTGCCATAACTCAAATGGCCCACAGGGTGTCTCTTAGATTCTAGCACACATTGTATACTGTATTAAACCAACATCTGACAACCACATGAACAGGAACCATGATGAACTTCAGAAAAAGGAGTTGTTTGTGAAAGTAAACTGTTTACGCCATCCATTTTAAAGTTAACACAGTGTATTTTAAAACCAGGTGTCAGAGCTTAAGCTCCCACTTAGCTGGCAGTGCACTGTGGGTAGTCCGTATACACAGTGGCTCACCAATGCAAACCATCGCTGAAACACAAACAGTTGTGTTTACTTCAGATGATATTAAATCATGGTCATGTTTAATGTCTTAAGGGGCAGTTGGATTATAACAATATGAAGCTCACTGATTTAAAGTAACCTGCAGAAAGCTGAACCAGCTGTCACATTGCAGTCTTGAACCTAAGGTGAGTGTGGTGACCATAACAAAAATCTATTTTTTATCCATTTTGTGTCTGACCATGTAAAGCTCACTCTTGAAGTGTTCTGTATAAATAATGTTTATTATTGTTATATTATTGCAAGGGACATCAAACATGAAATTAAGACCTTTGGATTGATATCTTGCTTTAGATGTTTGGGAGTCATGTTACCTATGACACACATTAATTTGATTAAAATATATTTAGCCAGTCACTGTGGTATAAACAGGACAGATGGGGTAAACTGTGTGTGTTCCTTACAGTCCCATTACAAACACCAAATGGATCCAGATAAGAAAATAATACTGGTGTTCTAGGGCTGACAGTTATTGCCTGTGTGAACACATTACGCTGAGCCACTTGACTTTGTTTGCTTCCCCTGGTGGAGTCAGTTTGTGGCCAGGCAATTACTTTTCATTAACCTACTGCTTTCATCAGCAAAGCTGCACACGAGAGGTTCTTCATCTATTTTATTGCTAGTTTTGGACTGCATAGCTCTCTCCTCCAATAAATAGGATTACGTTGACCCTCTCTAGGTAAGGGGCTACTGGTTTCATTGGTGAATTACAGTGCACATACACCATCCCCCAGCACAGGCTCTTCACCCAGTTTAAGTGATTCCAACCAGTATGAGAGGAGCCAGGGCCCTGTCACTCTATGGGTCCCACATGAGGAGGAGGCTCATGTTGTAGAGAAAGTAGATGGAATGACAATATGGACATGAGTATTAATTGCTGACTGTTATAATTAAATACCTTTTACGAAGGTTACAGAAGATACCATTGTGTGCTGTTCATTTGTTTTGCCATGCAAAGGTTGTACTCTGTCTTAATGTTTGGTTGCTTTGTATCAGTATCTATTGCAATGTAATGTAACATGTAATGGAAATCATGTTACATGTAATGGAAATTATTTTAAGCTAATAAAGTTAAATAACTTTATAACAAAATAACTAAATAACAAAATAATAGGCCTACTGCATGCTTTCTATCTATTTGAATCTGTTTAGAGTTGCACCATGAGTGGTGCAACTGTCAACGTTGTTATATTTTTATGTGAACTAACAACATCTGACATGTGATATCCCCTGACTAATGACAATATAAAATTTATGAATTTCCATCAGCATCAATCATTGCAGGCGAAATGCTGAGCAACTGCATCAGATTAGTGGATTGTAATTGGTCTGAAGACTGTTTCTCTTCTCTGAATAATATATATTGATTGGCAGAGCAGTGACCATGACTTAATTCAATCTTGAGCCTACACCATTCAGTTCAGGCTGAAGTGCATGCCACATTTGATCTCAGCCTTTCTATTTCATATTAGACACTATACGCCTGTATTCTGATATGATTATTTAGTTGATCAGCAGCAAAATTGCACAATAACATTTCAGTAAACATGATAATATTATGACAGAGGAGAAGCAGTGCAATATAAACAAAATAGAAATAAACTAATTTATGATGTCAGGTAAATGCCATCGACTTTCTCAAATATTTTGTGGGTTGTCATGCTTCCACTTAGATAGCAGGAGAATAAATGATAAACTACACACAGCTACAGTGTACACACTGAAGTGAACATGTGGCCATGCTTTAGCACTCTGTTAGTTAATCTATAATTTAGTCTGCAAATGTGCTTAATGTTGGTCTTAATGCTTCTGCAGCTATGCTTTCAAGGTGTTAAGGAGCAACTTTGAGAGATGGTCCAATGCGTTACTGTCACTCACCAGGATGCTCGTTCGTGGAGATGTGCTCTGAATGTGTCAGCCATTGACAGTGATGGTCCGCAGAAAGTGATGACAAGGCAGCCATGTTGGCAGAAGGCCCAAACTATACATTGATGTTGTTTGCCCACAACATCACCATCAGGTAAGGGAACAGCATTGTCTACTAAAAACCAAATTTAGCAAAATTGTTAATAATGTCAGAGGTGTTTTTTATTATTTAAAAACAGCTTAAGGTTAGGTTAGTTCTTGCATCCCTGTTCTTAAACTCAAGCTTTGGGAATGTAGTTTTGGAAAGTTGGAAATCCATTTACAGTATAGTGAAAAACTGAACATCTGGCGCAGATACAGTACCTGTGACATATTACTCATTCAACCTGAGATAGGAGAAAAGAGCAGGAAGGAGAGCATTCTTAAAATCTGGCATTTTTTCACATATCTCTGTTTCTCAAGGTGACTGAGTACTGTCAGTACAAAAAAATGGAAGAAATCGGTGCTATAGCTCGAGTTGCTGCAGCCAATGGCTAGAGCAGCCAGGCAGCTAGTGCTACACTCTGGGAGCATATATATATTTAAAAATATTTTTGTGTTGATGAATGTGATGGATTTGATGGATTCTGATTAGCTGTCAGCTTATTTAGTGATCCCAGATGATATCGTTCTTCATTGTTGTTATCATTATAGTTTATGTGTGGACATCGTCATTCATATTAGCTAGAGCAATATGTTTTTCCGTTATCATGATAGTCATTCTTTATCATTCAGCTCTTTAGAAGAGAGTGATATGTAATGTGTTTGCAAGTGCAAATGCCAATTTGAGGTAATAACTATGATTTTGGTCCATTGTACAATCAGTGGTCAATGTGTAAAATCACCTGCAGATGGTCCATTTGTAGTCTCATAGTCTTAATTAATCTCAATTATATGTGAACTGACAGTCTACTACAAACAGTACTCATAACTTAATGCAGTCAGCACACAAACATTTGTTTTTGTAAAAGTGCACCTGCCAAAGGGATATGTAATCAATCTCATACATCTCTGAGGGATTCATCTGGTTTTTCTCATCTGCACAGACACAGCAATTTGCTATTTGGTTGGGTGAAGGAGTGGACACACACACACACACACAATGACTAAAGACTAGTGGAGAATGACACAGGTAGTTATACACACTGCTCATATTCCTGCACTCATAGTCAACAGTGGCACTTTTTTTTCTTGATGCACATCACGACTCAAAGTGGTTTGTGAATGTCGTGTGCATATGCAAATCTACAGAAATCAATCTTGATCTCCTTGCTCCTCTGACATGAGTAATCCACTGACTCTTAGTCTAGTCAGGTTTTTAATCAAGTGCCTCGGTGGGCTGCTTGTTAAGCTCAGAATCCAAATGCACTTCAACAGGCACTTAATAAAGACGTGACAGTCCGATATACACAGGCTGGCTGCACAGAGTCAACTTGTCTTAGTCTGGCCTCAGAGGTTGACTGGAATCCAAGAGTGATCCACCTTGCCAACCCTCACTGAAACCCCAACAAATATAATCATACCTTTCATTGGCTCGATAGCTTGTCACTGGCTTTCAGAAAAAGAAATATAGACAGAGAGCTCATACCTAGGGATGTGAAGAAAAGGACCCAGGTGTATGGCCCATATAATTTGAATATAATCATTTTAATACATCATAGGCTGACAAGCTGAGAAATATATGGACAGTCTTTTTGATTATGTGATGCAGCACCCAGCAAAGATCAGCGCACCTACTCTCTCTACTAATCTAATTTGGCAGTCAAGAGACGTATGCATACTAAGTGTGGGCTTGGAGTCAAACATAGTTTTGGGTACATCTAAGCCAACAAGAACAGTGTATGCTATGCGTTAATGAGAGAGGTGTGTAATTTCCCTGAACTAACCACACATACTGTGCACCTGTTCTCAGTCTCACAAACATGGACGTAATGAAATGGGACACAGCAATGATTAAAGCCTTTCATCTTGCAACAACCAGCTGCATACATTATGAATAACTGCACTGAAATTGCAAACATATCAAATGGTTCATTCTCATCCATTTAAAGTAGATCTGTGAGATGGGGTGTTCTCCTGGAGTCAGCTCTGCTTTCACTCTGGGAAACTTTCAACCACATTCAGGAATGACACACTTTGCCCTGCTGCATGAAGCTGCACCAACCATCGCGGAGACATGCAAATGTTCCGCTGACTCCAGCTACTGTACCATGGCCGTTTGTGTGGCGTCAGCATTTCAGACGCTGAAGGTTAAGATTTATGGGTGCGCTTCATGTGAAATCCACCTTCCGTCAGCGAGGAAGGAACAGGAGGCTTTTGATTTAGTCGTCTGCTGTCGTGTTGGGAGCTTCCTCCTGTGGCTTTTCCTTTTGCTGTCATTTCATAGCTTCCTCCCAAGGGATGATCGCCATTCTGTGGCAGTATAGGACAACACTTTGAAGAAGGGTAACTGGCAGTTAATGGAGAAAAACACAGAGATACCTCACAATGATAATTGTCTATGCCTATATATGGTGGAATTGTTGACATTTCAGCTGCCATATTTTAGTCAGCTGGAAAAAGGAGGACTAAAATGCCAATGAATAAGTAGAACATTTCATAATCAGAAATATGTCACTGTTAGATGGGAATTTAAATATATGCACTGTGGTGGAACAGGGGCTGTTTTATCAACACATTAAGGTTAAGGGCAAAGACAGAGCCACACTCGCGAGGCTGTAACATGGCAATGAATCAATGTCTTGATTGTCTGATGGAACAACCCGGCCTGGCCTGTACATTCTTAAATGCTATTTTACTTAGGCTTATATCAGTGAATCAAACAAGCTGACAGCATTCATTACCTCACAGCAAATGTGTATGTCTCTTTCTGTGGCCGGTTTTGGGTACTGGTTTGATTGTGTAGTAGGAGTGGTGCAGAATATAAATGGATTATTCAGAAAAGCGCACACATCATGCAATCCAGTTATTTTTGTTTATAAAGCCAACTTGCTTTTCTTTCCCAGTCACCTCTCACCGAAGTAGACAGACCCAGAGTACATAGTGGTGTGTTACCAGAGAGGGGAAAGTGACAATCTTGGGAATGGGAGTTTCACCTCACTCTGCAAATTTTCCTGGCTCTGCACTACCTAACTGATCTCATCATGGCAAACATAATTTGCTGATCACAGCTGATTTAAATCATCAAGAGCACCATGATTACAGTGACATCAATCACACATACAGAGAACAGGGACATACAGAACAGGGACATACAGAGAACAGGGACATACAGAACAGGGACATACAGAACAGGGACAGATAGAGAACAGGGACAGATAGAACATTCTGAGAGCAGGTGTGCCGAGAAGCCTGGACTAGAAAAGAATTCGGATAGAAACTGCAAAGCCAAAAGAAAGGCAAATGTTGTAATGACATGACACTGCAGTCATTCGTTGTAAGTTGTTTGCATTGCTTGTATAAAATTTGTTTGCATGTAAACTGCTGTCTTATGCTGCTTGCATTAGTGTAACTCACAGCATCATGAATCATCACATCCATAATGGCCAGGAATGACAGCTGCTCCACCCATGATGTAGCCCATCACGTCACCCAAGGGGCAAGCAAATCACCACACTGACAGGAAAAATTATGTGTGAAGAAAATATATTTTCTGTCATTACAGATGCCGCACGTAATATGTAGTTGTAAATTGAATTTATCCTGCTTTCAACAAACTATTTTGGATACAAATCATTGTTAAATGAATGCAACCTCTCTGAACAACTCAGTTGTCTACATGGGGCTCTGCAGTATAAAATGGCAAAGCACTTTGCTAATGTGCTTGCCACACACATAATGAAATCTTATATCTCTCAAAAGACCGGATACAAACAGATACAAGTTAGACACTGCAGAGTTCTTTGTTGCATTTCTTTATCCACACTAGCCTAAGACATAGCCTGCCACAGACCTCTAAAAGCATGAGGCTGGCAGTCCTACAGAGAAATCAATATGCAAAATGCAAGGTCTACTCCTCTCTTATCTTGCAGTTACAGAATCAAATCCAGCGCAATTTCAGGAATGCATGTTAGCAAAACACAGAGAGAAACCAAATATAGTGTATCAGATTTATACTGAGCATGAAGGAAATTGAATGTGTTTTGTGATGTATAATTAGAATATATATCCTCAACCTTTTATTCCTCATTCTTAATCTTTCTCACAAGTATTTATGTGACCTCCCTTTTGATTCGTATGTCAATCTGATATGCAGGAGAAACACAGACATTATACAGCATTAGGGTTCAACCCCAGCTACAGATTTGGCTGCTGTTACATCTATGGCATTGCAGGAGCACCTGTTCACATTTTATCTCACAGTTTGGAGCAGGAAGATATCTTAGTATCAGTCATTTAAAGAAATCAACCATACCATAAAAGCGTGCCTCCTCATCCGTGAGCCTAATACAGTTAGTTGTCGGATCATGAACCATGAATATAATTTAAGGAAATGGCTTAGCCCCAGGAATGAGTTAACAACTCACACTAAACACACATGTAAAAGGAACACACACACACACACACACACACACACACACACACACAGCCTGCATTCGATACCATGCTTCAGTACTTCCGTGTGTTTGGTTTGGTGTTTCTGTCACACCCTGAATCATGACGACTTATTTTGTTGTTTTGTGAGAGAGAGAACACTCTCAGCTAAACTAACTGTTTTGAAGGGTTAAGGTAGCAAGGCTTAGGGAGCAATCACTCAGTCTTTAACTCCTAATGGGGCACCACACATGCAGTTGGACTGCAATGCCCAAGAAGCCTCGTTTGTATAGCCAACCACAACCACAGTGATGGCCCTCCATAAACTGAATTTAAAAAAAAAGATTCTACTGCAGATGGTGAAGACACTGTATAACATTGAATATTTGAATGCATATTTGAATTCTGCTCTGGTTCCATGGAGATTTATTTTTAAATGTGTTTATTCTGCGTGGGTGAAAATAAATATATTGTCGGTCTGAAGTCTAGTTCTATTCACTCACAGTGCATTTATACCCACTGGTTTATTAATCTTCCGCATGCAACAAACCTGTTAGCTCAAGGCTTAAAAGTAACGTTCATATGACAAACAAAATATTTTTTTCTAGCAAAATGGTAACATCTCTGATTCAAAAGAATCAGTCCATCAATCCTTCAGAGCTCATCTTTTTACATTTTACTCTGAAAAGGAGGCAATATACTAACATCTCTGTCATGAAACCCCCATGAAGGAGAGCACACATTTTCCAACCAGACAGGTGAGGGCAAGCCAATGTCACACTTGTGGTAGTCCTGAGACCTTTGGCTGTTATCTCTCCACAAATATCGCTGTGCCCACTTCATCAAACATTGATTACTTTTTCTCTCTAGGACATGACTTGTTTGTCTCTCAAGACCTTCTGATGGCTATCTCAGGCTCTGCTGACACAGTAAATCTTTCTGATCTTATCTGACCAATCAGTTCAGTTATTTTTCCAAGCTCTGAACAACAGAGTTGTCTGCCATGGCCTGCTCCAAAATAATGATATGGATATAATGTAGTTTTAATCATAGTCTCTCTCACAATGGTAAGAGGTGTGTAAGAATGATGATCACTTAAAAGGAATGTTGAATTGAATAAAGTGGTATACTTAGCTGCTTCTGTCATGCATTCGTTTAATGAGAGCATGCAGCCAGTCTAAAGAATCACTGCCATGTTTTAATCGTCCATCCAACTGAGATGAAGAGACAAGCCGCCATTATGGAGAAAAAGTAGTCATCCAGTTCACAGAAGAACATTCTGCCAGTTTCAACCATCCTTCAGAGTGGGTAAAAAAAACAGACAGAAGCTACAGTACTTTAGAAAATGTGGACTCCACATTAATGCTAGTGTATCCTTATAGACCATTTTAAAGATCTCATAAAAGTGCATTAAGATGGTGTGTGAGCTTTCCCAAATGATTCAACTGAAATTTACCGTACAACCAACAAATAAAGCATCAGGCCAAAGTACCCTGTACTATATTTCTTAAGCTGTACTTTTAGAAATGCTTTAGAGTGAGACTTAATACAGTTAGTAAACTCTAGACCATATGTCTAACTTACTCAGTGGTTTCTTTAATAACTAGATGGCTCTGTAGGGACATAAAAGCACAAACAGAAATTATGTGACAGTAAATCTGTCGTGACAAGCAAGTTCACAACACTCTAGTTACAGTTCAAGTGAGTCACCACTGGGTGGGCATCAGGAAATCTATGTGTCTCTCCATGAGGACACATCAAAGAGAAGACCGAGGCCGTAAAGATGTGAATCAACGCGAAACATTTTGACTGTGAACTTTAAAAATAGAACCTAAACAGGTGATGTGATGAAACATGTCTTGTCTATACAGAAAATCTCTATTTGTGAATTTGATTAGTGATTCTGCATCACTATGTGTTTACCTCTTTGATTTGAAAAGTGGGCACTGGGCAGACAAGAATTTTCAACCACAAAGGGCAGTAGTGACTGTGGAGTTACTGTGAAGGGCAAAAATCAAGAACTTCATCAGCAACTGTCCATGCAACTGGGCTACAGTATACTGCTATGGTTCAATACTCAAACATTTCCTGGCTTTTCTCATTTTGTCAGTCATCAACATTGTCAAGGAAGGTCAAACTGAATGCTGGACTGTGGTGAAGTAGCATTTGAACTGTCTCACTGTTCTGTCACATAATCAATCACATAACAGGGTTTTTATGTATTCAGCTGAAGCTTTTCAGCCTGATTGTCCATTTTGAAAAAATCCTTTGGGCAGATCAGAAGTGGATGTCACCTCTTGACATCAGCAATCTGCAAAGATATTGTGAAAGCCCTCTATAAATAGTTACCTCTTGTCAAGAAAAGTGCATCATCATTTTGAAAAAAAAAAATACAATGTCTCCTTGAAAAGAGGATTTAACAGACCAAAATAAATCTGTTCAATCATTGTCTATTCATATCAGAAACTGTGTACACACAACAAAGATAGGATTGTGTACATATAGTGACAGGTAAGATCCTAATTACCAACTTAATCTTCTCCCTTTTCATGGTGTCATCTCAACTTCTGACTTTAAATCTAAACGTTTCTAATGTTCTTTCAGGAAGCTTTCTTAAAATCAGTGAGAATATTGCTATATTGCAACATATAAGCCATGGTTGCGGGGGCCTTACAATGCACATTAAAGTTTGCAACCCAGACCTTTGTCATCAAATATATGTTTGTGGTAAAGCTTTCTGGCAAACAGTAGAAGCAACAGACAACAGAGCTGTGTTTTGCTTGGATGGTCACCAGTGATACCAGTAATCAGATTAAAGTTACTTATCTAAGTCACTGTGCGTTACTATTTTTGACATTTTCCTTAGTAAAAAGATATATTCTTTGCTTTCTTCTTGTCTCGGGGATTAACGTCATGTAGGCTATGCCAACCTTTTCAGCATGAGGACAACTCACGTGTAAAACCACGCAGCGACAAACGTAAACAATGGAGGGAGGAGAGAGATGCACATTTTATCTATACAGTCATTATTTTGAGTTTGTGTCAGCTAAACATGACAACATTAAGGTACATTGTACATTCTGTGCTGGCGACAAAGTGCTGTCTAGCTAGACATCCCAAGTCTCCCGAAGTTTTGGGAGTCTCCCACATATTGATATCCTGACGCCTGCAAATTACTTACATAAAATCTCCCGGAACCTACAGCGAACAAGGGCACGCAAGCCAGACCGGACTTCAAATCGCGTGTGCATCTGAACGTGCACACAACGGAGAGGGAGAGAGAGAGGAGTGGCGCGTGTGTGCCTGCAAGCGCATCCAAGACAGAGAGCATGGTATGTTTTGCTAAATCAACCAATCAGTTTTCAGTGTAGGTGGGCTTAGCTTATATCTCTTTTCTCCCGAACTTAATTAATCAGTTCAGTTAGTGTATCTAGGAACAGGAGCGTCATGGCAGAGTCAGTGCCCCTCAAAAAGGAACATTTAAGACCCATTTCACATCAGACTAAAAGTGTACCCAATTATCTCATAAGAGTAAAACATAATGATAGTCTTGCACACTGCACTGTTTGTAACAGTGACTTTAGCATTGCTCACGGCGGGTTAAATGATTGCAAAAGACTTGTTGAGGTGAGTTTAACAAGTGTAATTTCATTTGCATATTACTCAGGCCTATACTAGATGGCTAGTTGCCAAGGCTACATGAAAAGGCCAAACTACAAAATCTACATATTTTACTATCACAATTTATATCAATAGGCCTTCCTTATTTGGTGTACTGACTAGACATTATTAAACAAACATCTGAATTTCAGTATCTAAGTAGGTTAGGTTGGGATGTCTGCTATACATTGTTGGCATTACTGTTAAAATGCACTTCCAGTATAGTGAGTATTGGCAAAACCGGTTATCATGTTTATGTTGAGGCGGTGGGGGTGTTGTCGGCAGCTGCTGAAAGTAACTAATAAAGTAACTTGTAATCTAACTGAGTTACTTTTAAAATCAAGTAATCAGTAAAGTAACTAAGTTACTTTTTAAAGGAGTAATCAGTAATCGGTAATCAGATTACGTTTTCAAGGTAACTGTGGCAACACTGATGGTCACTCCGGGTGAGAGAAAATCAAAAAGCATTAACTGGAGCGCTACTTAGAAAACACTTGCAGAGAAGACATAATCAATGAACTCTGTTATTTGTGAGGAATAAAGAGGACCACATGAACACCTCTCATCACTCACTCAGTATGTAAGCTTTGCTGATACCATGCTTCAAAATCTTTTTCACTGTGTTAACACCATTCAGTACTACTACGCTAAACACAATATGTTAAACAAAGATATTTTCTAAAGGCAAAATAACAATACATTCAATTTAATCATTTCTTTGCATCATTGATCTGCATTTCCTATCATAATCAGAGCACAGGGAGAGCATCTGCAGTGCAGGTACTGAATCTGTCTGAGGTTAACAGGAGCCTTTGACAGATGTGTCTCATTTTCTGGATGAGTGAGAAGGTAAGCCACACCTGGATTCATGGACATTTCACAGGCACGTTACCTGAGCAGCTGTGGTTAAATGTCAGTGCTGTGTAAATGTATGGGTGATTTCACTCTCACTGACAGGTCATCATTCTCCTGCACTGCTGCGTTTCCAGCACACAACCTGCTCGCACAATGTTTGGTGGTATATGTGTTAGCTGAAAGGATGACTGTCAGCAATTTCAGTAAGTTAAACAAACTTGCTCAGGGAATGCAAATACATCAAGAGATCAAGAGCAAAGTTAAGAGTAAAACACAGTATGATTAATATATCATTTTGTCCTGACAACTTTTTTCACATTAAATGTAGATGGAAAAAATAGGTTTCTTATTTCCATTTTTAGCAACAATAAACTGCAAAGCTATTGTTTTTTAATAGTGACACTTCCAATTTGCTTTCCAATTTGTTGATTCTTGCAACGAGCCCCAAATCATGTTATTTAAAGGGAAAAAATCTTGGCATTCCCCTTTAATTTAACAGTGCTCCAAGACCCACAAGATGAATAGCCAAGAGGTTGGATGACAGTGAAAAATGTCTCCGTCCATCACTGCACAAAATGTAATCAGACCTAACAGTTATCGCAGCAAGCCTGATATTGGTGGCGATTGTGTTAAGTGTAAATTATTTCTTATTTACCCTCAAACTTGACAACGCTGTGGAGTCAAACACAGTGATAACACAGTGATAACACTGCACTGTAATTCCTCAAAACCTTCAGAGGCCATCAGCAGACGCTCACGGGCAGTGCTGAGAGGGCACTCCTGTCCAGCCTGTGATGTCTAAGATGACATCCCCAGCACACAGCCCCTCCCCCTCTCATCGATCCGATGTACACATCTCAATGCACGCCAGAAATGATTCTGCCTGCCCTGTGCCGCTGTGGGAAATCAGATAAACAGCAAGTGCATTAGGCTGACAGGCAGAAGAGAGGGGCTGTTGGGGAAAGCATCTCCCGCTTCTCTTTTATTGATACACCCTATCAGCATGACATCAACACAATAGGCCAATTACACTCACTTTTGTTATAATAAACATATGTTAAGTCATCTTTACTGGTCGATTTTCCAAATCATGGTTGTTTTTTTGTCATTTTTATTGGCATTGGCATAATAACATTATGGCATAACTACCTTTCTGAAAAGCGTATAGATCCTGGCGATTAAGTGGATTTTCAGTTGTCCATCACATTGAAATGTCACTTAAGCAGTTTATGGCATTCTACCTTTGAATGTGAACACATTCTCTCTATTAACAATGTCTGATGCCCTTTTAAGGACTTCCCTCACAGGCTGAAATGACATCCATTCTTTTGAATATGTTGATTTAGAAGTTTTTATTCAAATTGAAGATAAACTCTGCTGAGCAAAATTCTGCTGCATCACTGTACAATCTAGTGCAGATGTTTGAATGAATCTGTTTTACTCAGACAGTACGCTCATTACCACTGGCATGCTGAACAATTATGCACATTCTACACTCTTAAAACAATGTGTTGAAAATAACACAACTTGCGTTGTTTTTTAACACATCTCTGTGTTCATAGGGACAACACATTTGTTTTAAGAGTGTACCCTTAGCCTTTTAATAACACATGCAATCATCGATTACAAAGGCAGTGTTTAAGTTTAAGACAAATGTAATAACATGCCATTACATGTCAAAGATCTGATGTTGTTTTCTAAGAAACATCTGAATTGATTTCCTCCCAAGCTTACATAATGAATGACTAACTGACTAAGGTCTTTGCTTTAAAAAATTATTTTGTTTCTTGACCTGACAGCAGTGACCTTCATATAACCGGTGCTACTAGTAGTAAGTGAAGAGAAGTCTGTAATAAGCCGGCTATATGTGACCGGTATTACCACCACTGTCAGTGCACCAAATGAATAGAGCCCTGAGTTACTGAAAGTGCTTGTTGTTTATTTTATCATCTATGTCTTGTCTCTGTTCCCTGTTCACTCTGGTGCAGAGGGCTGTCTTCTGTCAGATGTCTGCACTCATTCCGCAGGATAAACTGTCTCCACCTCTTGAAGGCTGGAAGCATCTGTGGCATCGTCGCCACTCCCAATGCTACTTCTAGAGGACAGACTGGCCACCAAAGAATGCCTATTTTGTGAGTAGAGGTTATTAACATGGAAGTGCAGCAGGCTCGGGTCAAGAACCTTAATCTCATTATTGCCTTGGTTGGCATCCACCGCCTTCTGTCTCTGATAGTACTTTGAGAATTTGTTAAAGATGATGGTGATGGGGAGGGCCACCACCAGGAGACCACAGACGATGCAAAGTGTGCCGATCAGCTTCCCAGCGAGCGTGACGGGGTATGTGTCTCCGTAGCCCACGGTGGTCATGCTGATAGTGGCCCACCACCAGCCCACGGGTATGCTCTGCAGCTCCGACTCCTCATCCTCCTTCTCCACAAAGTAGATGAGCACGGAGAAGATGGAGATGCCCACGGAGAGGAAGAGCAGCAGGAGGCCCACCTCGTGGTAGCTGTGGCGCAGGGTGGCGCCCAGGGAGCGCAGGCCCACCGAGTGGCGCGCCAGCTTGAGGATGCGGAAGATGCGCATGAGCCGCAGCACCTGCACCACCTTCCCCACGTTCTCCAGCTCCTCGTTCTCCTCCTCCACGGGGTCAAAGGCCAGCGTGGCGTAGAACGGGATGATGGAGACAAAGTCGATGATGTTGAGCGTGTTGCAGCAGAACTTGCGCAGGCACGGGGTCACCAGCATGCGGATGATGAACTCGAACGAGAAGCAGATGATGCACACGATCTCGAAGATAGCCAGCACGGGGTCTTCGATCTCTTTATCGTTGGCGTCTACCTGTTGGTACTCAGGCATGCTGTGCACGCACATGGCCACAATGGAGGTGAGCACCACACTCAGAGAGGCCACAGCAATCACCTTCGCTGCAGGCGAGAACCCAGGGTTCTCCAGAAGCAGCCAGATGTACTTGCGGCGTTCCGCGCACCACGTGCCCTCGAATTTCTCAATGTCCTTGTCCAGAGCGGACAGCTCCTCCATGGAGGAGTCGATGCTGCCCTCCATCTGGTTTTGCTGCTGGTCGTCGCTCCTGCGGTCCCAGTCGCCGGACTCGACGCACTCCTTTTGCTCCTGGAACTTGTTGCTGCAGCAGGTGTCCAGGTGGAGCTCTTTGATGCCCCAGTACTCCAGCTCCTGGCTGAAGGAGAAGACACACAGCTCTTCCATCAGGTGGATCTTCCCCGTGTTGTAAAAGTTGAGGACGTAGAGGAAGAAGCGCGGGTTGCGGTCGAAATAGTACTCGCGTTCGGCTGCGCCGTAGTCGTCGCATAGCTCCAAGATGGCCTCTTCCGAGTGGCAGAAGAGGAGACGTCCAAGGCGGGTGTTGGGAAAGCAGAGCAGAAGGCGGCGCGACACTTTCTGCTTGTAGCCACCAACATTCAGGTTGATGAAGCCATCTTCTGGGCCCCATCTGTGAAGAATCTGCCCATACACCATGGTGAGTCTTTGCCACCAAATGGAAGAGTGGTGGTTTGATTC
Source organism: Alosa pseudoharengus (assembly GCF_046254945.1). Lineage (NCBI taxonomy): Eukaryota > Metazoa > Chordata > Actinopteri > Clupeiformes > Clupeidae > Alosa > Alosa pseudoharengus. The sequence goes on from NW_027468680.1 coordinate 28,616,232, forward strand.
AATTATGCTGCTTGGTATTCAGACACCATTTCCTACAACAGAGAGCATTATTGAGTTACTTGAGACTTTTATTATCACCAGTCAGACAAAAGGTCAATAAAGCTGCACCGCATCCATCCAAAGCTCTTATAAAAAAAGGATTCCACTGTAACTAACTTTCATTAATCTTTTATCTTTTAGCAGTGGTTGAATGGGATGCCTTTCCATTACAAAAATATTGCCAGCATTACAGATGGCGAAATTAATTTACACTGAGCTATATTAAATTGTTTGTAGGATTGTCATAAGATTAGCTTTGCAACTTCTACACAATCAGAGAGGTTATCTGTTTGAAGCCATAGCCTACAAAGACAAGCACACTTACACCTTACAGAGAATAAATAGCCTACTCAATAAAAGCATCAAGGAAAAGCAAACCATCTAAATAAATAAAATACTGAAAATGTTTTAAGTATTTGCTAATACAGGCAATATTAATACATTGATGGAAATTAAGAAAAATATTAAGATGAACAAGACATTTGTAAAATGATGGTCAATATCAGACACAAATTTATGTTTATCTTTAAAACAGCTGAAGCCTACAGATAATTACCTAGTGAAAGTGCAAGAAAAAGTTGTCAGCATTAGAAAGCAATCCGCTCTTCGCTGCCGTCACTTTACAGAATGTAGTGTTGTTTCCATTTTTTGTGGTTCTCTTGCTTTGACAGATAATGGCACGGGTCCAGTCGCGAAGGATTTGTCCTCTCCATGTCCCGCAGCAAACTGTCCCGGTCGAGATGCTGGAAGCGCTTTGAGTGAGCCAGAGCGCGTGTTACAGAGTTGCCCATAGGCAGTGTCTTTGCGTCACTGCTTAGTGGCCATTGGCATACGCGCTCTCGGCCCTTATAAAGAATAGCTTACAGAAGACAAAATTGGTCTTGTGTGCGCTGTGGAACGAAAACAAAGGGATATTCAGGCATGATGCACTTGCAGAACCTCACCTCGTTTTGTGTAGGCCTACTAGAGCTATTTTAAACGATTGATGGGTAAATGGAAACTTATGACCATTCATAAATTGCACAAATAAACAATATTAAGTAGCCTATGTTAATTATATCTTCTGCTTTTTCTAAGTTGTTTCAATAAAACATTCCGTGCGTAATCCAATATCTCCTTGATTCATCTAATTACTTGATTAATCTAATTTAGGCTACTATAGTAATTAACTTTTCTAGACTGTTTTAGAAGAGGACAATTAATCGCGAATGGAGAGGCTGAGACATACTGTAGGTAACATCATTGATATTAGGCTGCAAGACAGTAATCAGCAGAGGTTGGTATTATGCTACACTTATTATATTGAATAATTGAATAACGTGAAACAACGTGTTTGCAGCGCAATAACGAAGCCACTTCTGCATCTTTTCCTTGCACTCTCTGTCTTTCATGATCTCTTAGCGCCCTCTAGGGGCTCCTTTAACCAGTGCAATCCAATAACTGAATTGTGTAGGACCACAGTCAGGTTTAGTGTTCACATAACAGAATAATGAGTCTGGTTAACGTTTTGTCTCTTAATGGAATTTGGAACAGAAGACCTAAAGGTTTGCTGGCAGTCCAAACTCGCCACGGTGTGGAGCGAAGAGTTTAACTCAACAGAATGAATCGAATTCCACGAACGCACAGTAGCCCTGCAATTATTAGGCTTGGCCTATATGTAGTTGATTAACATTTCACTAAATGATTACCTCTATCATATTTTAGGCGCATTTTCATAAAATAACAAATTCCGGCAATGTAGACTTCTGCAACAGTGACTCTCGCCCATATTGTGATAAGTGCGTCTGTGTAGTTGTGTGTTTAATGCGTATAGTCTTGTTTAATGTGTAGTACCGCTTTACATCACTGGGAGTCACAATTTTACCACAGATTGAAGATGTTCAACTCACCTTTTCCTCAGTCTCTTTTCTCAGAATTCCTCAGTCAATTAATATTAACAAAGTCCTTGTCCAAGACTGACCACTTCAGCAGAGTAATTCACTTTTTAATTTTTCATCACAAATATAGTTAATCTAATAATTAATCATGGGTACCACAATGTTATCAAATGTATGGGTACAATACATGTTTGTTATGCTAAGTATGGCTTTATATATAAAATGCAAAAATAAAGAATGAAAAAGTGTACAAAAATAAATGAAAAACATGAAAAATAATGTCATCCTGTTTTCAGCTGAACCCACAATACACTTAAAAAGCAGGCAACTACATTTTTGAATGCCAATATATAAAGTACTAAATTCTTTCCTGAAAATGCAATTCAGTAATCTCACACTGTTGTATTCTAATGAAATGTTAATAAAGCTGACTCGTGTACTAAGGAAATGTTGATATTTTGGTCCCCCCAAAAGGCCTGTGTTCTGTTGCTTATTGTATAAAGCCATAACGAATGTAATGAATGAGACATATGGAGTCCAAAAATCCCTTTCCATCATGCATTTCAAAATGCACTAAATTAACAGCTTACTAACTAAACTTGCATCTTCAACAGTCCACTTAAGAAATATTTAACTTCATAGCATTACAGACCTGGAATGTTGAAACACTTTTCTATTCATTTGTAGGTCTGAACCATTGTAACTGTTTGATACATAATACATCAGCAAAACTAACAAACCATTATGATTCATAACCTTTTACGAGTGTCTTAGAGCAGCCCCTTGCCTTTGAGCAAAAAAAAATCATAAGTTGAGCAAGACAACCCAAAACATAAAGAGGGAGGACAAACTTGGGGTAATAGTTAGTCGTTCCCTCTTGGCCTTCATGTGAGGGTGCTGTGACACAGGGGGCAGAAATTGTGTCTGCTAATGTCCTGCTCCATGGCACAGTGCTTGCAAGTACTGCACATCCAAAACTGGTACTCGGAGATAATGCGCCCTGTCACGATGCAAGTAGGGAGCTTTCCATCCACCCTGAGAGAGAGAGAGCACATCATTAAATGTTAAAGTCCAACTTGTATTCTAAGAATAGAGACAAAAGTATGTCTGGCTCTTTTTATGTAAACCTGTTGCAAAAGCACTGTCCTACTCAGTAGGATTGCACACTGCTTTCAATATGCACAAGCTCCACAGTAAACACCACATGATGCCCCAATTTGCAATTTTATGAATTAAGCACAAAATATAAGATTCAATTTAACGTTTATAATAAAAGAGACCTCATGGACCGTCACATATCTGGCCATGTTTTCATTCCATATGAGAGAGGTCTTATACCCTTCAGAGATGCTGTCCAGCTCTGACTTGCGGTTGTCCTTGGGCGGGTACTTGGTAAAGATCTCCAGGGCCAGATCCTCGTAGCTCTGCCGCTGCTCGGGGCTCAAGCTCTCCAGGGACTCCAGCTTGATGAAGGCCCGAGAGCAAGTGCCAAACGCCCGATTGGCCGATGAGCAGATGGCCAGCAGCGAGTAGATCTCCACAGCAGGGATGATGTCCTCGTAGTCACGCAGGTGCAGGGCTAATGGACACAGTGATGAAACTGCGATTTAAAATGTGTCACTACTGTATAGTTGCTTTGCTTGATAACCCAAGTGAAATGCTCTCGAAGGCTGTTTTGTTGGTGATGTTGTTTTGCCCGCATAGGAAAGGAAATCCCCTATAGCACTAGGAATTTAATTTAACTCCTGTGTATCGTGCATTTGTCTAATGTTAGAACGTATGGTCAGAGTGTCAGATTTTTTCACACTTACACACTTATCTGACAAATTTTGTATGATGGCAAAACTGAACAGTATAGTCTACTAACAGCATCTGCATAGGCTCAACTCATTTTTCAATCTCAATCTCCCCAAAGTAACATGCACGGCTCATAAAGGCCAGCAACAGTAAGGAACATTTTCCATTGGTATGGTGCACACACATGCGCAGACAATAACGCAAGTAGCCGTCACACAGGTGGTCTGTCTGAAGCAGCATTTACATTTACGCGTCATGCCATGGCTGTCTGACACACACAGCCTAGGGCTTTAGACTGCACACCTTCTCCTGAGAAAGAAACGCAAGAAGAGAAAAGGAAACAAAAAGTCATCTCTGGTTTATTTTTTCTGCTAGCCAATGTCATGGAGGTCAGAGGTCACAGCACACACTAACACACTCGCACACATTGGCGAGCCTGCAATAGCATGACGTCTGGCGCGGTGATATACCGTTGCTTTTTCTGACCCCGGTCTGGGGCAGAGCCCTCTGAGCACGCTACTTTAAATTTCTACTGTCATCCTATCTCACTGGGTCTCTAGACACCTGGCAACGAGTGAATAACCCGTGTGACTCTAACCAGAACGGAGAGTGTAAGATTCAGTAGAGCATGAACCAAACTGACTCGGGGGGCGTTCAAGAGGTCAACAAACTGTGGCTTGGCGATACTTGACGTACCAACACAAATGTTTATGACCAGTTGGGCTATTTGTTGTTTCAGACATTCTTCTGTGCAACATAGCCCTGCCTCTACAGTATACTATTTCACAACTTGGTTAAGGTAGAGCTTGTCTGCTATGACACACTCGACGTCAACAAGGTGTCATTCCACCAGCTTGCTGTGGTTAACCAAATTGTCCAATTCAGTAATTGCAAATGGAGTGACCAAACATACTGTACAAAACAGAAACATGGCAAACCGACGTTGAGCCTGCTTTAAACTGACTTTGGCGGATCATGGGCACAGGCCAGACAGCAAGCACATTCACAGTGATGATGGAGCATCGAAATGAATCTCAAAAGGTCAACATGACATCCAAAGCAACCATGGTGGTTGACACTTGAATGCTGTTCAAACTCAGGGAGCAGTATTTGGTCAGAACACCGCAGCAGCACTACATTAACACAGGACTGTGTGCCTACACTCTGACCTTAAAACAGGCTGCAACTATGTGTAGAGTATTTCATAGAAGACTGGCGCACTGTCCTCTATCTACTCAACTGCTTCAGAGAGTCATGGATCCTATACTGTAAGTACAGAATTGTGCTCAGTCATTTGAACCTATCCCTTACAGCAACTCCAATGATTTACAAAGTGCCCAAAAGCTAGGCCTGTCATAATAATTATATTTTCTACTTATCGCACACTAAATTAAACTATCGACAATAACTTTTGCAGACCTTGATGTTGCCCGATTGTTGCATTTATAATTGCATCATTAGTTTTCAACATTTGTTGTACATTTTTGTTGTGATGTGATGTCCTAAATATGGTAACATAAAGGCCTGAGTGTACTTCAGCGGATATGGCCATGCCGAATGGTCATCCAGGCATGCTCTCTTAATAGTTTTCTCTCTACCCATTCATAACTGGTTTACGTCTCAATCTAAATAGCAATTGCTACATAGTTGAAAATTCTGTTGCTGGTAATCTAATTAGCTATAATTCGCTGATGTGTGAAATTAAAAAACCTCTCGTTATCAGCTAGTTTCCTGTAGGATGTATATGTGTCTCGAAAATATGTCTTGAAAACTTGCATACACACACATACATTTTCATAAATAGCCTGTACGTTTTCAATCTCTGAAGGGAACAAGGAAGCATGGCAATACAACATTCTTAAGTGAACTCACTTATCTGAAACATCATCACATCCAGTTTTCTGAGCTGGGAACAAAAAAAACTGCAGTTGCAGAGGCCTTGTGCCATTATTGTGCAACAACAAAATGCCTTGTGTCGCCTAGGTGATTTAGCGAAATTGTAGGCCTACTTCAGAATCGGGTGTGGCCCCTATACTCCGTCGTACGCCCATGTGTATTAACTTCGTAGGTGAAGAAATTTTGCAAAATCGATGTAAACCTTGGTCAATATAGTTCATATGTGGGAAATTACAGTATTCTAACATGTTGTGTGGAATGGACCACCCTGCTGTGTCCTTGTGTGACTGGCACCCCAGTCATGCGTGCGACGGTGGTCACTGACCATACCTGCGCTGGTGTCTACCTTTCACCATGCCATAGTTATGCTGACTTATCATGTGTCACGCCGTACAACCCCTCCCCTCTCCTTTCTCCCCTTCCCTCTCTCTCTCTCAACTCTCCCTCACTTGCCGATTCTCACTATGGTATAACACTACAGTATATAGTACCATACCATTGATATACTTATTGATATTAACCATTTTTGATTTATAGTAATACTAACCCACTCTATGGGCCCGTCCCAATCCTCCCCCCTTAAAACTTCCACTTGGTTTTGATTGCCCTCAACATTAAAGCCCCCTCGACAAGGGAAGTGGAGGTGAAGATCTTTCCCTATGAATTGGGACACCACTATATGCAAATTAGCGTAGCGAACGTGCTCACCTACGTCACGCGCAGCGCCGACGCATCTAGGTAGTAGCCTGCTACTATTTTCATTCAGGAACATGCCCGTTCCAGCGGTCATTGTTGTGTGGGCTGTGCTGGTTTATCTACGTCTGGTTAATCAACAAATATATTAGTGTTCATGTGAATGCCAGAACACACACCTTAAATATTGACGAAACTACCCAGATCAGAATCAGATATATAACGTTATTTGATGGGCAGACTCTCTCAAAGCACTTAGCAGATATCATGAACATCGTCAGAGAGCGTCGTGAGATATTTTCTAACATTAGTGTTCAAAACTCAACAGTCCATCAGATGTGCATCAAACTAACATATTCCAACATATTTCGAAATTTTAATATGCTTATTTGCGAAAATATATGAAAAATTTGGCCGGCTCGCTGAGCTCGCACGGTATCCTGGGTAATTTCATCTCCCACTTCGTTTTAAGCCTGCATCGGTCCTGGCTATATTTTGAGGGTTGATTTTAAGGGGAACATAGCACTTCCCCTTGCTCCCTAAAGTAATGGGACACCCTAGCCCTACACGTGCACGCGCAAAAACGAGGGTTAGGGCAAAAATCTAGGGGTAGGGGAGGTATTGGGAAGGCCCTAAATCTCTCTCTCTTCCTTCTTACCTCATTTGTGAGGTATACCATTACCAGTCATCAGCCATCCGTGTGTTTGGCCCTCATCTCACTAACCTCACCTGAAGTCCCATCCCTATGACTGCCCTATCATCGCCTATTACTGTCCCCCCTGCCCGGATTCCTGGCCTGCGCAGCCTAGTGACCCACTACTTGCCCTATGACAACTCCTAATCCCCCTGGACAATTAATTTCCTACACTGGACTATTTGAACTTTCTGACATTAAATAGGATTTATGCATTATCATACTGGATATGTATGTAACCATCCCACCTCTTTGTAACCTACACCTCAGGTGGCTTTAGACACCATGTTCTATTCTCTACACCTCTACAACTTCATTTATCATGTATACAGACCTTACTGTTCTGTACTGATCCTAGGCAGATGGGTCAGGCCCTTGAGTCGTGGATCTGCTCGAGGTTTCTTCCCATATGTATCTCCAATTCTAGGGAGTTTTTCCTTGCCCCTGTTACTCATGGGCCTTCACTGATTGTTTACCACTCTGTAAAGCGCCATGAGACATGTGTAATGTTTTGGCGCTCTATAAGGGATATTAAATAGAAATGGAAATTACCTGTCTTCATGGCAGAGTCTACATTTCCGTCATAGAGCTGCCTCTGTGCCAGCAGAAAGAAGTGATATGCTTCTGCACCTCGCCAGGCATTGTCCACAATGCGGTTATCTGTCGAGGATGCATCCTCCTCCAGAAGTCCAGCCAACGCTGATGTCGCCTGGTCAGGAAGTTACACCACATGTGAATTACCACTGGTGAAATTACATGCAGGCTTTAGCTAAAGCTGACAGCACATCGTTTTGTGGGACAAAATAAGGACATGGGCGGCCAGACTGTGCTCAAGAAATGGATATTTGAGGCGGTTATTTCAAACACCAGCTGGGCTTCTGTCTCCAAAATTACACTCATTAGTGTTGCTAATAATGTGATGCCCCGAGTGAAAAATCTTTCCTGCTGGACAAAGCTCAATTCCGTTGGTATCTATCTACACATTCAGTGACAGAGGGAAAGCTCTCTAAAGCTGACAGACACAGTGGAAAATCACCTCTGACTTCTTTCCTTTGGCCTTGCTTTGCTGTGAGGTCTTCATCTGCTCATGGTAATTTTCCACCAACAACGCTGCTAGTACGTACAGCTTCTTCACCCTCAGGGGCCTGGTTCTTTTCTTGGCCTCTTCATCAGCTATCTGTGGGTCGCAAATAGTAGTCAAATTTCTATTTCAATATGGTGACTAAGGTATGTTGTTATTTTGCACACCATAGGCATTCTCCCACATGCACACAGCGATGGAAGGAGGACTACCTTAAACATGAGCCTAGCAGCATCCAGGAAATGGTGAGCCTTCCGGTACAGCTCCACTGCTTCCAGTCTCTTATTTTTCTCCAAGAGGTGAGAGGCATACTTGGCCAAGAGAGGTCCAATCTCCTTCATGTTGTGATCCTTGGCCAGCTCAACTGCTTTGTTCCACTGAAAACCAGTTATATTGCATCAGATCTATGGCACGGACACAACGTAGCTTAGTCTATAAATAGTCCAAATACTAAAAATCCCAAACATGGTATGGCAAGTTATTTCTTAAGGCCTCTGATGTCATTTTACTCTTCTTTTTTGTTGTTGTTTTAATACGCCCAGGATAACAAAACATAACTCCTAAAACATTCCGATACTGAACACCAGCTAGTGACTAAGTACTGAATAAATAATGACTATATCACTGACACACAACATTTAGTAGAAATGCTTTAAGACAACATGGATATGTACAATCCTGCCAGCTACATTAAATCTGTAAAATTGAAAAGGAATCTCACCTGGTTCAGGTGTACACAGGCTTCCACTGCGGCCTTGGGCTGGCTGCATTTGAGGTAGGCATTCACAGCTTGCTCGCACATACCGACTGTTACAAACATCTGACCTATATCCTACAATATAACACAAACAACAAACAATCCATCATTTCATACAGAAGACCACAACATACAGGATATTACAGTAATGAGAACTGGGCCTCACTGGAAGCAGTTTGTGGTTCTCAGGAAGAGAGTTGGCTAATCTCTCCAGGCCGTCATAGTCCTCTAACATGTAGTAGCACTCTGCCAATCTCTCCTGATTTCGGCCCTGCAGATAGTACTGCACAGCATTTACCCTGTGGACAAACACAGCTGTGATGCTCATCTAAACACAACCATTCATGATGTTAGAAAACCATATATGAGCCATTAAAATTCAAGCTGTATATGGCACACTGGAACGGTAACAGTACTTAAGTTCAATTAAATTAACAATGCAGTTACCACTTCTGTCTGTCTGCAAAGTAGTCCCCAATGGCATTGTAGGCCTGCTCCAGCAGAGCATCATCAGCGTCACCAGAACCGGTCTTCAGAAGCTGCAGAACCCTGAACCAGTCTCCCAGCTTCATCCTCAGGCTGATGGCCAGGTCCCTTTAGAAACACACACATACCATTTCAGCAGATATTACCCAAATGACGCATGTAATACCATGACAACCCACTGAGAATACAGAACAGAACTCCTGTCACCTGCGGTCCATATCCAGGTACATCCTCTCGGCCTCTTCAAACCGGCCAAAGTAGGCCACCACCTCAGCCTGCTTCATTGATTCACTTTGCAGGTTGCCGAGGCGTTTCACAAACTCAATGCCCTGATAGTCTTTGCAGCGGACGAATGCCTGCTCGGCAGTCTTTAGATCCAGCTTCTGAAGGGCTGCCTCAGCAAGCAGACGCCTATGGACAGAATTCAATGAAAGACTTGAATAGACCTGCATTGTTAGTACTAAAACATTTTCACAGGCAGCTACAAAGCATAAGGCACATTCAGCATTTTTGATACTTCCACTGCTATAGACATATCTAGAGCCAGTTAAAGGTAAAAATGTTAAATTTGAATTTTCTTAACAATAATGGATGTACAAAGTACAATCGTTATGTGGCCTATAACTGAATGCTATGGAGCTGTACATCTTCACTCATGAAAATCTCAGGTGGACATGAACACGCTGTGAAGTCCTGTTTACACCCACAGAAAATTTGATGTGAAGGGATGGTGGTTTTCGTATGACCTTCGCTGCCTCTGCTGTTGGGAAACTAGGCCTGGCCATCTCATGAAGAACTCACGAAACATGCAAGAGTGCGTCACAAATCAAATTTGTTTTACTTAGCCTTTCCAAGGCACACTAAGGCCATTTCATGTTTTCACAGCTGACTGAGAATGACCCTCAGATCTCCACTCCTCAGGTTGGGATCCTTGGGTTGCCCCAGAACCTTGGTCTGAGTCATAAAAGATCTCTTTCTCACTGAGAGCTCGAAGCAAACTCTGAAATCACAGAAATGAGGGAGGCATCTGGGTCTCACTCTGGCTTCTTGACATTTGCACTTTCAATGCGTGACTGCCACTCGCATTCCTTGAGTTCTCCCTTAACAATCCAAATTCCTACCTCTCCATTACACAGAGCAGCTCAGATGAAAAAAGAAAAAGAACTTCTGCATTTGCGCAAATACACACTCCAGAGACATCACGTTTTCAAGAACCTGGTGATGAGCTGGACAGTTGAAATACAGCAATAGATACTGAGATAGGTACGACATTAAAAACTAGCATTTCAATAAAGTCACCTATCTTACAAACATAATTCTATTTTGATGTGGATAACAGAAATATTGTCAGTTTGCCATGTCATCTAAAACAAAATGCAAAAATGTTCTCTAACATATGACACTTTGATTAAACCCTAAAATGTTCTCTGTTTTTTTTTTTTTTTCCTCAGCCACACAACCATGATTCCCCCCAACTTTGCTCAGTTTGGCTTCAACTCCAATAGACTCAGCGAAAGACCTTGAGCATTTTTCAGAGACTCCCAAATTCCTTAATGTGCTGTGAAAACTGACATGGGTAGCCCAAGTCCTCTTTAAGCCAATATCAATCAGCCCGACGCCACCAAAACACCATTGTAAATCTCCAAGGTCCTGTCAAGCTAATGCACATCTTTCCTACTGCTGCCCCTGGCCTTGGAGATGATTGAGTGACTTTTGTAGAAAAGACAATTTCTTTCACAGTTTAACAAAAAAAAACAGCTCTCAGCAACCAACTGTGATGAGAGTAAGGTATTTCAAAGCCATTACTTATGAAGCAATGACTTCAGCCACATCTTGAACCCACGGTCACATCCAAAGGTACTTTCACATTGGTTTATGCAACACCTCCCATGATGTCGCACCAGAGGGTCTCTCCTACGTAGGGAACCAGACCTTACTGCACAGACCATAAACATCATGCTAAACTGCTACGTCAGTCTGAGGTTGCTTGCCGTGAATGCATCATTGCCTTCCCCTCACCGCCCACCCCATACGTAGACAAACTACTAGACAAAGTGGTCAGGGTATGCACACTGGGAAGGACAGAGCCTTCCTAACCATAGCCTGCATTTCAATTTCACCTGAGATAGAGTGTGTCTCATTGTATAGCCCATAGATTGAAGGACAGCTTGTTATTTATGATATGCACCTAAGTCTACTGACAGAATACTTGAGAATGTAGGAGGATATAACAATTTGTCAACAGATACCGCATAGTAGACGAGTCATAGGAACCAGAAGAGAAAAAGTGAATGGCTTTACTGTAAGACATACCAAAGTCTGGGATGTGGGTTGTCCTCAATAAACTGGGAGGCATCTTCAATTCCCACTTTCTCTATCAGCGCTCGGCTGTCTCTGAGCGACCGGATCTCAAAATTTATTAGATAATCTTTGTTTGGTCGCTCAGGATCCTGAAAGGGTGGGGAGCAGACAGCAGTAATGAGTCAGTTGTAGAATTCAAATTTAGCGCAAATTCTACAAAACTGACCGATTATTTGATTAACTGTAGTTTGGTTTTGGCTTTGTTCTGATGATCTGATGCCAAGGAACAGTAAACAAAGCCGTTATTTCAGCATACAATTCCAATAAACATTAGAATGTGGAGACAATTTTACCTTCATAATTTCATCTAGAAGAACAGACTTGATTTCCAGGTCTTCAAAGTTGCATATGTATCCAGATGTTTGAATTGGCTCCTTTAAATGACATGAAAAAGGCCATTGGGGGGGGGGGGGGGGGGGGATTTTGAATCGGGGGTGGGGGGGGGGGGGTGATTTTGAATGGATTTTGGTAATGCAGAGTAAACATATAACATTCTTTTACAGATAAATACAGCCATTCAGCCATTCAGTAGTGTGCTGTCCATCTGCACAGTATTTACAATGAGTTAATAAGTTCACTGCACATGAACAACAGTACTTGGCAATAAACAGAAATTATTCTGATAAGATAGCAGAGTTTATTTTCAAGAGCAGGGAGGAGTGGCTTCATCAAGAACATACAAGGAGCATTCACCTCAGGGTCCAGGTTCCTAAACACATACATCCTAGTCTTCTCCATCATGGCAAAAAGGTCTGGGTTATCATTGGCCCACTTCATGTCCCAAACGTCCTTGCGCTCAAACTTGGATGGATCTCCCGCTGCTGCTGTTGCCTGCTCACCCGCTAAGCCATCCCCTGAAGATGACCGCGACTCCAGGTCAAGGAATGTCAACACTCCCGCAATGTCGATTATGGCCAGACGACTAGGGACAAGAATGGGGAAGATTACTGTAAGTATACAAACTTCTCACTATCCATCGCTGCACTATTTGCATAACAGAATATGGCATTTTCCTTTAAATAATTGTGTCATGTTTGTAGGCATAATATCGTGAGGTCTCTAACCTGGAATTACAGTTGAGGGAGAGCTGATATGCCCTGTAGTTCAGAGTGTATTTTTGCAGAAGTCCGACATTGGGAAGGGAATACCTCTGAATAAGGCCGGATTCCCGACCCTGGCAGGATAATAGTCACCAAACCACAGTTTCAGTCTATGCAACTTGCAGTAATAAATGTGCTCATTAGATTTCTCAAAGAGTATGAGGAAAGTTACGTACCACAATCAGTGTTTTATCTGTGGCTGTGATGCAGCAGATGGGGTCTCTCGTTGCCTTAGAAATTAAAGGCTGAAAGTCAGTAAACTGCATTTACACCATACAAGTACGTTGTATAACTCATTCATGGCTTTAGCTATAGCAAAATAACATCAGTAATTAAGTAAACTTTTATGATAAGTGTGAACTTTTGGAGACTAATTCACACAGGGAAGATACTGATAACTGATAACCCAACACCTTACAACCAGGGAGGAACCCACTCCCCATTATAACATGACTGTATATGAAACAAACAAGCTGTACTCACAGCAAAGGCTTTGGCAAAGTCAAAGGTGCCATCTGTAATCCCTGTTGGAGCGTCATCAATATGATATACCCTGTAAGAGTGGGTGGGTCGGACAAGAGGAAGGGATGGAGACAGGAAGAGAGGGAGGAGGAAGGGGAAGAGAAGAGAAGGAGGCAGATCAAACGGGGAGAAAGGCAGACTGGTACAATTTGTACTTTCCCCCTCGGGTTTATGTACAAGGGGAGACCTGGCGGGACACCTGGTCCCAAACCAGAGCTGACTGTCTGGGTTTCTATTGCTTGTCCTGTGTTTGTACACACCCATGAATGGACCTTTTCTCCCAAGATAGACAGAGTCAACAAACACACTCTCACACCGGCTTGACAGACTAACATGGGTTTGTCTAGAGAGCATTTATGATGAAGCATCTCCCCCTCCTATAAAGACCATAAACTTAAAATGTACCTGCATCTACACATGGCAGGGGCATGTTAGGTCAAAATCCTCCTGGTTGTGTCATGTGGCAGCTTCCACCACTTACCTCTCTCTTCCCTCTTTCCTGGTCTTGGCAACTTGATTGATCTCTAAGGCTGTGAGTTTCTTAGCAACACGATACTGCCAGGTGTAGAAGGCTTCCTTAGACGCAGCGATCACATGCGTTTTCGTCATGGTGACAAACAGTGGATCTGTGAGTGAAACATTTCACAGAATTCAGGAGTCGACAACTTGAAATGAAAAACCATAAAAATTATATTATGCAAGACATATCTACAAGCAGAACTTACTAAACAACAGAGAGCTTAGACATTTATACACTAGATGCACCAAACATTTCAGAAACATCTAGCCAAACCTACCATCCCAATGGCAGTATGCAGTGGAATATCAGAACATACAATCATAATTTAGATAATGAACAATAAAATTGTGCACTTTTTAAGAGCTCTGCGCAAACATGGTGAATCTCAGAGAAATGTACAGTATATCCACCAGAGGATGAAAGGTGCCCTGTCATGTATCAACTGCCGTCTTTGGCAGACGTGTCTGTGGCAGCACAAATCTGCATTATCACACAGGGAAGGAATTTTGCGGAATGCCTATGAACCAGGAAGATGCTCAGTGGCTCTGTTTGCTATAGGTCAGTGAAAGGCCTTTTTGTTGCTGAGTTGCACTTTTGTGGCCATAGCCAACCTTTGATAACCCACTCAAACAGACTAACCAGAGAGAAGCCTCTGCTACCAGTCCATCTACAAGCCCTACAGTTAAGAATCTCACACTGCTGGATAAAAAACTAACAAATAAGGATTGGCTTTTAGACGTTAGAGGTCAAGTTTGTTTGTTGTATTAAAACTTAAAGGACTGATTTTTGGGGTTACTCACCAATATCGATGTACTTGGAGTCCAAAGGAGTCCCGATAGAATTACAAAGGACCAACACATACTGAAATACAAACAAGAAATTGGACATTCCAAACAACTAGTCAATACATACATGCCTCAAACAATCATATGGAGTAAACAACAACTGTATTACAAATCAACCCAGAACATGAAATGACTGCATGATGTTATTTACCGTCGCATTGCCTGATTCTGGTTCTGCATCCTCCTAATGGTGGATTTGAGAAAAAAAAGACAAATGTTGAACTACATACAAGATGCATTTCACTAGTAGACAGTGCTATGAAACATATTTCACTACGAGCTTTTGGTAAAATATGCCTGCCCTTGGATGCTGGAACCAGTAATTTTCAAGTACAAGCGATAAGTTGCCACACAAGCCTCACAATTACACCAGAAGTACTGATGGTGCTTTCTAAACGTATTTGTGGGTGTCACTGTTTAACACACGCCATATTCTTATTCTCCCTGCAGGAATACAACTACTAACCTTGCCATTGCTAGTTCCTTGCCCTACTGAAGAAGAAACTGGACCTTTCTTCATTGCATTCTGATAACCCTTCAACTTTTCTCTTTCCCTCTCAATGTCTGGCAGGAATCCAGGTGCAGAAACTAAAAGAGCCTGCTTACATAACCACACACTTCAAAGCATGCATCTCTCTTACAACTTTACACCTCAATAATTAACACCAGCAAAGCTCTAAAGCATTCTATTGGTCTATTGATTTGCATGGCTTACCTGTGGCTGGTTGTCATCTGCCTTGGTGGCAAGGATACAGAAGTCCCCACAGGTAGTGATGGACATGAGACTCTTCACATACTTCACAAACTTTTCATTGTTCTTGGTGTCCCAGAAAACCACGCTGTATTCTAAACGATCTGGCCTTGTGTAGGCATACACAACTGTGTTGGAACAGTAACCCCACTACAAACAAAATATGGGGGGAAAGATACAACAACAGATTAATAGTTAAGAATTTCCCCACAAAAAACACTCCCAACATGGTTAATACATGTTTTAACAAAGTTAAGTATCAGCAAATTAGGTCTATTCATATACAGATTATTATTGTCATGGTGTTGGGAATGGAAGGCTCTCTAGAATAACAGTTTTCATACAGGCTAAAGAAGTTAACTAGCTTTAACTAATTCTATACTGATTAAATGGACTCATGCTTCTATTCTCTGACCTAAGTGGAGGTACACATCTGTCCATTTTAACTAGCCACTTAAATGCAAATACATTCCTAATGCTAAATCTCTGTGGTTTTCAAGCTACCATAAACATTTTTAAAAATATTGTAAAATATCAATTAGTCCATGTTTTTGCAGGTATTACAGTATATTTATTGTTGACCTTGTAATCAGGTCTGATGTTTGCAAAGTAAATAAAGGAGTCAACGGCCAATCCAATACGCAATCCTCCACCTTCCCAGGATACCGCCGTCATCTGTTTCCCAGGGACTTTCAGTGTACGCAAATGCTTCAAATGGCACAAGAAATACATAGTCATTGATCAATGCAGCTGATGACCTTTCAAAATGTAGCCTAAATATGTAATTATGTTTTTGTGGTGAGACTTGCATGCTCTAACCTCTCCAAAAGGAGTGTAGAACTGGACTGTGTTTACTTCTTTATCCAAGGAGATGTTCTTCTGACATCCAGCCACAGCAAGCACGCTGCCATAGTGGTTCCACTGGATACTGGCCACATTCATTTGAGTATCAAGCAGGACTGGATCTGAACCCAAAGGTTGAGGGTAAGTAACAGTATTTCCACATAAAAACAGCTGCTGGTAGTTCCCTACAGAGTATATTATGTAGACTTAACAGCAGTCCCAAATTTGCTTACTTTCATCATTCTCATAGCGCATTATCTGTCCTCTTCCATTGTCGAAGATGACAGCAAGACATGGACAATCAGGCTCAATGTAACCCTCTGTTCCAGGATACCAGTGAATGCCTGCTATGCTGATGGCTCCAGTGACATTTATTAAACAGCTGATAGTCATTTTTACCTTTGATGTAAACCACAGAGAATGATGGTAAACTACAGAAAATGTCACCTTAACAAAAGGGTATTTTTACATTTCATTCTGTGACAGTACTCACAATGAAGTTCCCCTGGTTATCAAATATGTGTATTTCTCCATTGGCCATCCCAAACAGGAGGATCTTGCTGTCGGGAGACCAGGCCACATGTGCCAGCTGGATTCCCTTTAGCTCTTTTCCCCATATTCTGTTACCTGTTGAAAAACAACAACCTATCATCAGCAGTTTGCCTAGCAATGATGTTGATTCATTCATCATTGATTCATTATGTATTATTATTATAAGATCTCAATAGTCTGCCTGTGGTAGACAAGCTGTATGTTTTCTTCCTGCCCCTTCTCATTCCAAGCTCGGCTTAGTATCACATATTTTATCTACATTTACACAGCTCCAACAGAATTTTGTTGTATCGCATACAAAGACAATAAAGATCTATCTATATTACAAGAAATTACATTGTCCCCGGGCAACTTGGGGTGAAGTGCCTTGCTCAAGGGCACAACGGTGGAAGCCGGGAATTGAACCCACAGCTTTCTGACTACTGCATACTAACTCAGGTCCTTAATCATACGCTACCATCTATCTAGCTATTCATGATGATCAAAGTAGTACAAGACGATTCTGATCAGATTTGGATTTTAAAAGGATGTTAGCCGAGGTTTTTCCAAAAGAGCTGAGAATGCCAACATGAATTAGCTGGACTGATCAAGTGAAAACAAAACAGGGCTAACTCACCATCCACTGACCCCACAATGACTGCCCCATCCTCGTACACAATGCAGATCTTCTGGCCATCGGCATTCCAGCTCATACTCCGTACTACAGATTTGTTCCTGTTGTTTATCATCTCCTCATACCAAGAGCCTGATTGTGTAAAGAAAAGTACAAAACCAAATCAAGTCTAAGTGGCAGAGGTACTCAAATGCAGCTGACTATTTTGGTTGATAAAAATGTAAAACCTTTGTACAGCATCCAAACAATGATAAGGCCATTCTGGTCACTGGTTGTTAGTTTCTGGTACTGTTCATTCCATGTCACAACTTGCACAGCACCTGTCAGAAAAGTATATTTAAACAGAAATGAACCTGCTGAGCACAGAAATGCATGAGCCTGATGAACAGCAGAATCACTGTTTTCCGTAAAGTTCTTACCACTATGTCCTTCAAGAGTCTGATTCATTGAGAGGTTACTGGGTGCAGCAAGTCCTTTTAATTTGGCATCATCTACGGACAACAGATGATGGGAGGAGGGAAATAATTAACTTTTTGCCATAGACAAAAAAGCTCCGATTTGAGAATAACAACAGATAGTAAAGGATCCTTATACCTGTTTGAGTTTCCAGTTTCAGAACTTTAAGAAGTCCTTCTTCGCCACCACATGCAATGAAACCCTGATCTTTGTTCCAGGACACACATTTCAACCGTATGCTGTTCGGAATAGCAATCTGACGGGAGAGAAAGGGTGGCTATTTATTAGTAGGCTACTTTTCGAAAAACTTATTGGGACGAAGAAAAAACGTTTTATTATGTCAAAGGCCAACTTTAGGTTGCAGAGCAGTAATTATTAATGTTAACTTACGTAAATGAATCTAAAACGCAGTTAGACGCATAAACAGTAGCCTAAGTACAATACATTTGGATAAATTATAAATTTACTTGACTGTGTTAATATAAAACTTACGAACGTCAACATTTAGAAGCCTAGCCTATTTTTTTTTTTATCAGATTGACTAACGTTAACGTTACAGCTATTTACAGCAACAATAAGAAGGGGTTTTGGATAAACATCTTACCTTCTTGCTTAGGTAAATAAACATTCTTGCAAATTATCTGCCAGGCACGTAACTGATGTTGATGTTAAAGAGAAGCATTAGCCAACGGCGAACAAATAACTAACGTTGACGTTAATTTTGGCCAATGTTTACGAAATCAACCTATTGATCTGTCGCTTGGTGAATTAACTTCAAGTTGCCCGTCTTACTTGTTTACCTATGCTAAGCTAACTGTTTATGTTTCCCATTAGCCTCTAAATACACTGTACCATATGAAACTGGGAAGATATGAAATTCTATTAGCATAAAGCGACAGATAACGCATTTTATTTACATCCTCAGGACAGAGCATCATCCACGGCTAAGCTAACGTTAGCACACTTCAAGAGTTTAGCTCCGTTTCCAGGTAACCAAAAACCGGATGACGTTTGAAAACTTCCGTTTGTGTACCTGGGAAATGTAGTCTTTGGTGCAAGTAGTTTCTTCAGAGAGGGTTGAAGTGGAGCGCTTAGTAGGCCTAGGCCTAGGATCTTTGATTTCATTCTCAGAAGCCACTGCCAGAAGGTGTCTACCCCACTGACCTATGAGGTTTTCCAGTGGTCTAGCCTTTGACTAAACAACTAAAGTTTAACTAAACAACTAAAGTTGGTATAAAAGAACTTTAGTGGTCATCACAAATAAGAACATGTCTATGACAGGACTGTTTCTATAACGCTGAGTTTTTTAGTTGTCTAATGTTACTCCCAGCTGATTTGGCAGACACAATTAGGAAACACAATAATAGGCCTATGGAGGTACATTTTTATTGTCCATCCAGATCTTCACAAATATCCAAAATAAAGCAAAATATATTTTAACTTTACACAGACATTTCAAAGATAACTTCATTCATCTTCATTTTAAACCTTCTTAAGGTTATACATAATATTTAAATCTAAAAAAACA
The DNA here is from genome assembly GCF_046254945.1 of Alosa pseudoharengus. Classification (NCBI taxonomy): domain Eukaryota; kingdom Metazoa; phylum Chordata; class Actinopteri; order Clupeiformes; family Clupeidae; genus Alosa; species Alosa pseudoharengus. The sequence goes on from NW_027468680.1 coordinate 28,635,643, forward strand.
ACAACACAATGTATACAAAAATAATGCCGCAATTCAAAATATCCAAATGGGGAAACAAATACTGGCTTTTCCAACATGTTGATCACACAGTGGGCTAATTGCACGTTTTTTACATTTATATCATTTACATCATTACTGACAACCTTGCCCCTGATATTTTACAGAACACATGGTTATACAGACTTGAAATAATGCATGGCATGTAAAACAATTTTATTATTAATCTACTGCTGGTTATATGGAAGATGCTTTGCAGGAAATTATAGTATTTTTCCAGAAAATGATCTCTGGCCAATCTCTGGAATCATCGCAAGCCTTGGAATTCTTCAACTTTCCGGGTGACCTCAGCTAGTAAAACCACATCAGTCAAGGTAAAATATGTTTCAGTGTGATGAATCAGTTATTAAGACCTCATGCTTACAATGTGATGTGCACTGCCTTATACACCATTGAACCTAATGTGCACAAATATGCAAACAAATTAAACTGCTACCTATCATAAATTTGATTGAGCTGCAACTACAATATCAAATTAAAAGGATATGTCTGCTGGTAAGATCTTGAATTGTTGCTTGAACCTTCCTCTGGAAGGCAATCTGAGCCTCACACATACATGGGTCCTCAGTCACCGTACCTTGTACTTCCTCTGTAAAAGGAGATGAACACACTGTTAAAATACACAAACAATTCAACAGTAGGTCCCTAAATGATGTTAGCGCATTGTTTGTTGAGTGTGTCAGAGAAGCTTGCTGTGTTGTCTTTGCATATTTAGCTTAGCAAGCTTAGCAAATGGGAAATACTAATCCCCTTGATATTACATGCACATACTTTTAATGGAAGATTATGATTATTAAGCACTGTCTTTCTGGATTAGCTTTCTGTAAAAGTTATTCATTGTTTGATTTATGAAGATGAGGTAGTCAATGAAATAATTAAGGGTAAGAAGCACTTGTGCACTACTTGTGTCCTGCATGTATAAACAGGCAAACAAACAGAAACATACCTTACACCATTTCAAAATGAAAACACAAACACATATTGTCCATTGTCGTGTAATTATTTTCATAATTTCCATGTTCATGCCTTTGACATTACTACATTAGTTTTGCAGGCAGTGGCCTGGCAACTTTACAAAACATGCAAAGCTTGTTCTTTCATGGGGAGTTGTATCATGTATGATACTGAGAGCTAGTCTGTCTGGTATGGCTGACACTGAAGCCTGATGACTCGATTTGCTTTAGGACCAGAGCAAGGTGACTGTATGATGAGAATACAACACAGACATTTCTGTCACCACCAATGACAAGACCAGAGAGACCAGAGTTACCTCCATACACTCCTAAATCAAGATTCACTCAAGCCCCCCTAACACCAACCATTTAAAGTATTGAACTAAAATATTTCCGAAGCACCTAAATGTCCATTATTCCCTCAAATGATTAATGAGTTATGGGGTACATAGAAAGCCTATAACTGGGATTGAGACATGCTTAAAGATGTTAAAGATGTTTCACAAAGCCAATTCTGTTTTCTGCCAAAGCTGATTGCCAGAAAAACATGCTTTGCTCTTTGTAATATCATTGCATGCAGATACTGTTTTTATTTTCATACATAACATCTGTTTAAGCTTCCTTAACATCTATCTGCATTGTGATGATGGCTTCTCTATCCATGATAGAGGGCTCTTACGTGAGCATGATTTTTGGTCAGCACTCAAGATAAATCCCTCTGGACATGTGCATTGCAGTGAGCCGTTGATCATGACATGTGTGGGTGGGCATTCCTCTCCTGGGTTACATGTTGCTGAAAATGAGTAAGATTTCAACACTAAATATTGCATGCAAAAGCAATCAGTGGGTGATGCTTTTTGAGCCATCAGAGATAAAGAATGTAAGTACACTAAGTAGTGTTGCCATCAACAGATTACAACACCTAGAACATAATCCAGTTACCTCAGCACAAGGATTAATAACAGTAAATTGTATACCACAAAATCATTTCTAATGGCATTCAAATTACCTGAGACCTGTAGAAGGCTCAAAAAGTGACAAATGTGTGTACTAATACATTGTATACATTGTATACATTGTTTTGTAGTGATATTGACTTGCTTGAGAATGAATTAATTAATTAATGAATGAATGGTTACTGAAGCCGTCACATGCAGATGTTTTTCTACATCTATTTGCATTGTGATGCCTTCTCTATCTGTCATGATAGAGGGCTCTTACGTAAGCATGTTTCGTTGTCGCCACTCAAGGCATATCCCTCTGGACATGTGCACTCTAGTGAACCGTCGACTAACACACATGTAGGTGGGCATGGCTGTCCAGGAACACAGTTGTTCTCCATTGCTGTGAATTGTATGACAAATCATTTCACTAGCCGAGTGGATGCTTCTACAGTGCTCTAGCTGGTCTAGAAACTAACCTGAAAAACTGATAGTACTACAGCTGAGTATTATGCTCTGACTGCCATACTATTGAGCTATTAGTCATTAGTGAGGTAGCCAGAGTACTGTTTTCTCCCTTCATTATCTCACAGATGGCAATAACAACCACATAGAAACCACACATAATACAACTGTACTGTACATAAAACAATGACATTGCAAATTATATAGAACTAAATATTTGTCATGACAAATATATTGTTCACATGACACATAGCCTACAATAACTATCACTGCAACTAGGCCCATTTTTGAAACTTTTTTTTATATCACGTACAGGTAGCAAAGATTGGTACTTAGTAGTAGTTGAAGTTTTCAAAAGGTCACAACATGAAAAGCTGACATAGCAAACTACCCCATATCACACTGTTCCCATGAAACGTCTCCCAGAATCAAATCTGACACACAATTACAACCTGGCCTATCATAATTGCAGTGTGCAGAGTGGTTAACTAAATCAATTTAGTGACTAAGTTATCGATTTAGACTGCTTTGTGATGTAGCAGCATATTATGTATAATTCTACACAGACAAATACAGCCATTCCCAAGAAATCCCAGAACCAAAGAATTGCACTTCTGCAGTACATCTTTCCAGACAATTATGCATTTGATTTCATGCAAACTACAGGTAACATATGTGCAGCCCTTAGAATATTAATAGGTCAGTATAGCACTTATATTTCAGAAACAAAACAGCCTTCTTGGTGGATATAACATGTTGCAATCTGATGTTGAGTTTGTATACACTTATAACATCAATTTGAATTGGCATCGCAATGCCATCACTATCTAACTCTGCCATGACAGAGGGCTCTTACGTAAGCATGCTTTGTCATCACTCAAGGTATAGCCATCTGGACATGTGCACTTTAGTGAGCCATTGACGGTCACACATAAAGGCGGACATGGCTGTCCAGGAACACAGCTGTTATCTGCTGCTGCAAACAAGGAGGATGACAAAATAATGACTGCATGGAAAAGCATTTCACCAACCTGGTGAAAACTTTTACAAAATTATATAAAGAAAGGATCCCCACTGATCACTGATCCTCATGCATCTCAATCTGAGAGTAGCTCATATTGTTACATCTCCTCTGGTAGCAGTTTTCTATCAGCTAGTCCTTGAAGAACATGTCTTTTATCTTAACAGCTGTGCTGTTCAGAAATGAGTAATACAACCTGTTAAGACTTTTCTGTTAGTTATTGTAGACTGCGCATGCAGATCTATTAGGATTTTTATGCTTTTTATTCTCTATCTATCAAAATAGAGAAATTTCCCAAGCTTTCACAATGTCTTCAAATAATGTCCCCGTTTAGTGTAAATACAAAGATGCAGCTACTGTTATATATCTGAGATGCCATCAATGAAATATCATTAATAGCATTATACATAATATGGATGTTGATTCATACAACACACACAAATACAAAGTCATGCACTGTCTACTTTCAGGACCAAAGTTTTGAATGCATCCTTTGTATTTTGGTTATTTAAGTTATCAAAGGCAGATGTCAGTGCCTTCTCTATCCGTCATGATAGAGGGCTCTTACGTAAGCATGTTTCGTTGTCGTCACTCAAGGCATATCCCTCTGGACATGTGCACTTCAGTGAACCGTCGACTAACACACATGTAGGTGGGCATGGCTGTCCAGGAACACAGTTTTTGCTCTCCATTGCTACAAAGAAGCAGGATCACACAGCTGGTGTTTTCAAGAAAAAAAATGTCATCTCATCGTAGGCTTCTACTAATAAATCTATAGCAGTGAATGAACCAAAGGTAAGCAGCACACTGATATTTCAGAAATAAATTAGTCTTCTAGATGGATGCAACAGACAGCAATCTGATGTTAAGTCTATAAACACTACATCACATTGCATTGCATTGCAATTCCTTCACTTAACATCATCACACGGCTCTTACGTAAGCATGCGTTGTCATCACTCAAGGTATAGCCATCTGGACATGTGCACTTTAGTGAGCCATTGACGGTCACACATAAAGGCGGACATGGCTGTCCAGGAACACAGCTGTTCTCTGTCACTGCAAACAAGCAGGATGACAAAATAATGACTGCGTGGAAAAGCATTTGGCCAACCTGGTGAAAACTTTTACCAGAATTATACCAAAGAAGGGAAGATGAGCATCAAAGGTCACTGATCCCCACCCCCACGCATCTCAAATGTTCAATTTGAGTGCAGTTCATAATAGTTACGTCTCCTACTGGGATAACAGTTTTCTGTCAGCTAGTCCTTGAAGAACATGTCATATATTAACAGCTGTTGCTTTCAAAGTTCAGTAAATTAGTAATATAAAATGTGTCTGTTAGTTATTGCAGACATCACTTGCAGATGGTGAGTTTCTTAAAACTCAACATCTAATTGCATTGTGATGCTTTCTCTATCCATCATGATAGAGGGCTCTTACGTAAGCATGTTTCGTTGTCGTCACTCAATGCATATCCTTCTGGACATGTGCACTTCAGTGACCCATCGACAGTCACACATGCAGGCAGACATGGCTGTCCAGGCTTGCAGTTGTCATCCATGGCTGGAAACAAGCAAGAGCATACTATGGCATGGAAAAGCATCTATAATATGGATGTTCTGGTAAGATTTGCTGTATAAGGACAATAACCACAGCTATCACCAATTACAACAGAAAATCAGCAAACACCAGAAGCCACCAATCTGTACCACTTGTAATAGCATCAAACAAACAAGATTGCAGGGTTTCAACTCTTTATGTAAAGCCAATAAGGGGGCTTGGCAAAAAGTGTATATCTTGCATAACCATAAATGTATATTTTAGATAGTCTATATGGAATACTTCCCATAGTACCCACTCACAATGATGCCAGTGAAAATCCCATTCACATTGTCCAATAATTGCCCAATTGTCCAACAATGTTCACAGCATAAATACAAAGATGCAGTTACCGCTCCAATACACCAATTAGATTAGCCTATATCAATAATTGTATTGTACTTAGCATTATTCTGGACATAATATGCATGCTGCACCACCACACATACATATTAAAGTTGTGTTCTATCCACTTTTAGAGCTGAAGTCTTAAATGCATCCTTTGTATTTTGGTTATTTAAGTTATCAAAGGCAGATGTCAATGCCTTCTCTATCCGTCATGATAGAGGGCTCTTACGTAAGCATGTTTCGTTGTCGTCACTCAAGGCATATCCCTCTGGACATGTGCACTTCAGTGAACCGTCGACTAACACACATGTAGGTGGGCATGGCTGTCCAGGAACACAGTTGTTGCTCTCCATTGCTACAAAGAAGCAGGATCACACAGCTGGTGTTTTCAAGGAAAATTCACCTCATCAGTTTGAAAGATTATTTTTTTATGGCAAAAATGAGAAGAGGCCTCACAACAGACAAACCTATGTACCCTGTTACATTATTTTCATTTGAATTCAAAAAGGAATTCAAAAGGGAATGTAAAACAGTCTATATTTAGTCATTTTAAATTCCCACTAAGTCTCAAATGAGTAAAACAAGACTGAACTGGTGAGATTTATAATAATGTCTCTACCAAAGCAGACAATTGGTTGCAACCTTTGCAAACATGCTGATGTTAAGTTTTCTAGAACTTAACATCTGGTTGCATTCTGAGGCCTTCTCTATCCGTCATGATAGAGGGCTCTTACGTAAGCATGTTTCGTTGTCGCCACTCAAGGCATATCCCTCTGGACATGTGCACTCTAGTGAACCGTCGACTAACACACATGTAGGTGGGCATGGCTGTCCAGGAACACAGTTGTTGTCCATTTCTGTAACCAAGCAGGATCATACAACCTATGTTTATGATTCACAAAAACTGGTGCTTTTGAGCCCAACAGATCAATACAAGGTCAACAAGCCTGGTGCATCAAACATCTTAATTATCACCTTCCCATACCATTCCACCCAAAAGATTAACATGGATTAAATCAAAGGTAAATCCAGGGAAGAACCAGACAAAATATCATGCTTAATTATACATAATGACAACAAAAGGTCACAAACCGTTTCACACAGACCATACCTCTTTGCCACAGTTAATATTGGTTTGAAATAACAGTGATGTATCTGAACATCATGTAATCAAAACATATCCATTCCAACTGTTCAATCTGTTATCATTTAGTCAAGATTTTTGGAAGAAGTGTCTCCTATCTAATAGATTATCCTTACGTGAACATGTTTTCTTGTCTTCATTCAAGACATATCCCTCCCGACACTTGCAGTTGTATGAAGCATTGCTGCTGATACATATGTGTTGGCAGTCATGTCCAAGGGCACAGCGGTCAAAGCCTGCAAATAATATTTATCCAGCATTGGTGATAGGGTGAGATAATTGTTGGGCTACAGTTTTCAATTATTCTGTTGCATTGGGTTAATAGACATACAACTACTTGTTAATAATACAAATTAGGAAATGGATTCATTTAAGTTTCAATTTTTTGATAGATCAAAATGCAGGAGGAGCCTTGGGCAGGCAGGTCTGACAGAATGGTCTTACCACATAGAGTCTCCCTGAACTTGGAGGTGAGTTTCTCAATGACCCCAAAGGACTCCACATAAAAAACATGCTCATCAAGAGGCTGACTGGCCATGAGACGTAGAGACTGCATGTCCGCTCTGTCCACGCCCACAGCATAGATCTCAATCCCAGAGGCACGGGCTGCCGCAGACACCTCTTCCACCGTGTCCTGGGGCCTCCCATCGGTGAGAATGATGCCCACCTTGGCGATGTTTCTGGAGGTGTGCCGGGCCCCGGACACTTCGGTGAAGGCCTCGTCCATGGCCGTCTTGATGGCCAAGCCAGTCATTGTGCCTGTGGCAAGCGGGTCGATTCGTGCCAGTGCCTGTTTCAGGTCACCCTTGTTGGAATAGGTGTTTAGCAGGAATTCGATTTTTACTGTGCTTGCATAATTGACCACCGCCACCTGTGTGGCGTCAGGGCCTATGTCCAGAGTGTCCACCACGTCTGACAGAAGGACCTTTACCTTCTCAAACTCAGCAGGGCGCACACTGCGTGAGCTGTCTATGATGAAGACCAGGTCGAGTGGGCGACTCTTGCACATCTCTGTCGGTGCTACAGGGCACAAAGTGAAAATAGTATTGTGATGATGACTGAATAATAATTCAAATCTAACTAGAATTCTTAAAACTGTATTATGGTAAAAAATAACTGTCTACTCTTGAAAAAGAGAGAAAAGATTGACGATGATCAGAAGTAACATGGAGGAACTAAAAAAAAATAACTAATGAAAGAATCCTTGGTAATCTGAGGTAGCCTTTGTGTCTGTCAATAAAATTAGAGAGTGAATAAAAAAGAGTAGAGATTAGCAGTATATTTATCACAACCATTGATATCCCATTTAATGAGAAATAACTAAAAATGCTTTCATTAAATTGAGGACCAATCAACATTTTTACCACAACACAGAGTATATCACTCATCCTTGCAGTACAGAGCAAATTGACCACTGCATAACAGATTAGTTGTCCAGATAGGGTTAGTGAACTCATCTACAAAGGAAAAAGTATGGCCAGAAGAAAGGCAGATCATAGCTTGGAAGGGCTCTCATGCAGCAGCCCATACAACTGGGCAGAGGGACAGGAGCCAGGGTTGACTGAGGAATCTTCTACCTGTTGTGGTAGCCCAGTGGATGGGGGAGGTGCTGCTCTGGGTACCGACTGGCTGAGCAGGAGCTGGAGGAGAAGCTGTGGGCTGCTGGTATGCGAATGGGGGCCACATCCGCGCAGGCTTGTGATAATGATGGTAGCCATAAAACCTATAGTTATTGCCATGTGCTATGGACCACCATAGGTAAACATAATTAAAAAAAAGGAGGTAGTAGAGAGATGGATATTTTGTCTGCTGCAGCATATAGATGATGTTACACAAGAAAGAGAAAGAGTAAGCCTATAGCGGTTAGAAAAAGCATGAGGGGCATGATGGTTATCCACAACCTGGCACAACCAGGTCTCTAAATTATTATTCACTGCTGAAATAAGTAGCCTGGCTATTTACTTCAGAAGAAGCAACATTGAGCAGTATGCAAGCTGGATCTGATGTTGAAGGTCTATTTTGCTATTAGCAACAGTTTAAGACTTTCTTTGAAGAGAATTGGATTTTCTGTTAAATAACAATTGTGTGTTTGTTTTCATCATGAGCAACTTGAACTCATTGAACCTCTAATCCTTGAATAAACCCTTTGGCAGAGAGCAATTTTACATAATTCACTTAATTAAACTTACAATGTATTAATTATGCAGAACAAAAGGGTAATATAACTTTTCCCATGCAATGCAAATGCCTATGCCACTTATATATTACATATAGCCTGGCCGATTTGGGCCAGCAGTTTGAATTGAATTTGAATTTGTAGCCTAATTCTGTTACGAATTTGCATTTGCTATTCTGGTGTGTCGATGACAGAACTTGATAGAATCATAAAATAATGATAATTGTGCAATCATACCTCCTGCATTGATGGCACCTTGTTGCGCTTGCACGTTGTGTAAGAAATTCTGTTTAAAGGCTCGTGCAGAAGGTCGGTCCGCGTGCATCTGTTGTGGTTGGTATCCATAACGTCTGTATGTTCCCTCGACCCCAAGTATTAACATTAAGAGGCAAAAAATAAAACAACCGCACGAGCATAACATCATAATGATGTCTAAAGACCCGAGGTTACAACTGGTAGCCTAAGTAAATGAAAAGAAACGGGTTGAGGGTGCAAATATAAAGCTGTTAGTCGCGGGCACGTGCAACGATGAGCCAATCCGGTTTGAGAATAGCGGGCCAGACAGACTTGAACTTTTTTCATTTATTCACAGACAATTTGACAGCTGTATGCAAGCTGTTGAAAATGTCGATATGACATTTAGTGTGTTAAACTGGGTTGGTCCCTCCCATACGCTAGGCCTACTCCCCGTCCGCCCCTACACTGGACTCCCTCTGCCAATTAAGACAATTAAAGGATATTGCAAAATCTAGAGCCGTGAATGTCAAGTCGAATGTTCTGTCAAATTCATTGCAACAGCGCCCCCTGCTACATTTACAAAAGTAGGCTAGGCAGTACATACTGCCAGGCTATAGGGGGCGATATCATTGAAACGATATCCTCCTGGTTAAGGGATGTAGTCTTGCATGTGTTTTTATTGACAAGGTGAAAGGGCCCAGGCGAGACAGACAGACAGTGGTTGTCAGACCAGACTTAGCTAATGTGATGGTTTAAATAAATAGTTAATTGGCCTTAAACGTAGAATCTCGAGCCTTGCGAGGTGCTTGAAGTGTGTTTGCAGCTTCTGATTCTTTCTATTGCTGTCACAAAATAAACAGGGGTGGAGCTGTTCGCTGCAGGTTTGCTAATCTCATACTTCTATGCTGTGCAACAGTTTGGCTAGTTTGTCATCAATGTATCATAATGTTACAAGTGAACGTTATAGAATGGTATCTCGTAGTTTTATTTTATTTTTTACTTTGACAGAACTACCCGGGTAGGTGTCATCTACTGAATCATGTTCACTGCTTCAATTAAGTTCAACGAATGCTAACAGCATGTTTGCTCCTGATAAATGTGTGACGGTGACCAGCTATTTTTTATTTAGCAGTACATTTAGGCTGTAACGTTAACGTAATCACATTATTCTCCCCAAGGAAAGCGTAAAGTATTTTTACGAAGGCTATCTCTAAAGTACTTTTAAATGAATTCAATATTTTAACCAGGTCCGTCGACGGCAGCTTGCGGCGAGAGAATGCAGAGTCTGTTGCCTGCGCTGACTCTCAGACAGCTGGGTCGTCTGAACTCCATTCAGCTCTTCTCCACAGGCCATGGACCAGCGTGGAGCTCATGGTGTCCTCGGACATTGCATGCACGTCAGCTGTGGGGCTCCGTTGGTCCCGTGACACTGAGGACACAAGCTTTGACAACAGTAAGGGATTCTTCCTCCGGTTGGTCCGTACATCAGGCTAGGTACAGATCCACAAAAAAGAAAGGAAGCCAAAGAACAGTGCAAGAAGAGGATGATGAGGATGATAGCGACTCTGAGGATGAACTTCAAGATGATCCAGGGTTGCCAAAAGACTATAAAGACACAGAGAAGTATGTGCAGTCCTTTCGCTATGACCTCATCTTGAAAGCTGGCCTAGACATGGCACGGAAGTAAGTGATTTTGGAAGTGGTCAAGAGTATGTGCTGCCACAACAGTCCTACTCTGTATCATCCCTCCTGACCGTTTTTATGGGGTTTGGTATGGTGAATACAGTCGGCTTGTCAATCCTGTAGTAATGTGTAAAGGTAATTTTGCTCCTTTTCAGCAAAGTGGAGGATGCCTTTTATGGAAGCAGACTGCGATTAAATGGATTGAAACTAATCAAGAAGAGCAAAACTGTAGGTGACCCTCTGGAGATTTATATTATAAAATAATTATGCATGAAACTCTTTTATAATACCTTTCCTGTTCAAACCTGTTTCTTTTGCATAATGACAATACGTTTAAAGCATACTTGATTTGCTTGCCTTTATTTAGACTGAAGAAAGACATGACTTGAATGACATGAGTGTTAAAGAATCAAGCAATAGTTCTCCACAGCAAAAATGACTTATGCAAGATTTCTCCTGCAGGTTAAAGTAGGAGACACTTTGGACTTCATACTGGGTGAGGACAAAGAAATAGACTCTGTCAACCTAAAGAGAGTCATCTTCAAGAAAGTAATAGGAGAGACAAGAGATGCTGACAAGTATAAAGTAATTTTAAGAACCTGGAAAAACTTACAGCTACCTAAGAAAGACGTTTACAAGGATTGACATTTTTGGAGAAAAAAAAATATAACTGGACTAAAGAACTTGTGTTTGATTCTGCAGTGCTGAGGGATTTTTTAACGGGAGCTCGTGGCTCTTTGGTAGTTGTGTCAAACACTCTTGTTAAGTGCTTTTTTGTATCATCATGACTCCATTTTCTATGAAAAGGTTGAGGTGGTTTGGCTATGATTTCATATTGTGGAAACTTCACTTATTGTGTTACAGAGAACTGACAGGTCAAAATGGTACAAGTCTGACCTGTACAATGGTTTTCTTTACTTTTAAATGTTCTTTATGTTGTCAGGAGACAAAAAAAAACTTTTCCTATAATACACAGAAATCGGTTTATGTATTTTGTTTCATCACTATTGGAACACTTAAAATGCACATTGTAGTAGGGAGCTGGGTATTGAGTTTCGATTGGAGTTTTGATTGGAGTCTGATTTTTGGACTAAGACCTAGAGAGCTGGTGCTCTCTAATATTGATCATTCAGTGGAGTTGCTGCTGTCTAATGATCATGATTGTTAAGCACTTAAACAGAATAAAACAAAAAGTAATTGAAGTTATGACTGGGATTGTATGTTTATTACATCCACAGTGACAGATGCTGTAAGCAGTGTAAACTATATCCATTTAATCTGATGGTTAGGCCTGGGATGTCCTAGCCTGGTTAGCACTAGACCTTATCTCAGAGCAAATTCAAATATTGAGGGTTTTTTGAGGGCAAAAGGTTTGTCTGGGTTCTCCCAGGCTAGGGATGTCCTGCTAAAGTATTAACTTATAATATATGAACCACTCCTGGAACTTTTAAGAAAAACTATCATCCCTATCAGCACATTGAAAGGAGAAATTTAACAGAACTTAGTTTTAACTGGTTATGTAGTATATACAGGGTTCCCACGGGTCATGGAATTTCTGGAATATCATGGAATTTTAGAAAGTCTATTCCAGACATGGAAAGTCAGGGAATTTTATATTTTTGGGGCAGGCATGGAATATCAGGGAATTTTGTTGTAGCAGTTTAAATTTTACTTGCCAAAATACATTAATACAAATATATTTCCACACAGAATTGGTTTATATCTGGTTATTAGCTTTACTGCTTGCTTGAGTAGCCCAACTATGTTTATTCAATGCCTATTTATTCATTTTCCGCTCTAAAAAAGTAAAAGATTCTTGAGCGCTACGCAGGTGCTCTGAAATCTTTCGTCGGTATATTGTACTATTCATTATATAGTAAGTCATGGAAATTCAGTTTTTTTGTCAGGGAAAAGTCATGGAACTTTACATTTGACTTAGAGTGGGAACCCTGTATATATGTCATCTTTAAATCTCTGTTAACATTACAGGTGCAGTCAGGGATTTCGCAGGAAGTCACGTTTGTGTTTATGTTTACATTCATTAGCAGACTCTTTTGTGCAAAAAAACTTACATTATATTTTAACCAATGACCACACGAAACACTAGAGAGGTAGCTCACCCCAGCTCACCAGGCTGCTCCCATTTTGTTTCCAGTTTTTGGAGCCTGGGCTGCCTACAGAGACCAGGTACTCATGGAATGGGCAGCTAGCCATTGTGAGGTGATTGCTGAATGTGACAAAAATTGTTATGGGCTAGAAATTGCATAATATTCCTGAAAAATTCCTGCTTAATGGACATGGTATATTCAGTGTATACTTCACTGTTTCATAAATGACTGATACGTGTATGCTCTATATGTAATAGAGGTTACAAAGGACATTGGTCTTACACCTGTGTCCTATATTCCCAGGCCTGTGATGCTGCAAATCGTCAAAACATTGAGAAATTCAAAGAATACTTTCAGAAAAAGATGGAATAAAATAACATCTTTAATTTTACATTGTAATGTTGCTTATTTATTTAAAAATAGAGTGACCACCTGTTGCAATAGTTAAATACAGATTTAAGGGACCATTTACCATTTTATGACATAACATCTTTGTTACAAAAGACGAGTACTGGAACGCTGCTACATCTAAATTAGAAATCAGTTTGTTGCCACCTTTTAAAACCTTGTTTGTGACCTATTTTGTTGCATTAGTGTTAATGTCATGTTTTCTGTTAAGGCTACAATAGCTTAGCAACATGTTAAAAATTATAATTACAACAGTAATATTTTGGCATTTAAATACATACTACCCTCTCACTACCAAAGGATAGTGATTATAAACCAGGGCTAGAAATTAACATCCACTTACCAATACCATGTGGCAATTCCCTACCTGCTGCTAACTAAATTGTTTTGAAGCTGAAACATGATTTGCCACTCTATACCATTTACATGTCAATTGATGTGAGTGGCTGATAAGTAGCTCACTGTGAAAGGCAAATCAGAAAATTAATTTCAAGCCCTGTTAAGAAGCTATACTGTCTGGTGCGGCAGCTACATTTTTACAACACATCCTGTAAGAGGACGGACCATCAGCTTGGCCTCATTCTACATACTTGGTCCTTGCCATGGACATTTTGTAAAAGTTTAACTATAATCTTCAGCGTAGGTACTTGTGCAAATAATACATGTTTGTGAGAAATACAAAAACAAGACATTGTAGTGAGGTGTTAAGAGTATGACACAGTGCTCGATCTCTTGGCCTTCTTTAGAATGTCACACTTTTTCCGATTGGGCCGTCTACAACGCTCATCGATGCTCGGAACACACTCATAGTGCCACACCTCTTCCATCTTGTCCACTGGGTACACAGCTTCTACATAATGGCGAATCAAGCGCAGACGGACAGGGTCCAGCTGCTTTTTGTTGCAGGCGCCAGAGTGATTGTACTGAAGCCGCAGGTTTTCCTGGGTAAAGAGCTCTCCGAAGAGACGCACCAGCAAGCGGGCAGCAAAGTTCCCCACTGAAAGACTCTGCTGAACAATCTCCCTCACCTCAGAATCTGACAGCAGGTACACAGAAGGCACAGGAAAGTCAGGAGGAGGCACGGCAAGCTCTTCCAGAGGGATCTTGCAAAAGTCTTTGCTACTTTTTTCAGGAGGAACAGGTGGCATTTCGTAGTCCTCTTTCAGGCGCTCAGAGGTCAGTTGGCTTATTTGGCTGGCAGTTACAAAGTCTGGCTCCAACTTTGGAACAAAAACTTTACGTTGCTGTTGGTATGAGCGGCGCTGCTCGGTGTCCCTCCGCCTGCACCGCTCATCTAATTTGTCCACAAACTCAAGGGTCCATACTCGGTCATTCTTGGCCCGGGGGTATAACAGCTGAACATAATGACGGATCAATCTGATCCTAATTGGATCAAGCTGCTTCTTGCCTAAGGTACCACTACAGTTGTAATGCTTTCGTGCATTCTCATATGTGAACAACTCTGGAAACATAAGAACAAGCAAGCGGGAAGCAAAATTCCCGATGGACAGGCTACAATCATAGTTATTCTTAAGCTGCTCTTTTGTAAGGAGATATTCCTGGGGTACATCAAAATCAGGAAGAGGAATCTCAAGTGTGTCAAAATTGATGGGTGCCAACCATGATTTTTTAGTCCTGCGGTTTGGACGATCAAAATCACCAAACTCACTGATTTTAACAATAGAAATATCGTCTGGCAGATTTGTGTCAAAGCTCTCATCCTGCATGTTGTCCAGGTCATTTCCATTTCCTGGAATTGCCTCCAGTGCTTCTTCCATTCGCTGAATACAGATCTGTAGCCATGTGTCCTCAGGCATATCAGGAAAATTAGCTTCCATATACTTGCGAATGATCTCTAACCTGTCAGAGTCCAGTAATAACTTCCCGATGCTGTTACAACCACTGTAACCCTCAGGCAATTTGCCCTCCTCAAAGACCTCTGGGAAAAGCCTATTTAACAACAAAATGACGAAGTCATCAGGGGAAGAGAGGTCATCAAGCTCCTCCCCCACCTCCTGGGAATCCAAGATGAGGTCTGAGGAGATGTTTAGGGGACCATTGCTGTTGTCACTGGACACTGAAAGTCTCTCATCCTGTCCATCCTCATTGATGAAATGGCAGGGCTGACTCTGGTCTACCTCAAAGCCAAGGCCAACTGGAGTCTGTTTGCCATGAGGCTGGCCATTTTCCATGTCCTTTTGGGCCCAGAAACGATTAAAAAAGTCATTAATTTGAAGGAGGCACTCCGTCTGCCAAACATTACTGTTCTTTACCAACGGGTAGCAGACTTCCACATAGTTGCGTATGAGCTGAAGGTGAAGGGAGTCGAGAGTCCGTTTGCCCGCTATACCGCAGGCACCGCAGCCATGAATGCAATCCTTGGCTGTAAACAGCTCAGGAAACAGCTGGACCAGCAGCCTGCACCCGAGCTCCCCAGCTGTGGATGTCTGCTCCATCAGCTGAGCAAGCTCCTCACTTGTTAGCTGATATTCTGGCGGGGGCTGGAACTCCATTGCCATTTCAGAGGGTTTGATTTGTTTCTTAATACGCGTAACCTCGAGAGACAGCAAGTCCACTTTACTGTGCAGCTGAGTCATGCTTGTGTTCAGCGTGTTGAGAATGAAGAACATTTTCTCGATCAAAGGGTAGAGGTTTGGGTCGGTTGGGGTAGCAGCAGCTGAACCCCCTTGAGTGAGGCTTGACTCACATCGGTTATTCGGCCCCGAACTGCATAGTTTAGGGAACAGGATACTGTTCAACCGAACCCCTGCTTCATGCTGTCCATGCTGATCCAGACTTGAGGCAGCTTTCTTCTCTGTAATGCGATGGGAGATGCTGTACAGAGGCTTCCTGTAAGAGGCGATGGTCTTCTCCTGGGCAGCGTCCTTCTTGTCAGACGTAAGGCTATGGAGTGGTGACCTTGTGGATTCTTCACACCCCTTCTCTTGCACATGTTCCCCAACCTACAGAGACAAAACATATAAGATATAGTCAAAACAGGAACAATCTTATGAACTACTCAGCTATATGTGTTAAATATGTGCTGTGGGTAGAATGCAAAATTAGAACAAAAAAATTAAAACCAACATATTAATACCTAAGGCAAATCTTACTGCATCACCATCATAAACAATGAAATATCCTTTTGTCGTATGAGCAAGATATTATACGGTTACAGTAAAATATTGATAATCTGGCAATTTACCTCACTGGCAAGTTTGACCCTCTTCCTGCTTATAGGTTGGTCTGTGTTTATACTCATATCCTCTGACTCTTGCTGGGCTTCAGAGCATGTAGTGATGTCGTCTAAGGCGGCACCCAGGGACTTTCCCACAGCAGTTTCTGAAGTCCCATGACAGCCTTGTAACACTTCTGAATCTTCCTCTGTCTTAATTTCTTTTGATGATTCCCCTCCTGCAACAATTAGAAATTGTATTATTTTGAAACATCAAAGTTCTTCTACACTTAAACGAAACAGCTCAATGTCACGCATTCATACAGAAGCATTTCAGTTGACTAGGATTAAAGGAGACAAAACGCAGTCTGGTCTTACCTTTCTCAAGCATCTCTCTCTCTACGTTGTCTTCATGCTTGATGACATTCATATCCTGACAAAACATTTTAGAATACTTTTACAACAATACAGTCAAAGTAGGTTTAGCCTACAAAGTATATGTTTGTAATTGCTAAATGCCTGTGTAAAAGTAGGCCTATGTGCAGCAAAAATGTATGATTGTTCTGATAGTTTTTGACACTGGAGTTCTACATTATGTTTATATGTTAAAATATTACAAAATCGAACCACTTTTGTGTGAAGTCAAAATAACAATTATACTAAGCCATATTTATGCAGTAGGGTCATTAGAGAAGCTGTCAATGCTCTTTTCTCAACACCTCTTGATCTGTTAACTAGCCTACTGAAGAAATACCCACTGATTATGTAAGTTTGACTTATATAACTCAAAGTTCAACCAATCCCCTCTATTTTACTCAAGAAATTGCCACCTGATTATGACTTAATGTACTCAAAAATAACAACAACGTAATAACTATGTCACTAACATTTCCGGATATGCTGTAAGCCACCATCATATGTTTATTCGTAAACAATAACACTTCCCGACCTCGTTGCAAGAAGACTTCCAAAGTTGGTAGTAGACCTGAAAACTAACCTACATGGCACGCCAGTCAAACCTACGTGCATAACGTCATGCATTAACATATATCGTTCGAGCCGAGCTATTTTTTGTCCGTGAGAAGTTGGATTTGTTTATGTTGTTTATCTGTGTATACAGGTCGGGGTGTCGCCGGGTGCACAGGGGCGGCGCTGTAACTCCGTGTCTTGCACACGCGCCTCTCAGACTCCTGTCCACTCCACTTCCTCATTCTTCCACCACAAACCCACGAATCATTACAACCTGAGAGGCAGATGTACCTCTCCAATAGTACTTTATGCACGAACACGTACAAATAAAGCTTTGCTTGCTTCTTGATAGCGCATTCATCCACAAACGACAATTCAGCGTGCAACCCACATTTCTCGTGGCTATTTCTTTAAAGTGAGGAATTCTTATTGCGTGACGCGGCAAGAAAAACATTCACCGACGGATTTGCCCCTTTACGACTGTTCTGCTGTAAACATACCTCTGCACAGTTTTAAAAACTTACCTCTGTGTTTCTCTGCAGCCTTCTGCAATAGTTTAAGGCGTGTTAAACATGTCCGCTGTGATTATCCCTGTGGTTTTGTCCACGGGTAACTGTTGTCCGTGTTTCTCGATCGCCGCCGTGTTTTTTTCCTGCTAGTGCCCTCTCGCGTGACGTGACGGTACTGGCCTGCTGTGTCATTTCCGCACAGCTGTGGGTTGCTGTGGGTGAAGCTGAAGCTTTGCAATGCATTGCTGCACACAGGGGACATTAATCCAGCTTGTGCTGTGCAAAACTTCCTCGGACCTTTTGGAGAATACCCTGCTGTACCAAATAGATGTAAATCAGTAATTTCTTTTGAAACAAGGCCTTGAAATTTTCACAATAAACCATTGTCTCACACCCTGTTCCGAATACACTACACAGAGTACCATTTGACAAACTGTGGATGAAATACACATTTGATGCATGGAATGATCACAGATGACCTTACCGAAAGGTCAATTGGAGGCTAGATTATTTTGTGCCACTAGGTGTAATGCTGGCCTGCTATGACTTGTCAGTTACTTTTGTTTTGTCGAAGCCTAAGTGTTTGCAGCCTTAGGCCTATATGCAGCATTTTCTCCACAAAAGGAAAAACACAATTCCGTACATTACATTGTTTGTTTGTTTTTTTTCAGTTCACACATTGTTGGCTATCGTCAATCAAGCGATTAGTGCTTTTTTTCCCCAGCGAGATCCATTTGTCTGACTTAACACCAGGGGCGGAGGCAGAGCAGAACCCTGTAACTAGACAGGGAATTGTTGAATATTCATATATTGATTTTATGCAAATATCACCAGTCAACATGATCACCAGCCAAACTGGCACACCAGTTCATTAGAAAGGATGGCGGCTGTCTGTGTTTATGAATAATTTGTTATGAGAGTCTTTGTACCACATAATAAGCCCAAAGTCCTTCCATAGATATTAGAAAGCTAGATAACTGGAGGCCAATGGAGAAACATGTGACTCTGACTGGAAATCAAACAGGTGTCTCTGATTGCGGCAAGTGTTGCTGTCACTCCCCCATAGACAGTAAACGTGCTGCCCCCAGCAATATGGCGGGCGCGTTTACGTATGCCACCTACTGTAATAGAACTCGTGCCCAATACGGTATCTAGCTTTCTAATATCTATTAGTCCCTCCACTCTGCGGCTAGGCTGGGTGAACTCAGCCTGATCTGAGAGCGGAAACCTATACATCTCTTTCTCCTGCTTCTGCTACACTTTTGCGGGGGCCAATCACAAACTGGCTTATCCACCTGGCGCGCTTTTGGCAGGTTTAAAACGATGACGATAACGGGAGAGCCTGGAGTTTTCACGTCGCTCTGCAAACGCCACCCGGTTCGTTGGTCAGATTGGTGAATGACTATCCAATTGCGTACAGAGTCATTTGAACTATGCCCGTTGATCACGCCTCTTGTGCAGTAGAAAATACACAGCGGACTCCCCAGACTAATGTTCAATCTTAAGATTGAGCTTGGTCTGGTGAAAGCCAGACTGCTCGGCGGCCATATTGCAACACTTTTTGGGCACTTATCGGGCATCTATTTTAGCAGAAATACGCGTGCGCAAGGCTTCATTACACCAACCTTGCTCCAGTGGCGAGATCAAAACATGATTGGCACAATGTCTTCACAACACACCACATGATTGGCTCAATGTATTCACATGTCGACATTTTGCCGCGGAAGGGGTGGGATATGTGTAGACAACTGCCATATTGGCGTTCGTGTACATCCACCTATATCCTTGGAGTTGGCCAGATGTTTGTAACTGTTTATAAATTAAAATAATTGTCCGATCCAAATCGGTGTAGGCCTATCCCATGTGCCAGAACAGATTACAAGACTTCACAAAACGTTTTTAATGTCGTATGGAAACAATATAAAGTTGACGACTTGCAAGCAAAGCAGCAATGTTCTCATAATGAAGAGACTAAAATATAGTATAACTCCTGTACTGTAGTCATTTATCTAGCTGTCACTGTCTCCAGAATGCTCCAGGCTACAGCAGGCTGTCATATGGTCACACCAAAGTTTTGCATGCTCACACAAAAAAGCTTTGCGTGAGCACCTGAAACTTTCATGTGTGCACACGAAACCTTCATGTGAGCACATGAAACTAAACTTTATATATTGTTTTGCTCATAGGGGCTCCATAGAAAGGCCATTAAGATGGACCAACAAGCTCTAGAATACATTTTAAAGAATAAAATAGATACTAAATACATAGGCCTACATGCAATTGTTAAGGTTATGGGTGAAGCGTCTTCAGGCATAATATGTTAAAGGTAGGGTAAGTGATGCTAAGTCATTTCTAACATGTAACACTTTTGTAACATTCAGCAAATATCTCCATGTGATCTGCTAGCTCTCCGTTCTCACTGTAAAAAAAAACGATCTTAATAAACAGCCCTGTCCGTGAACTGGAAACAAAGTGGGGACAGCCTGTACAAAGCACTGTGTGTGGAGTTTCTCAGGGAGCACTGAAGGGAGGAGTGAGCTACCTCTCTGGTGTTTTTTGGTCTTTGGTTCAGATACAGTGCCCTCCAGATTTATTGGCACTTTTGGTAAAGTTGACTAAAAACAGGTATAAAAAAATAATCATTTTGTCGATTTATTGTAATCTCACAATGAAAACATTGAGGAAAAATCCAATCTTGAAGGGAAGCAAATTTATTATTATAAAAAGGAAAATCTCATAAAGAAATAAATATTTTTAACAAACACACATTTCCCACTATTATTGGCACCCCTAGAAAATCTTATATACATAATGTAACAGAAGCATTTTCCTATCTAATTTCAACTTCTTTAAGTTAATCAGAGTGTCTGTCAACTTTTAGTAGTAGTTCATGACTGTCATTTTCACTAAGGTATGAAAATAAGAGGCTAAATTCACGAGCCATTTTTCAACATCGGAAAGACAAGAGAATACCGTAATTTCCCAACTATTAGTTGCAGCTTATATTTTGCAAAAAATTCTTCAGCTATGATGCTAATACACAGGGGCAGTTAATATGGTATTGATATGGTTTTGTTTCTTTTAACTGGCACAAAACACTGTCCTGTGGCTTATACACAATGAGGCTAATACACAGGAAATTACTGTACACTAAATTTAAATAAAAAGAAAATGTGTTGACATTTGCCCCCACGCACAATATGGAGGATGGTAAGATAGGCAAAAAATTCCATAAGAACCACTTTTGGAGAGTTACAGAAAAAAGGTATCATCTTGGGGTCACTAAGTCCCCCCAAAAAATCTTCAAAATTGACCTCACTGCCAATAGATTATAGAGAGCATGCCAGGTAAAAGCCTTTCCAGTCATTTAATTACAAATGTAAACTGCAGGAGTTCTGAATAGTACAGTGACTTTGTCTGAAAGTGTGGTCTATTGTGAGATTAAATGAAAATTGCGTTCTTTGGCAAGAAACACTTTAGGTGGGTTTGGCGTACATAGATGTCTATACTGAAAAGAACCCTATGCCTAATGAGAATTATGGTGGATAGGCTGTGATATTGTGGGGCTGTTTTCATTCCCAAAGGCCTTGATAACGGCATGGTATCATGAACCCAGAGAAAAACCTGATAATTTTCAAAGGAAATCTGTCAATCTCTGTCAAGACACTAAACATGGGTCATGATTGGATCATTCATCAGGTCAATGAACCAAAACCAGATAAAAACAAAAATGGTTTACTGAACACAAAATCAAGCTTCAGCTATTGCCATCTTAGTTTCCTGATCTAAACTCCATAGAAATACAGTAAGGTGAGTCAAAGAGGAGAAGTGTGGACCTAGGAATCTGGACGATCTGGGGAGATTTTGTAAAGACGAATGTTCTTAAATCCCTATCCCTTACTCTGTATTCTCCAAACAAGCTCTTTTATTGGTAAAGGGAGGCTTAAGAAGGTATTACAAGCAGGGGTGCCAATAATTGTGAGCAACGTCTTATTTATCTTTTTATGAGATTTTCCTTTTTCTCAAAATAATTTTGCTTCCCTTCAAGGTTGGGTTTTCCCTCATTGTTTTCATTGTGAGATTACAATAAATCACCAACAAATATTTTTTTATACCTGTTTTAGTCAACTTTAGCAGAGGCGCCAATAATTCAAAAAATACAAACTTAAAAATAATAGACAATATTACCTTTTTACTATCTCTTCATATTTTAACCATTATGGAACATGATTTTTAAGGAAACACTACATATTGCACATTTATTTACATTTGTTTATAAAGTAGGGTAAGCTTAGGTAAAACCAAGCCTGGGCTAAATTAAATGTAACTAAATATTGTGATTAATAAATTATAATAATAAATAACAGGGTAAAAGTTTAGGGTTATTTTTTCTCCAGTGTCTTAGCTTATGTCCAACACAGAAACTGATTTTAAAGGCTAATGGGGTAAGAATGGCAGACACCTGGTTGAATTTTATCAACATCTAGTCACTGCCACATCCAGACACAATTAACAGTCTTTGCTCATTGCTAGCTCAATGGTCCATGACCTCCCACAGAAATGTCTGTGCGGTGTTAAGATTGTTGTAAAAAGCTTCCTGTGATATGTATGTGTATGGCAGGGAATGGGAAAGGAATCAGTCATTACTCGGCTAATGGGGCTGTCTCGATTGCAGGGCACAACGGTGGTCAGATCCATCATGCACTCAAGCGAGAGAGATTTGCGCATATATGTCAGGTAGCGGAGCATAGAGAGAGAATTTCTGGAGACGGGGATGTCATCTCATCTTGGTCGTCGAGCACTGCTCGTTAAACATCAATAAGCTGCTCACGCATTCCTCTCCCAGCGCAACATGAAGCACCTGCAGGGCTGAGAGATTTCATACATCAGGATGAGCACAGTCTTGCCATCAACAGGTTACTCACCAAACTATAATCTACTGGGAGAACATTTATGTTGACAACGGTACACATGGCGTTTCTCTATGCTCAATGCCTGCCAAGCACATAGATATTTCTCTGGAAAGAAATGTTGCTAAACCAAACCAATATTTAGATCAATTAAACCACAATCCCCCACCCCCATAATTCAACCACTAACACTACTACTTTGTATTGCATTTTTTCAAAGGTATATCTTTATCCAAGTTATCAACTGATACGTTCAAAGACATTATCATTAAATGAAATAAAGGCATGCATTAGGACTTGTGGTGTACTCACCAAAGTAATAAGTGGAGTATTGCAGGAGGGTACCAGGAAACCGCAAGGAGTTGTTTGGGACAGACCTCTGTTGGTCCTGCCCTGGTGCCCAGCTGCAGTGACACCATACTGGGATAGGGTGGAGCTGCTGTCCTATGCAAGCACTTCATATAAAACCCAGTCAAGTGACAGAGGAGTAGCTGGGTTTCAACAAACGCCCAAACCACAAAAATCATCTTGTCGAGCAGAGCCAGACAGTGTTGGGTTTCAGGGCAGCATGATACAGTGGGACTTCATGATCTGTGTGTCCGTCTGCTGGCTCTATTTCACATACACAATGTGAAAACACACACATTGTAGCTTAGTTTAGTCATATGTAGGATCAATCAGGAATCTTATATGTTTAACTTCAACCTGTGTGTAATATATGCACAAGGGAAACTGTCTGAGCAATAACCACTGACTAATTGATTTACCACTTACGTTTGCCGACCCTTCTCTGGGTGTGGAATGTATTTCTCTACACTCACACATACCCCAAAGAAAAATGGTTGTTTAGCCCGCTGTACCTGAATGTGACTTCATAGATTCACTGCTGTGCAAAAAGGGCAGAAAGAAGAAAACAAATAATTTCCAATTCTCTAAACTGGAGAAACCCTGCTGTGCTTTTGACTGGCACTTAAGCCCCCCCTTACTTTTTGTTCCTTTTACTTTCCCTCTGAATTTCCTTGTGTCTGCTCAAGGCACGGATACATATTTCATGGATGGCTAGAGGCTTGCCGCACTGCACTGTGTACCTGAGTGGAGGCAGCGTCGCATCCGGCCGCCAGTCAAGAGCAGCAGGGGAAGCCGGCAGTCTTTTTATTTTTTTAATTTGCAAAAAGTTTGTTTTTGAGCACGGGGCTAACTGACAACATGCAAGTCCCTGTGCCACTCTCTTCTCCACTCCCTGGAGTAAGCTCCACGTCCTTCAGGTGGGGTATGAGGGTGGGGGGTGGATGGTGTGTCTGTAAGGGGGCTGCTGGTTAGGGTGACGCTCCTCCAGCCCAGCTTCACACCCTTGTTGTCCCTCTGTGGAGAGCGCCTGGGAAACCACAGGCCACCACCCTGGCGCCAGCCCGCACGACGGCCCAATCAATACTGCCGCATTTCCTGTCCATTTGCTCAGGTCACGGGAGTGGGCCTCATTAATAATTTCTGCGAGCACAGCTTCAAGTGTGCCTGTGGCAGAACCAAGGGAAGCAGTTTGACCTTTTTTTTCCTTTTGCCCTGATTTTGTCTGCTATCACACACTTGTAGTGGAACAGCAAGAGAACATGATGATTTGTAATGGTGATTAAAGACAACAGTTGAGTTGTAGCAAAGACAAATAAATAAATAAACCAAAAGCAAGTAATTATATAGTTTAAACCATTTTATAGATAATTTATAACGGAAATGCTAACTTTTTATTTTGACATGTAGAATACACAGATGGTCATACAATCATAAGAAAGCAAACCCATTTGCTCCAATCAGTTGACATGAAAGAGGCTGTGCAAACCGCATGGTCAAGCCAACAGCACTCCTTCTGAATAGTTTACTCTATCCTGCACATCAGACCCATCCGCATGGAATTGCACTGAATATGCCCATACTTCTGTTCAAGACACACCTGGTTCCAAATCCATCTGTTTAACGGACACTTGCTCATATAAAGTCATTGATGAGTGTTGTGGCATAGATGTTGTGACAGCTGAGGTAATGTTCTTCATCGCGCTACAGTAGAACCGGAGTTGGTCAGACCTTGGTGACGGCAGAGGCAATGTTCTCTAGAGCAGATCGCGCCTCTGATGGAGGGAAGCGCTTGATGGCATCCAAAGCTTTGTTTCCGTGGTAACTGCACAGGTCCATGGCTTTGCTCACTCCTTGTTCCGATTTAATTGTTCGCCACAGCTGTCCAGAGGAGAGGAAGAAGAGCACGGTCACATTAATATTTTTACAGTCATTTCCATAAATGATGATAGCATGAACTGATGATTTACCTCATTTTTATGTTGTTTTATATCTCTGTATTCAATGGGAGAAAAAAGACTTTTGGGAAAACTTTAACTTTTCTCACCACAAACTGTTACACACAAACATTTTCACAGACACACACTCATGGACACACTCAAACGTTTGTCTCTTCTTCCTGTTGTGGTTCGCCTTCTGCCCTGTTAGGACATCACTTGCTCTAGGCATTTGACCAAAATGATTTCGAAGACAGCTTGTGCTGAAAAGCCCCTGTGGGCTTTTGTCTTAAAAAACACCAGGCAGAGAGCATCACTGGACTCGCCCATAATGTGAGTCTATGTACACTTTGGGGAGAGGAGCACACGGAAGCTGCAGTCTAAACGTTCTCCCCTGGTATGTTGTCTATCCTGTATATGGAGTTTCAATCTAACTGAAGTTACAGTGCTAATTTCCTGGTACAAGCCCTTAGACGAACACTGTTTGTATGAAATGTTTTCCAATTTATGAATTTCTTTAATCTACTACTGGTCCAGCTGGGCACCACAGACAGTATGCTGTCTCTTGGTACATTTTCAAGTCTCAGTAATTTCTAGTAGCATTTTAAAAAGTGTAACAAGCAGTTTTGCTGGGACCTATTAGTTGATCTCTTATGTATTTGACAGTTTAGCGCAGCGCTCATGCTGACGGCTGTCACACAGAGTTACCGCCATTTCCTCTGCGCCTCTGTGCTCCTGCCCCCTGGTGAAGGAGATTCTCCACCAATGCCACTGTCCCCGAGTCGCTCTGTCTCCTCCGTAAATAGGCCCTGGTACCTTATCCCCCTCGATCTGGTTTCAGACGCGACCCGAGATCCCCCTGTTCTCTCACTCTTCCTGTCCCCCCCCACCCCCTTCATCTGTCTCCCCTTCTTTCTTCTCCATCTGACTTTGGAAACCAAATTTCGAAACTTGCTATCGGTTACAGCCAACAGACACCCTCCTGGCCCCTCACACCCGGGCTGCAACCGTACCCTGACCCATTCCTCACGCGCGCCCCAGAGGTGGGAGAGACATGGAAGTTGGAAAGGGGCACTGGGTCCACTGAGTGTCTGCTGGATAGGTTTTCTGTCTCGGATTAACTCTCACATATAGATATTTTCTTAAGAGTTTGGTGTTAAAAAAAAAGTTTTTTTTTCCCCAAACTGACTAGATTTCTACTAGCGATTTCCACTCCAATCGCCTATTATCACGTATAGGAGAAATGCTTGTGGAGAAATGGACGTGTCTTTTCCAAAAAACACAGTGAATGGCCATTTTATTGGGGATGCAGTTCAAATAAATGTTTGGTAAACTAAAATTAAGGGAATATGGTATATTTTCTCTCACCTTAGAAAAATCTATAGGTCTTCCAAAGCTTCTTGCCTGAGGAAGGAAAAGGGTGAACATTAAATTCTGTATTGAAAAAAATGAATTCAAATAACAATGAACTGATCTCATGTTATCAGGTGCCATCAACTGTAAAACAGTACACCATCATTATACAACATGTATACTAAGATAAGCCATAAACAGTATTAAAGAGCCATTTTTAATACAAGGTCAATGAATGGCAACATCAAATAATGAACCAGCCCCTAAAGAAAACCATTCATGTCATCTTCAAACATCAAACATCCTACACATGTGTCAGATGCATTATACTGTGCCCTACTGGGAGTGCCTGTCAAATCCCCAAGCCACTGATGCAGCAGTGTGTCTGTGGGGAGCAAAAGCTACCTGTTGCAGCTGCTGGAGCCATTTCTCCTGCCCCACGATCTGCCGGTGGAAGACCACTGGAGCGAGGTCCAGGCTGAAGGGAAGGGGCTCCGCTGCACCACTCTTCACAAACGGTTGCAGGTCAGAGTTCAGCTGGCAAAGAAACGGGAAACAAAGTTAGACAAAGTTAGCATGCTGCCCAAGCATCCACACCAGGATTAGGATGCTGGAGAGAGCCTCGAGGAACAGATGGATGCAACAGATGCAAGCTCCTTGGAGGGCATGAAATCGGTGTATGCAAGGTATGCTCTTACGCCTACAAATCTCTGCTCCTCTAGAACTTGCACTCGCTCAAGGAAATTAATAACTTATGAATTATTTAAATGATTTCAGCAATGTGAGGTGGGGGGGGGGGGTTCCTGTGTGTGAGGTTTTTTTCTTTCTGGGAGCTGGCTGGTGTACCTTGTGGCCGAGTGACAGGTGCTTGCCGTACTGGTAGGCCAGCATCTGGGCATCCACGTCGTGCTTAGCCAACTCCATGGCTGCCTGGCAACTCTTCGCCAGCAAAGCACCGTGGGATAGGAACGTCTGGTCTTCCCACGTGGCCATGGAGACATCAGCAATACTGGAGTCCTGTGAATGGGGGATAACTGTGAATAACTGCAGTACACACTGAGATACAAATTCAGTGGATTTATTCAAGGGGAAAAGACATTCCACCAGTACAAAATCATTGTCTGAAGATGTCTGAAACTGATAAGTAACTCTCCACCACAAAGTCAAGGGAAAAAAAATTTCAATAACATCCAGCCAATACTCTGAAACGATGACAAAAAAGCATCCAGATTTCCTATCCATTCATACCTGTTACCTTCAAAAACACACAGTGAGATAAAACAAAACAGGTAAAAAAAGTAACGGGTGAAGGGGGGCTGGATGAAATCGGAGCATACTTGGAAGGAGAAAACGATGCGGTGTCTGCTCGGAATCCTCTCCTCTAAAAGGGGCAAGGTGAAATCCGAACCGCCTCTGCCCCCCGTTAGAAATACTCTCCCCTCGCATCCCTGAGGAAACGCGGCCCAGTCCAGACATTCAGGCTGTTTGCATCATGCACCAACTTTCTCCCTTTCATTCATTATTTAACCGGGCCATTCTGTTCTCCATTCTGGTCTGTGAATGGCCTCTCCCTGAACGTCTGGTGACGCAAACCTGCTTCAGACTCCCAAATTGGGCTTATTATGAAAAAAAGTTCCTCTGGCCCCATTGTACATCTGATCATGCAAGTCCAATTAAGGATTATGAACCGGCCAATAAAATGTCACGTTTCATATGAACTGCAGTGTGCCTGCTATGCCTGTATGCAATCCAAGCCACTACATCTGCACAGCCGAGCAAAACTTATGTACAACCCACTAGTAGAATGTTTACAGTAGATACTGGTGTCATGTGACACTTCTCCATTGATCATGTGGAATTAGTTTATTCAGCCTATGAAGTGTTGCCCATACATCTTTCAAACATCCCTTTTCACTATCCCTTATTTCTGAACATGCGTCCAGCGACTTGAGCAGAATATGGAACCCGATACGAAAGGAACAACATGTTTACCGTCATGCAACACCAGCTAACCTCAACTGTGGCCAATTGAATCTGTCTCGGATTGGTCAATGGCTTAATGTTCCGCAGAGGCCTCGTGACTGACTTGATTAGGCCCCATGTGGTTGAGGGTCCTCTTGTGGCTGACCGTGGGAGCTGCATGGTGGTCTTACCTCAGCAGAGTTGGAGCCCTCGTAGTAGATGCCCTGAACCAGGTCACCAATGGCACTGGAGATCAGCTCCACAACCTGTGGACCAAAACACAACGTGGTTTAAATGGACATGCTCTCAATACAATGGTCAGGAAATTTAGAAACCTGGCTTTATGCTTGCACCACCGTTAACCAAGAAAAAGTCCTAATAACTGGAGCAGAGCCGTTCAAAATGTACTCTATGGAAATATGATCCATGTCAAGCATACACTGCCGTTCAAAAGTTTGGGGTCACTTTGAAATTTCCATTTCACTCCATTATAGACAGAATACCAGCTGAGATCAGTTGCATTGTTTTTTTAATCAGGGCAGCAGTTTTCAGATTACATTATGTGCTTACATAATTGCAAAAGGGGAAAAATGTTTTCTCAGTCAGCCTTCTAAAATGACATCAGATTAGTAAACAGAATGTGCCTTTTGAAAAATTGGATGACTGGTTGCTGATAATGGGCATCTGTATACTTATGTAGATATTGCATTAAAGATCAGCCATTTCTTTCTCATTTACAACATTAATGATGAAAACAAGGACATTTCTAGGTGACTTCATACTTTTGAACGGTAGTGTACATTCAAAAGATATTTCTCTACACATTCCAACAAGTCAACCAAGGTATTATTATTATTCAAATGCATTTTAGTACTTAAAATGAATTTCAGATTTATCATGTCAATTCCACAAGATCCTGTGCCTGTTTTCACTGCATACAGCTGGCATGTTTATGTTATGTGTGGAACACCTCATGCAATCTTAGAACTTAGAGCAGCAGAGGGCAGGGTAGGAGGCGACGGCTGCCTGGGTGAGTCTGTTAACCAGGTTGTCATCATCCTCGCACCACCGTCTCGTTATCGGGCTGTGCAGCCGGCCTGATGTTTGGGTTGGACACATTCGACGGGGCTTTGTTAATACGAGTCATATTTATAGCGCCACCCCCCCCCACACACACACACACACACACCCATCCAACCCCTACCCCACCCAGCCAAAACTGTATTAGTGGGGTGGATTGGGTGTCCGTCCAGCAGTTAAAAAGCAGATGGTGAGTAAAAACAGAGAAATGTCCAGAGGGTTGAGGGGTTAATAAGGCTCCAGACATCTGGTACCCAACACACACACTTCCGGGTGCAGTAGCATCCACAAGCTTGTACACACACACACACACACACACACACACACACACACACACACACACACACACACACACACACACACACACACACACACACACACACACACACACACACACACACACACACACACACACACACACACACACACACACACACACACACACACACACACACACACACACACACACACACACACACACACACAAATAGCAACAGACATACATAGTTCTACTCTACCAAAATATACACAGCAAAAAACAAGTGTTTATAACATTTTCAACCCCTCACACCACCTCTTGCCCTGGCCTCTGTTTGAAAATGATCCTGAGAACACATTAACAGGCGAATGTGTCTCTGATACACACACACACTCACACACAAACACTCACACTCACACACACACCGACAGAGAGCATCAGCCCTGAGTGAAACCACCTGCACTAGCAGCATGGGGTGCGGCAGAGAGAGAGGCTGTCTGAATTGAGAGGCTTGCAAGGTTTGGGCTTCTGTTTGTTCAAAGAGGCACCCAGCATTCGGCGGGCAAACAGCTTGACTAAGGAAAATAAAAAGACTTTTGATGTCCGCTTTCCCCCAGGGAAGCCATCACGAGGGCACGTGGCACAAAGCACCTGCCGGAAAAAAAACAACAAAAGAGGCAACACATTTCAGGTGTTTTTTTCTGCACATTAGCAATTTTTGTTAAAAGTAAAGAGGGAGACAGAGGAGTAGGCAGGTTTAAAAGGCCCTTACACTGGATTGGATGGTGAATGGAACCAAGATGACAATGGAGAGGAGAGAGAGAACGAGTGAGAGAGGGACCAAGAGAGAAAGACAGAAAGAAAGAGAGACAGAAGGCAGAAAGACAGAAAGAAAGAGAGAGGCATATAATTCCAACACTATCCAGAAACAAACTACCGGCTAAGAAATACATGACCCAGTACAAATCCAGATATATTATTCCACTCTCGACACATACTGATCGCTTGACCTGCATCCGAGAGGACGGAATTTATTAGTGCAGAGGGGAAGACAAACATAACAGCTCTTCCAACCTGCTCACTCACTCACTAAATCTTGAGCCAACTTTGTACAATTCCCTACACTTTCCTGAAGGGGGCCTGTGTGAGCCCATTGTCCAGATGTAATCAGTGCGCCTCTGATTTCTCCGCTATAATTAGGAAATATGAATCCAAGAGAGGAGGAATGGGCTGGAGCGGCGGGGGGGGGGGGGTTAAATTGTCAGACGTGTCGCCTTTCGTATAACTGCCGCAAGTCTAACGTTTCACACACCCTCCACTACCTCTACCGGCCCCGGCGCACACACACACCCCTCCTCTCTGTACTGAAGAGAGGAGCAGCCAATTAGACAGGCTCCACTTTTCCCTGTTCCAAAACTCTGTTAGCCTGTCAGGATAGCACAACCACAGCCATTCTTCAGAAAATGACAGGAAAGGAGAAGTGCATCACACACGTCTTTGTGAAATCCAGACATTTATTTTGAGTTATTTGGTAACACCACTCTCGTCTCTCCCCAAAGTCTCCCTCGGTGTACTTGTGTGTGTGTGTGTGTGTGTGTGTGTGTGTGTGTGTGTGTGTGTGTGTGTGTGTGTGTGTGTGTGTGTGTGTGTGTGTGTGTGTGTGTGTGTGTGTGTGTGTCCTCTGCGAAACCGGATCCTTGAGGAAATATTGAGGCAACCCGACTCCCTCGCCAAAGAACCAAAAAGGACAATGCGCCTACAGTGTTACCAGATGTGCTGTCTTTGCTGGGCTGAGAATGAAAAAAATAAGGGCTAGATTAGAGGGGGGCTTTTTTTTGGAAAGTATCAGATAAACCCTCCCCCTCCTTGTTCCCTTCCACCACTGACTACCCCTCCTTCCCCTCCCTCTCTCCCACCCTCATCCCGCGTTCCCAAATCCAGCCGGCTTGGGTTTCGCCGACAGGTCTGTGAGGGGGAGAAAGACGAACCGAGGCCCGAGTGTCGCCTTACCGTTTATACTAGAGCTCAGCCAGGATCGCTCTCAAGGCCAGAGCGCATAATACAGATCAATCACTCGCACAGAAAAACACCCTGCTGCTTTTTTGGAGAGAGACCCGCGTTAGCCAGCCACCCCCCCCCCCCCCATCCCAAACCCAGTCCCCATTTCTCTCCAGACCTGGTCCACTGAGCTCTGCTTCAGGGCACCGAGACCTTAGCGCAGACAGATGCTGGGCACATCTGTATATCCTCTGGAGCTTCCACACGGCTAGACAAGCTTTAGCCTAGCAGCAGCAGTGGTGGTTACGTTACATCAGAGGATGCCACTGTGCTGTCATATGCTCTTCTGCGAGTGCTGAAGAAAATGTTATGACATTGGATGTTGGGGAGCGGGGGGGGTGCTCTCCCTCCAGATGCCACACAGTTAAGACCTCAAGCCACGGTGACGGCGTTGACCTCCCGGGGGAATGGGTGGTGATCTCTGCTTTCAAGCATCTTCGTGCGGCACGCTCGAGTCCACCGCGAGGCTGGTTCGTCTTTCTGCCGGTTTAAAAGCAGCGAAAGCTGGATCCCAGTGGAACGTGTGCCTTTTCATCACTCCTCAATGCGTGCTGGCTCGGGTTGCGCGTTGGCCGGCGTGACGCAATGCAAGGTTTCAATTAAAGTTTACACCCAAGTTAGCAGAGCCAATCTCCACACATGCACGCGCTCACACACACACACTCTTTTGGAGTGGGTGTTTGAGCATAGGGAGTATAATCTCTCATGAGGGTGTAGAAGTTACATCTGTGTGTGTGCATACGCAACTGATGGAATGGTCATGACAAATCCCAACAGTGCTCAAAGAACCACTGAGGAAAAAGGTTCTGCTCACATGGCATTAGAGAACGTAATGCTAACAGCAGTGACTCTACCCTCCCACTCAGGTAACTCAGGCCAACAAATCACTGGCTGGGTGGAACACTTAACTAGAGGAACTGAAGAGATGACATGTACATGGTCTTAAAATCCTCACTGGAGAATATGCCATTACACCACCAGGGGGAGCTCCTGAATGCTATTGTGCTTTATCTAATGAATGCCTCCCATGTCTCCCTCTCTCCCTCAGTCTCTCTCCCTCTCTCTCACACAGACACAGACACAGGCACAGGCACAGGCACAGGCACAGGCACAGACACAGGGACACTGTGTGAGAGAAACACATACACACCTCTTAACACAGTCCCTGTTCTATTGGCCACACTGAATAGCTGAGCGACATTTGATCCAAGTCCAGCAAACTTTACAACAGGAGGCGAGTTCAGTAGTTCAGCTCCTCTCAACACCAGCGCGACTGCTCCCCTCCGAGGGCCGTGAGCCGAGCCGCACCGCACCGCTCCACCACCTCTCCCACAGCTGCCCCTTCTCAAAACCTTGAGAACCTTTATCCAAAGCACCCCCCCCCCGCCTTAATCTTCATCATCTACATCTCTCAGAGGGAGAGAGAGAAAGAGAAAGAGAAAAAGAGAGCTAAAGCGTAACTAATATGGGCCGCTATCAGTGAGAGAGGGTTGTGTTTAGTCTTCGGCAAACTGAGTGTGGGGATATACAGGATTCCCCTTGGAAGACGACATGCACGTCTGACCTTAAAATGACCCCGGTGTGACCCTCGTCACCGTGTGAACGGAGCAGGGTGGGGAGGGTTTGGAGGTGGTTGTGAGTAAGGTGGACGTTTTGGATGGCGGGTCGTGGGGGTGGTCATAGGCCAACTTAGAGTGGGGAGCGAGATGTGTTCAGTTTCCATTTGCTCGGGGGCGGCACATTCTGCAGGGTGCGCTTGATGACAGGATCTGTCAACGTTCAGACACCAGGCGACATGCATACGAGCACACACTGCCCTGTGTCAATGGGCATGTGTGTGTGGGTACATGTGTGTATTACGACCGTACAAGTAGATAGATAGATAGATAGATACTTAATTGATGCCCAAGGGGAAATTCAAGAGGGGGCCATCACCTGTGATATAATCCTCTGATCCTCATCACTGAGAACAAATGACTACTTTACAGTGCACATTTAACAAATAAAAATCCACCCCACAACATATTATGCTCAGTAGAATGTCTGCTAGCATTTGTGGTTTGTTTGCATGTGCAAGCCAAGGACCGTGCACTATCCTTAAGATGAAGAAATTGATTTGCTGATTAAATCAATTGGCTCAGGTCAGGCTGAAACCGACACGGGGGTAGCTTGCATTAAGTGGTGTTTAAGTCCTCTGTAAGGGCTGTTGATACTCTTGCTAATAACTCACACAACAGAAGCTAGCTCAAGTTGACCTCCCAACACACACACACACACACACACACACACACACACACACACACACACACACACACACACACACACACACACACACACTGTTGTCCAGTCACCACTTGCAAACTACTCGGGATGGTCAATACTTATTATGACCGCCGCGCAGCGAATTAATTAATAAATTAATTTATGTTACTATACACCAACTGGCCTGTAGGTGGCCGGAGACAGTTTTCTGTGAATATCTCGAGAACCGTAGGGCCTAGGAGGTCCACCTTTTTTATGTATGTTGGTCTTAAGGGGGCATGCCAACCCATCCCATTACCACTTATTTCATGTATAGCGCCACCTAGTTAAAAATTAAAAAGCAAAAAATTAGGTGTTTTCATCACAATATCTCTGGCTGACAAGGTCAAAACTGCACGAAATTAAAAGTGTACACCAACAAGGATTCCCGGGACACTGAAAGACCGGGGTACACAAA
Organism: Alosa pseudoharengus; assembly: GCF_046254945.1. NCBI lineage: Eukaryota > Metazoa > Chordata > Actinopteri > Clupeiformes > Clupeidae > Alosa > Alosa pseudoharengus. The sequence goes on from NW_027468680.1 coordinate 28,670,062, forward strand.
ACTTGGTGGGCATGTAACCCCACATGGATAGCATGGAACTGTCGTTTTTCGTTTTGATCTGTAGCCCCCTCGCTGGACTGGACCCCCCGAAAGGAGGGTAGGGCAGACACAGTTCTCTGTGAATATCTTGAGAACTGTAGGGCCTAGGATGACCATTTTTTTCCGTATGTTTGCCTCCAGGGGTCATGTTAACCCATTTCATGTGCACACATGTGCACAAACAGATACACACACACACACATACATTCACAGTAATCATACGTATGACACATACTCACACAGTAGACATATGTACGCTTGCATGCACAGGCACATACGCAGGCACACACACAAGCACGCACACGCACGCACGCACACACACACACACACACACACACACACACACACACACACTTACACACACACACACACACACAACATAAACATGTACATGCACACATGCACACAATTCAAGAATTTCTCAGAATTATGAACAGGCAAGATGGAGGTGGGGTTGTATAAAATGAATTTTACATGTGAAATCTATGAACTAATCATGTTTTGGTACTTGTTGTCTAGCAGATACCAGTGAGAATTGAGTGTGGATAATGCAATTTAGTGAGACAGTTAGAATCATATAGGGCTTTCAGCGTAATTTATTTTTGTGGAAAAAATGTGCTGGACTGGGCGGCGGTCATATTTTGTACCGCTCTGCGGTACATCTAGTTACTGATAACATGAAGTCATTCCAGCCAAAACATTCCACTACTGGTAAGTCAATACAAAAGTCATGACCAAATGCCCTGAGCCTACACCACAGACACAGCCATACACTCAGTCAGCTTTCATGAGGACAAGAGAGAATGAAGGAGTTTGCTTTCTTTAAGCCTCTCTGAATTTTCTTTACATCTGTACCGAAACAACACAACACAAACTTGCATTTGCCCAATCAGTGAAATGGAATAGGGTTTTTCTTCCTGTCCATCTCCATTCACCGACGTCTTAAAAAACAAACTTGGATCAACATATTTCCCACCAAGTCTGTGCTGCACTCAGTGAACACAGTCCCTTAAAAGCCAGATCGTATTTCCTTTGAACTGATAGTCTACTTCACCTAAAAACCTCCAACATGTCAGTCCCACTGTGTACATGGTACACAGATGTATTTAGAAAACAGTCGCCTGACGCAGATCAATGGGCCGCTCTGCTTGCTGCCATGACCAGGAGGAGATGGGCTTCAAAGGGGCCACAGAGAATGCTCCGGCAGATGGCAGAAACCTGAGAAAGTCAGCTGACCGCTCCCTCGGCCTTCCCATCTCCCAGCTCTGCCGCGATCACCATAGTTTCAACAACAACAGCCATGTTTGGGCCTCCTCTGGCCACTCAGCTAGGGTCAGTTTTCATGCACAACCCATTGGTAGTTCTGGTTGGAGAGCAGCGAGTTGATCTTCAATCAACTATCAAATACCAGTATTTAATGTCGAATCCAAGTAATCTTAATCCTATAATCCAGGATATAGATTCAGGCACTGTGGTAATTGGGTCACACACAATTGTTTTCACTTTTGTATTTAAACTTTAAACAAAAACTGATTGGAGCCAAATGTATTTAACTTAAGTGTGAATAAAAATGACCAAGGCCATGACTTGAGTATGAGGCAGCAACCAGGCAGACATCCTTAATGTGATCACTTGAGGAATATACATGTAGGCCACAGGTTGGTTAATATTTTTTACCTTGGTGTTGTTCAGCTGAGCCAGGCCAGTGCAAGCATTAGCCAAAAGGAAGTCCCCACTTAAGACTGCCATCTTGTTTCCGAACTGCATGTCTTTAAGAGGTCCGTCAGCATTGGTCCAGTCCTTGAGGTTGACGATTCCACGGTGCACCAAGAAGGCCGTATGAATGAGCTCTGTTATCTCAGCAAGGTTCCTCTGACTGTGGAGCAAGATTGAAAGTGAAATTAGACTAAAATAAACATCAATGGAGAATGTATAATGTTTCTCTAAAGATTCTTAAAATCTATATTAATTTATCAAAAGAATGTAAAAAATGTAAATTATTTAAAAATGTCATAATTTCTACACAAAAAGTGCTTTCCTCCAGCCTAGATGAACCTAGAGGAACTTGTTAGTGCACAACCACAACCACTTACCCGGTACAGAGAGGGCTTTGTACAATGACAGATGGTTGGCACTGCCAATGGCTGCGCTGATGGCCTCCGTTTTACGTATTTTTGTATTTTCTATGAAACGGAGTAAACAACTGCAAGTAAAACCTTCTTTTACAAGAAAGATGTGTTTGTTGTACTCAGTAAGGGTTTAATGTACCAACTTATGTTTAATTTCACTACTGGTTACACCCCATCTAAGGTGACCCAAGGATCTCAAGATCAATTCTCAATTGAGAATAAGTCTAGTGTTAACGAGGCTGGCTTTCCCTTGCAGACCAAAAAATCTTAAGAAAATTGGTCATCGCTGTAGGTAAACGGGTTTGTTGTGATATTAGATAATAACTGACTAGAAAATACACTTCCTATGCCATCAGTCATCTTCATCAAACACTGCCCAGAACATAAACACTTTACCTACACAACACATCACCCACTGTACAAATCCTTGCTTGCAGTTGAAAAAATATAAAATTCAAAAGGAGAGACAAAAGAAAGGCTGGGTAGAAAAAAAAAACATTTTTGAAGAATTTCTAAATGACCGCAACTCTTGATTATTAGAGACAAGACATGAAATTGGTCATTGAATGGCCCATTTCACACAAAGGTTATGGGAAGGTTGGGGGGGGAAGCAGGGGGCTATAATCAAATGTTGATTCAGCCATTCCGAGGGGAATAATCAGGTTGTTCCGCGTCGCATGTGAGGTAGCCGTGGCAATACAGGGAGATTGTGTGGTGGGAGGGTCCCCGGAGCTGATGGCCACTTAGGCGTCTTTCACCGGGTGAGAAAGTGTCCTGATGAGATAATTCCCTTCCAACTGGCCGTCTGCTGACAACGCAAGAGTCTATATAGTGTGTGAGAGAGTGTGTGTGAGTGTGTGAGTGTGTGTGTGTGAGTGTGAGAGTGAGAGTGAGTGAAGGGGAGAAAGATGGGAGGGGTAACCACCACACACACACACACACACACACACACTTAAAGGTCTGGCTGCAAGTAATTGCATGGTGCTGCAGTTGCGTCGAGTCGTTGCTAAAATGCACTAATATCCCCCTTTCTGTATTTCCGTCTTAATCTTCTGTTCAATCACCACCCATTGTGCCAGCACTAAGGAAGAGAGAACAGGAGAGGAGAGGAGAGGAGAGGAGGGGAGGGGAGGGGAGGGGAGAGGAGAGGAGAGGAGAGGAGAGGAGAGGAGAGGAGAGGAGAGGAGAGGGATGGGCTCCCAAAGGTGCTACCTGCCAAACAAAAGGTAGACGTACCTCCAGCAAAACGTCATGGACAAAACACTGTGTACCAATTCCTGCCAAGCTACACCTCTTCATGTGAACAAATATTCATATTCATTAAAATTTCATTTTTCATTTCATTATATAATTTCTTTTAAGCTCTTTATAGTTCCCAGTTTAAATTGTTAGTAGGTTGCAACTTGACACTGCATACGTGTCAACAATTGATAACGTTGCTCTTCATGGGCCAATAAATTCATGAGGTGCATGAATGACCTAAGGCTGTTTTCACACTTGGTCTGTAGACCAAACATGGGTGCACTCCCAAACTCACCAAGTAATAATCAATCACTGAGCAGTACCAGGCCAGTAACATCACATGCAATTACTGAGACTGGGTATCTTAGCCCTTGGAGACATCCTTCAGTCTGTCTGCCTGTCTGCCTGCCTGAGGCTCTCTATATTGTGTGACTGACCAGCAGCACTCAACATTCCCCTGAAGCCACTGATGAATCTCTGGCCAGCCCTCTCGTCAGGAACAGTGCCGGAGCCAGAGGGCGGAGTAGGCAGGGGTATAAATAGCTTCGGGGCCTCTGTTGCATAGCAACCAATGGCATCTTGCAGAGGGGTTACGCCCCTCCTGACACGCCCCTTACTCTACAGCGCTCTGCTCCCATTTTCGAGCTGTAGCCGCAGGCAGCCTGAAATCTCATGTGCAAGTGAACTGCACTAGACCACCTACAAAACATTTCTCCTCAGCATCTCCCAGTCACTGCTCTGCAGATGACTGATGCTTTTAAGATTTAAGATTCAAGTTCAAGTGAAAACACATTAAATTTGTTGAAATCCCAGAAAATTTCCAGAAAAATGGCAAACTGTGGTGAATAAAAAAGGAGTTATCTTAATCCCTACTAGTACACAGTATCTAGTAATTCTGCTGTATCCTTTGGGTTTGAGAAGCCTGAAAGCAACGGCTGGTCCCTGGCCTGCGAGATGCTGTAACCGTGGCCAGTGTGTGGTGCCACTCGCCCTCCCTTCCTCATGATGACTTTGGGCAGGGCTGATAAGGACTCTCAGGACTCCCACTTCGCTCGCTCCAGCCCAAAGTCCCACAAGCCCACAACCCCACGCCACCGGGCCAGATAAGCGTCCTCCCATCCACATCTCCAACCCCACGCCACCGGGCCAGATAAGCGTCCTCCCATCCACCTCTCCCTAACGCCCCCTATCTCCCTCGTCTCCACACAGGAGAGCCTGGCTGGAGTCTCACCAAAGGTCAAGGTGATTAGCCGTCTTGCACATTGTAGAGATACTGCAGCTCCAGATTAACACTAAAAAACTGTTTGCAGATCAGTCGTGCTGAATCTATTGAAGTGACAGGAGGCAGACATGTCTCACTGAAAAGCATGTAGCCAAACAATATTTCAGCCATCAATATTAATGTGATGTGCAGGTGATGCCCAGGTGAAGACATGACAAATGACAAATCAATGAGCATGTCCAAAACCACATAACCTAAGGTTCATTTACATCCAGTCAATGACCACGTCTGTTTGCCTGGGCTTGGCTGACAGACAAGCACGTGCACGCACGCACAAACACACACACAATACGCACACACAACACACACACAAACATACACACAAACATACACACAAACATACACACACACACACACACACACACACACACACACACACACACAGTCATGTGGGGCACTGAATGCAGGTGAATATAGAGCATGAATTTTCCACTCTCTAGTCCCACCAAATGATTTGTTATCGAAGCGGCGTGTGCACTGGAGAGGAGCCGTCCGCCTGCCCCCTGCAACCCACCCTCGCCTCGCTCTCTCTCTCTCTCAATCTTTCCCTCCCTCTCTCTCTCTCTCTTTCTCTCCCTCTATCTATTGCTCTCTCTCTCTCTCCACACCTCTGTCTCGCGGAGTCCTGGGGAGCCATCAGCCGCCTGCACTGGAGCAGGAGACGTTTTACAAATGTTGCATGTCACAGGGGGCGGAGCTGGCCCCCATGAGGTATCAATCAACCCCTCCACCATCAAACCCCCGAGCTGCTAATGAGCCCACAGCCCCATGTCACAGACCATGAGCTCCACGCCAGAGAAAGAGAGAGAGGCAGAGAGGCAGAGAGGCAGAGAGAGAGAGAGAGAGAGAGAAGATGGAGAGGAGGAAGGAAAGAAAGAACAAGGCGTGAAAGATAGAGGAGATGAGGTGACCAAGTTGGGTTCTCAGAGTGACATATGTTGTGTGTGTGTGTCTGTGTGTCTGTGTGTGTGTAAATGTGTGTGTGTCTGTTCATGCTTGTGCTTTATAATGATTCTGTATTTGTGCATTTCTTAATCAGCCAAGAAATGATGGCCGCTGTCTTATCTTGAATTGTGGGAGAGTAGAAAGTCTGTGACCTTGTATGACTTTTTCATTAGTGAGGAACTCTACCACAGAGACACTTCCATCTTACAGCCTGCAGTGGAATGAAATGAATCAACGGCCACCACCCCCACATTTCTATCCACTGAACTCTCTCTTCCTGATACTTCCTACAAATAAACATATATGTGGTTCATCTCCACTATGGGAATACTGTTGTTCAACACATCAAGGTTTTGGCAACTGCAACAAAACAAAAACATCTCACACCTTTTTTTGGGGTTGCAACATTTTGTTAGCACAAACTGAAATGCTACAGACAAATTCACAGCCCTCTGAATGTGCACTAGTGTTTGGGCAGAGCCACGCTACAGCGGCATCCCCTGGATAACATGACGGCAGACAAAAATGACCAAATAAACATATGTTTGTGAATTTACTTATTTTTCTATGAAATTGGCCCTGACCAAAATTGTCATAGTAAACAAAGTTTATTTCTAAAGGCAGGCTTCTGTGTGGTGTGTCTGCATGTGTCCAGACGTGTACGTGTGTACGTGTGTGTGTGTGTGTGTGTGTATGTGTCCGTGTTCGCATGTGTGTGTGTGTGTGTGTGTGTGTGTCCGTGTCCGCATGTGTGTGTGTGTGTCCGTGTCCGCATATGTGTGTGTGTGTGTGTGTGCGTGCGCGTGTGGACTTCAAGCAGCTGCCTGTGCATGTTGAGCTTTCATATGCAAAAATGGCTCTAGGTGACAGTGCCATCCAATATGCCACAGACGGTGATTCTATAAGCTTTGTGCTGAAATCAAAGGAAGTCACAGAAGGCATGTGACAGAAAAAAGCAAACACACACACACACACACACACACACACACACACACACACACACACACAGGTAACGGGCAGGCAGTTGGTGGAGCCGCCTGCCGTGGCTGGAAGAATGTGGTCACTTCCTGTCGCAGAGCCAGCTGAGTGCAGGAACAGAGTGCCGGCTTTTGGACCTGGAGGCGCTGGTGGCGACGCCGACAGCAGGGGGAACAGAACGTCGCCACCACCGCCACCAGCGTCCCATCCCCTCCCTCCCACAGGCCACTTCTACCGCACTTCTCTTTTCTCCCTCTCTCTCTCTCTCTCTCTTTTTTTCTTGCTCTGTCTTTCTCTGTAAATCACATCACTCTCTGCCCATCACACCTCTCTCGCTTTCTCTCTCTCCACCCCTCACTGCCTTGCCCTCTCTGTTCCTCCCTCTCTCCCTCTCTCTCTCCCTCCCTCTCTCTCTCGCTCTCTCTCTCTCTCTCTCCTTCCCCCAGACCGGAGTGTTAGCCAGACCCAGCTCAAGAAAGAGCTCATTCAGACGCCTCGCTCCCTACCTGCCAAACACAACAGCAGCTTCTGGTAACTACTTGGCAACACCATGAAATGATCCACACATGAAAATTGCCCTTTCTATGCGGCATTCCTCTAGAAAAAAAACCCTCTCTCTTTCTGTGTGTGTCTGTTTGTGTGTGTTTGTGTGTGTTTTGCATGAGGTGTTTGTAAAAGACAGTTGTAATCGGAAACAGGATATGAGCGCGGGGTTGGACGGAGCAGGAGGGTTGTGCCATCACCGGCAGGCAGGCAGGCAGGCAGCAGCGAAACATGAATGAATGCACACTCCCCCTCTTTTACAAGCCCAGTCATACGATCCCTGTCCGACCAATAGGCCCCAATCACCCGGTGCGTGTCTCCCGCAACCCCAGCTCCCCAAAACTGAAGGAGAACCTTCTGGCAGCAGAGGAGCATGTGTACACATACACATACACACACTCATACACAAAGCACACACACAAAGCACACACACAAAGCACATGCTGAGCCACTCCTGTCTCCACTTTTTAGAATTAGGCCTAACCATTGCCACACGAACAGCTTTTGAGTGTGCAGTGTTGTGTATGAAGGGTGCAACAATGGTGTGCCTATCCTAAATTGTTGTTTTAGACTTTGATTCTTCTTGGTGTGGTGTGTGCGCATGCGTGTGTGTGTGTGTGCGCGTGTGTGAGCGTGTGCGTGTGCGTGTGCGTGTGCGTGTGCGCGTGTGTGTGTGTGTCGTGTATGGCATGAGAACAGAATTCTAGAATTCAAACGAGGGCCGCTCCACTAGCGCACTGTTCAGCTCTCAGCACAGCGCCAGCGGAGCAGAGCCCCTCCCAGCCACAGTGAGGACCTCGGGCTGAGGCCCGCTCCGCCGCTCAGGTCCCCGAGCCAGATGACCAGCCTGTGGGGGGGCTGGAATGTAGTCGCTAATGAGGAGCGCTAGCCAGTCGTTTAGCACCCCTGGCCTCGGTTCAAATTGGCCCTGGACCGGGAGCGCCGAGGTGCAGAAGCAGGAGGAGGAGGAGGAGGAGGAGGAGGTGGAGGAGGCTTAGGAGGTGGGGGAGCCAACATGGCTTCTCTCTGTCTCCTCCTGCCTGCTCCCCCGGGGATCTCCGATGCCCCAAATCCTCCTCTTTGTCTGCGGGACTCATGTGGCGGAATTCATCAGGGATGGAGAGGACCAGAGCTGTGGAAGACTGAGCCGTGATGCCCTACCGACAGAGTCCCACTCTCACACACGGAGGGGAAAAGAGCAGTGTTAAGAGTGAGCAAAGAAAAAAACTCACTTCATTAGCACTGCTGAAATGGATGCTTTGGGGGAATCTTTCCAAGGTCACAGTAATTCTCTTGTGGAAAAAAAAAGTGATGTAGCAGAACTTCAGTTGGTTCTCCAAAGAGATGTTTTTTTTTTTTTTTTTTTTTTGCTTTTTCTATGGCTGTTTTTGGCCTTCAAGGCTGGTGGTTCCATTTGTGAGAGAAAGACAAGGATACTGAGCCTTGTCGTACGGCACAGAAGCCCTGGTCAGGAAAGGAGGGGAAGTTTCAGCTGCGTTCTCGTCACCATGTGGATCTGACCTTGAAGACTTGAAGCCTGATGTGGCTGCACATGGTCAAAACATTTACAAAACACAATCAGAGCTGCGTCACCGTAGGAGAGCACAGACGACAGTGATCGATCGTAAGACTTACCCTCCTGCATCTGAGAAGGAGGTTTGCCCAGGGCTAAATAAAGCTATAGGGACGTGTGGAGTGTCTGTAAGACTCTCTGTGTGTGTGTGTGTGTGTGTGTGTGTGTGTGTGTGTACCAGGCTGGGCTTACCTGGGGTAGATGCCGCTGACCATGTCCGGGAGTTGGGGGTTGGGGACGCTGTGGCTGGGGCCGGCCGCCTTGGACATGAGGAGCACCACCAGCCCTCGCATCTGCAGGTTGTTTTTGCTGTCGTACACAAAGCCCCTGTGGCACAAGACACTAGCATCAATGTGTGTTTGTGTGTGTTTGTGTGTGTGTGTGTGTGTGTGTGTGTGTGTGACCAGGTCCATGCAACAATTTTAAAACAGTTTCAAATCTCACAGCATCCCACCTTGTCAGTTCAGTTAACCTCCTATTAGTCATTTTAATAAACAGAGATCAGATCCAATCTGATCCAACTGTACAATTACTGTATGATACAGCACTGTCACTCCTAATGATGTTACTAATGCACCATACAACTGAATATAAAACTAAAGTTCCATATAGTCAATTGTTTTTCTTCAGAATTAATATGAGACCAACATTGGAACCACACACACATTTGATTTATTTTGTGGACTGTTTTTGGTTTCCGCCCAAGTGCCTCACACTACAGAGGAGGCATGTCTGCTGTGCACCCCAGGAGTCAAACTCATACCAGCTGAGCAACCGGAACACACAACCGCTATGCACACACACACAAACTATACACACACACACACACACACACACACACACACACACACACACACAAAGTTATAACTGAGGACAAACTTCAGAGAACAGCCTGAGGTCCCTGTAGACCACCTTCAAACTCAGCCCAGCAGAATGCAGCAGCTAATATTACCCGTGCTTTTTGAACTCCACGGAGGGAAGCCCCTAGCATGCCACTTGCGTAAGATATTCAAACGGTGGTTTTCTCCCCCCCCCCCCCTCCTCTGCTGTGGTGCCACGGTGGACCCTCGCAATAGGCTGACTTATCCTCTGCTCAGGCCAGAAGCTCCAGGGATCAATCTCATTCTCACAACAAGAACCCCCCCCGCAACTCAGCCCTGAATACCAGGGGTAAACACAAGCCTGGGTGCTTTCCTCCTGCTCCAGCAGCAACAAATCCCCACAACTCCACAGCCCTGTAATCATATGGTAATCAGATGCACAGAAGCATTCGGTTAACAAGACGTTTCTTCTTTTTTTATTTCTTACAGACAAGACTACCTCTGTGGGCTTGAGCAGCGCACTTCATTTGGGCTTGTGAGTCCCCCGCAACATGCTCTTTATTCACACGGGTTTTCCGACACAAGGCAAACAGAATCAGCTAATTGCTGCTCCTTCAGGACGCCGCCGCGATGGAGGTCAGGACAATTACGAGGAGAGCTGCCTTTCAAGATCGTCGCTAATTTGCCGCCGAGTCAAAGGATGAGTCCGCCGGCACTGGGGGAAGGTGCTGCGCTGACACGTGGCTCTCGCATCTGACCTGCAACAGCCTCTGAATAATCAGCAGCGTACTGCCTCAGAATTTTTTCACATCCCGACACATGTGAAGACAAGCTGAGGACAGGCAGCTCAAACCAAACAGCAGCATGCTGATGGCTGGCTCAAACAGAGGTGCAGTTCAGGAGCTACAGGGATGAGGAAATGGGAATTCGGAGACATCCCTTGGGCCCACAGATCTTATTTCAAATCAAATCAAAATAAATACAAATTTTGTTGGTTTCAGTAAAACGTAAATTTCCAGTTATTTCCTTTAGAATAAAATATTCGAGAAAATTCACATTCCAAACCATCAACACATTCATTAAGCAAAACCAACAACCAATGCTCAGGTGCAATTGGAAAAGGCATATAGAGGAGTGGACTTATCGAAGGTCTGGACAGACGGCAAGTTGTAAGGCAGAGCCTTATCTCAGCAGGACTAGTCCTCAAGGTCTGATCTTGGACCATGGCTGGTCTGCAACATATTGATCAGAAATTCAATCTGACTGTGACGGAACACAACACAACAAATCTACCAATCACTATAGCACCTCGGGTGTGTATGTCTTGATCTGTTTGTTTCTGTGTGTGTGTGTGTGTGTGTGTGTGTGTGTGTGTGTGTGTGTGTGTGTGTGTGTGTGTGTGTGTGTGTGTGTGTGTGAGTGAGTGAGAGCAAGAGAAAGAGAAAGAGAGAGAGAGAAAGAGAGCACTGGATGTTTGAGCGACAGGACACATTGATCTGCTGTGGTTCAGTACGATCATCTCCAGACCTTTATGTCTATGTGTGTATGTGTGTGTGTGTGTGTCTACATGTGTGTGTGTGTGTGGGTGCTTGGGGGTGGGGGTGGGGGTGGGGGGTGGGGTTGTTGGCGGTTTGGGGCTAAGCTGCTGCGGCTGCTGGTGGTTGCCGAGGAGATAAAACACCCTGGCTCTCCCGCGGGAGCGTTTAGATAGAGCACCTCTAATCCCGCCCCTAGGGAGTCCCATTCGCCATGAATCAACGCCGTCGTTAGCGACCACAGATGACATGTGGCCACGCCCTCTCAGCTCCTACTCACACAACCTACAACCAACCTCTACACAACCCCCCCACCCCCCAACACAGCCAAGAGAAAGAGAGGAGGAGAGAGAAAGGTGGATGGAGAAGGAGAGGCAGAGAGTAGAGCACAGTACCAAACTGCAGTCTGGAAGAGGGAGAACAAAGGAGAAAGCAAAACACATAGAGAGAGAGAGAGAGAGAGAGAGAGAGAGATGACAGAGAGACCCAGAGATGGAGGTCAGGAGAAAAGTATCCATCCCCTCTGACTGTTAAAGTAGTTGAGCCGCAGGGCTAGCCGTAGATCTGATGTCACACCTTAAAAAAGGACAAAAAAGTGGAAAGTGTGGTTTGCTTGGGATATTTTGACAGGCGAATGCTTATCCCAGCCACCACAAACCCTGCTTTCACAGCCCCACCAGCTGACGCAAAAAATGCATGTTGGAATCAAATTCCTCCATTTGAAGTACATGAAGGGCAGCACAGGGTATGTCAGTGCAGATGCCACAGCCCCCGCTCTGCTCTTGAGGGAGAAATTAGTAATGTTTGTGTCAGCCTGCACCCCAGGAGACAATCAATCAGTCAGCCTACTGTGCCAATGAGCATGGAGCCAAAAGGGTACATGGGGAGGGGAGAGGGGTGGGTGTATGTATGTGTGTGTGTGTGTGTGTGTGTGTACGTGTGTGTGTGTGTGTGTGTGTGTGTGTGTACATGTACGTGTGTGTGTGTGTGTGTGTGTGTGTGTGTATGTATGTGTGTGTGTGTGTATGTACGTGTGTGTGTGTGTGTATGTACGTGTGTGAACGTGTGTATGTACGTGTGTGTGTGTGTACGTGTGTGTGAGAGAGAGAGAGAAAGAGAGAGAGATAAAGAAAGAAAGCAAAAGAACAGACAATGGGAGGGGCTGTCATTTCACAGAGATAATGTCATCTCCTGACAAATGGCAGAACTGCAGCTCTTTAAGGAGCAAGTTGGCCATTGCTGAAAGAGGCATGTGAGAGGGGGTCTATCAGGTGGATCACAAACATGAGCCATCAGTGGCGTGCGTATGTCAGACAGAGGTCAAGAGGTCACACTCAGCAATCAGCGCCTATACAGGTCAGACAAGAATCAAAGACCTTCTCTGTGGTCATCAAAAGAGACGTTCACTCAGTGGATCCCACCACCTACTTTAACCATGCCTCCCTCCCTCAATTTTCTCCCTCTCTCATCCACCCCTCTCACTCCTAAACTCTTCCCATCTCTATTCTTCCCTCACTCCCTCCCCCTTTTCATCACTCCATCACAGCTTGTCTTTCTTTGCTCTCCTCTCCCACTCTCCTAAACTTCAACGAGCTGAGTGGCATTTTTTAAGAATGAAGCGAAAGGGGAGAGGAGGAGGAGGAAAGCGAGCCGGCCCGGGGTCCGCCTGTCTGCCATTGTGGATATTTTTGTCCGCTCCACGTCTTGGGGCGGAGACACTCCAGGAAATACGAGCTGGCTGGCCCGCGCTGACGGTGAGGAATCAGACTGTCAGAGGTCCACTTCAGGCCCGGTGCTACAACACTGAAATGGATTGTCATATCAGATTCAGGTGTATAGGTTATTACACCCTTGGGCTATGGTTTCCAGCACGGTCGTCCACATGGTCAGATTGGGTTCCAGTTTTCTTTTCCTCTTGCAGACTCTCTCTCTCTCTCTCACTTTTCCCTGTCTTTGCTCTTCACTCTGGTGGTCGCACCCTTGAAGGGTATGAAAGGCTGGCATGAGTTCTTACCCTTTAGCTTTGCCAACATTTTGAAAGTAAAATTCCAGCGTATGCACCTTTTGGCGACAGAGTTAAGATACTAAATGAATGCACGGCTTTTAACTAAATTTGTCTGCGGCTTTCATTTATTTGAGGATTACCTCTCAATATCATAACTTCAGAAATGCATCATGCATGTCAAGGTCTCTTTCTTCAATGCAAATCAATTCACAAATCAGTTCTTTTTAGCCAACATTCAGTTAATTTACCCACTTTCATAAAGCCTTTCACACCTTATTTTGAAGGATTAGGCATCCATATATTAAACATATTTTTCATATCCCTTGCAATGAGATATGCTTGCATATAACTTCACAGTTCAATTTGACATTCATTGTTATCAAAACTGTGAATAAACTAAATAACTCACTAAAGGACCCCCATAGGCTTGTCTCCTTTCTGACTAAGGTGATCCTACCAAAAACAATTAAATGGAAAAGTATCACAACTGGGCTGTTTGACATTTTGCCACATTTGAGAGTTCTGTTAGTCTTAAAAGAAGACATTCTGAGCTCTAATTGAAATGACAGGCAAAGTCTGAAGTCTAACTAAAGCTAACTTAATAACTTTGCACAGTAGTCAACTAAACATCAGTGGGTCAGACAAAAGCTCTCACACAACTAGGGGTGTCACGATTCTCCAAATCCTCGATTCAATGTAATTTTCGATTTTAAAGTCACGATTCGATTTGATTTTCGATCTTTTTTTCAACATTAATATTAATGCATTCCTTATATGTTATTTACTCTTTTTGGCCTTTTCCTTTTCTGTTTCGGGGGGCTTTTATTTTGAAACCGTTCCAACCGCGAGGTTGTAATGTAAACAGAACCAACATTAGGCTAAAACAGAGACGTGAACATAGTGAAATGAAACAACACAGAATTATAATTTGATCGTTTCAGCACACTTCGAAGAGACCCAAGGTTAATGTTCATGGATACTTATCAATGTGCATTTTAAGCCTTAAAGTAACTTTGGACTGTAACTAGATCATCTTTTCACTTGCTAAGTTGAGTAGGGTAAGTTAGTTTTAATTGACGTGAATGAACGAGTACTTCCACACCGGTGATTTCAAAGTAGCAAGAGGGGCTTTGATTTGGGTAGGTTGATGTGTATATTTTAACTGGCTGCAGCCTAAAATTAGAGGAGTGTTGATGCTGCAGTTCAGCACGTGCGTTTGTGCTTCTTGGCATACATGCTGGATGTGACATTGGGGGTGTGGCTGCATCGTCGATTCTACTTTTAAATTAGAAGTTCGAGATTGAGATGTAATTTCGAACGATTTCGATATAAAATCGAAATCGTGACACCCTTACACACAACACATGGTGGCTTAGATCATGCAACAACAACTTTGTTCAAAGAGTGACTTAAATTACGGCCCTCTGTCTTTGTCAAATGAAACATCAGTCGATTTTGGCTTGACGGCAAAAACTGAGCCAAACAGACAGACTTGGACAAGGAGGTAAGGTGGCAGTATTGGAGTTGCTATGAGAAACCACAGGAGGGAGCCTCCACCCCCCATTTTAAAGAGTACTATAAGGGACACATGCAGCCAGTGGAAACCCAAAGTAGGGATGCACACTATTAACAGTACAACATCGGCATCAGCAGATCACAGCTTAGAGATTTGTATCACCAGGATCTGCAGATATTCCTGGCAGAGAAATTGGCAAGATTATGTCAGCACAAACTACCGTATTAGGGTTCCAGAGGAAGCATCATACAGATCTGTTCTGAGGGTAGAAGAACATATGCCTTAATCTGCAACAAACTGGCCATCACAATAAGGACATAAAACATATAGGGGTATTGGCAATCGGCCAAAATGAGTTTGACAATATCGACAGAAATCCAATAATGTGCATCCCTAATACAAATGCAAATATCAACATCTCTCAGTATTTTCCATTCAAAATAGCATCAATGGAGCAAAGCCTGTCAAATGAAATTACACTTAGCTGACAGTTTATGGATTTGTGCAAAAAAAGTGCATGTTTCCTATATAGCACAACCTACTCATAGCACAACCTACTCTGGTTAAAACTGTCATCATGTCCTCTTGCTTCTTTCCTTCTATCTTCCAATGCATATGTACATTGTATGGAACTCAAGTGTAAAGTTAATAGGTTGTCCAGTCCAGACCAGACATGTAGGCCTACTGCGGAAAGATCACACCCTCTCCATCCAAGCCCTGACCTGCTACGTATGCAATATAGGCTAGTGATTCCCGCAGGATTCCACCTGTGGAGACAACTTTGATTGGCAACCTGCCTAATATACCTACCTTCATCCTGACTCCAAGACTCTGGTTACGAATACTGTATAGTTACTTTGAATATTGTAAAATAGTGCATGCAGACTCTTTAGTCCCACACGCCCATGCAATTAATATTTATGAAATGTCCCACGAGCCAATCATGGCCAATGACAGGTAGGCTACACGATTCATTACCCAACCTTGACAGAGGGTGAAGGAGATGCACATGGGGGGGACTGCAACTCTGCGATGAGAACTACTCTTTTTAGTTCAATCTTAACATTTGTTTTAGGTGTAATTAAAAAATACAAATGAGATTCAGATGTAAAGTTATATCATACCTTGCAGTGTTGAGAAGCGGATGTTTTGTTCCAACAAGTTTCCTGACGTGCATTGCGACATTACTAAGTTCATCACTGAGTAAGCAGCGAAGGCTCATGAATGAAGTCGGATATCCAACAATTTTCTCCGCATCGGACACCACTTTAGTCCAGTTCGAAGGAGACGTGTTGGAGAAAAGGCTGATGCTCCTTTTCCCTCTACCAAAACCGATGCACGAAAGTCGAGACCACATTACTGCCATTGGGAAAGTAAACTTAAGTAGGCTTAACTTATGAGGAGCTAATGAGATGTCAGTTCAACCCTGTACTAGGCTACACATAAATTCGCTAGCGCGTAAAAGCAAGCTGTTCAAATATGAGTTAGTTTTTTTACTGATAGTTAGTTCAGTACAGTAATAACCATTGCCAAATCCATTAGATTTCTCTCACACAATCAATGAATCTGTAGATCAACCAGACACTTTGAAGCCAGGAAGCTAATCAGCTAGCAGTCATGGTAGCGACTGGCAATGTCACGTCCTAATGTAAATCAACTTGCATTTAAACTCTTCGAAGTAAAACATTGTATGCTGTTACAAACGATCGATACAACGGTTTAGTTATTCAGCATTTCTGTACAAGATGATGTTGAGCCCGGTAATGTCCTGAGAATAAAGCGAGCCAGGTGTTATGACACCTGCAACGGCGCGGCCATCTTGACTACATCAGAATACGGCATGTCGCAACTTTTTAACCCTGTCATCGCTGAACACCATCAGCGTCATGTTATACTTGAACCAAACACCAACAAAACAGCAGAGCGTGAACTCCCCAAACTCCCATTCCATTCTTCCAAACTCCTGTCCTCCCGTTTCAATGAATGACTAGAACAGTTCTGTATGTTTTGGGGGACAGGCTTGCTCCACTTTGTCTTTCAAACATGGAGTTTCTTAGTGAGCACTGAAGGGAGAAGTCCGATCATCGCAGGCTGTAAGTAATTAGAAATATTTTTAACATTTTTTTACTGATTTGTTGCTATTTATTTTCACCATCCTTATTTCACAAAACATCAGCACATTTCTTGTATTTTATAAATTCAGTAGGCTGTTTGGTGATGATGTGATTAATTCCGAAACAATTTGACCAAGACCAAACTTTGGTGATTGTAAGTGGATTATTTATTTTCCTACATTTAATAATATAACATCAAGCACTAGGCTAGGCTATAGCAAAGAATATTGTTATTGAGTGAGAATTGGACTTGGTCACAAAAAGAGCCCTTCTGATGTTAAGAGGATTCCACCATTGATGAGTGATCCAACCAAAACACGTCAACATTTTTAAGCTGAAAGATCTCAGGTTTGCTGAGGATGCTCTTAGTAAAAGTGAATGACTATTTCAATCAATTAACAGGAAACTCAGGCCTTGAATTACCAGACAACATGCAAAGATGTAAATTAGGCTCTAGCCATTGTGTGATATCATATTGTACATAGTTTACTAAGGGTGTAAAGGTAGGCCACACATATTCGTACCAAACTGTTTAGGTAGCCTACAGGACATAGGTTCAATACAGATGTGTACAGAATGTACTGAATGCAGTCTTAAACAGTAATCAATAGGCCTTTTTGTGCGCAGACCATGTTTCAAATTCCCACAAAAGCATGTTAAGTGGCGGACCATATAGGCTATAGTTAATTAACACTATAACATTTGCCACCTTTTCAAAATACTATTCAGCAATATTGAATGTTAGGCTAGCAGTAGACTTACTACCGAAAATGATCCAAACAATGATTTCAACACAGGCACATAGGCTACCAAATTGATTAGTGTGATTTTTTGTGTACCCCTTATCCCCTAGCCTACCCTAAGATATCACATTACCTTTCACATTTACCTTTCTTACTTAAGTTTTTTTTTATGTTTTGGCTCTCAAAGCTTGTGAGACAAGCTTTGAGAGCCAAAAACAAAACACAAAATGTCAGTGTTTCTAAATCAGAATGATATTGTCATTTGTATTGATGACAAAAAATGCCATGACATGAAATGCCAACATTTTAAGTTTGCCCATTCCTAATAGTCATGCATCTAAATATTTAAGGAAACTGAAATATAGAATAATATTAAGCAGAAAACAAATTATATGACGTAGGCAGTGGTGTAGTCTACGTGATACACAGGACTATGCAGTATACTCACTTAAAAAGCATCACCATCTCAGTATACCCACTTAAATAGGCAAGGATATGTATTAACATTTGGGGTTGATCACATACCCACTACATAACTAGACTCACAGTATGCCCACTACAGCTAACTAGACTACACCACTGGACATAGGCCTATAGGTGACTGCAGACCTGTAATCCTCATGATCTCAGAAAAGTAAGCTTGGTTAAAAAAAATTATTACTGATTACTTTTGCAACAGTATATCAAACAATTCTAATGTATCTGTGTGGAGTGCTTCACATTGCTATACTGTTTATTTTTAAAAGTCATTTCACAAATCCTGCTGTGCTCCTGTATTCATGGTCAGCTCCACTGTAACTGTTATTTAATTACACTGAAACACTGTAAGGACACATCATACATCAGCTGCCTTAGATCAGTAGCAAAGTTTAGGTGGTCAGGATTTCATTGAATTAATAGAGCACACAATGGAAAAGTTTGAGGCTACATTTGGTATACTCATTACCACAGCTCCGTATCTGATGACTGACATAAGACATGGCCCTCTATGTCTTTAGCAGTTGCTGTTCTGTCTCGTTAGGCATTGCAAGTCGTTTTTATTTTCTAGAAGTGGGAACACAATGTTCGATTACTGTGTTTTCATTACTATCAGGTAAAGATTAGGGCAGCCGTGGCCCACTGGTTAGCACTCTGGACTTGTAACCGGAGGGTTGCTGGTTCGAGCCCCGACCAGTGGGCTGCGGTTGAAGTGCCCTTGAGCAAGGCACCTAACCCCTCACTGCTCCCCGAGCGCCGCCGTTGTAGCAGGCAGCTCACTGCGCCGGGATTAGTGTGTGCTTCACCTCACTGTGTGTTCACTGTGTGCTGTTTGTGTTTCACTAATTCACCGATTGGGTTAAATGCAGAGACTAAATTTTCCTCACGGGATCAAAAAAGTATATATACTTATACTTATATACTTTATTCTTAGACACTACAGATCTGTTGAACATGCATATCAAAAGTCATGTTTATGTCATGTAGCAATTGATGATATGGAATTGGAAGTACAGATGACTACTACTTTATTACTTTTTACTATTGTTTTTTATGAGCTGGTATGTATGTTGTCAGATGCTTTTGGTAGTAGGGTGATTAATCATACCAAAAGTATCTGACAACAATCAGAGCAGTCACACCTGAGAGTTTACAGACTTACCTGAGCAGTGATTTTGATAGACAAAACAATTGTAAAATGTATTTATATACAGACACTCATATCATAAAACTATTTAAGGTATATATATTGAAGCTTCAGCACTGTAATCTCACACAGCACAAAGCAAAATGTAAATTTCAGATGAATAAAAAATGAATAAAAACAATAATTTCACCAAACGTGATATCAGACGCAATATTCAATGTAAGCAACCTACTGTCATGACAATGAAAATGCATTCAAATGCATATAAACCAAATAAAGACCCTGTTCTATTATCTTGTGTTTTGCATGTAAGCCTGCGGGCCTTCTGGGCAGTAGGGGGCACCTCCTGTTCCTTATGAACAAGTCAGCTCTGTCTCCCTCCCTCCCTCTCTCTCTCCCTCCCTCTCTCTTTAATGGCAGCAATGGTGTCAGAGATGGTTATCAATAAAATGGAGGTGTAACTTTAAACAAAAATTAATTAGATCATGTATTACTTTGGTCTCTGACCCGAATCCTCAGTGTTACTCTGTCTGATTACAAGATGACTTATAGCTTGTCTTCCAATGTGACTTTTTGAACTTGACAGACTTCTGCAAGTCCTGTCAATATTATATAATTCAAAAGCATTACGCAAATTAATTTTCATAAATGACATGGTCTCTGTGCCACCTATAAGTTGAGCTTGTTTAATCAAAGGAGACCTTGATTTTTGAGTTGCCATGTGAAATGCTCGTGCCAGTGTCATAAAGATGTAAAGTGACATCAAAAAAGTGTTTCATATGTTGTCCTGAATGCACCTTCTACTAATAACTGCATGTTATTTCTAATCTTTTAATGGTTAAACATAGGCACAAGGACATGCTCACATCTTGTAAACCACACATTTATGCTGCCATGCAGCCTCAATGAGCATATTAACTGAGCTTTATTTGGGCTCTTGATTGAGACTTCAATGTTTATCTTTGACTAACCAGCAGCGGATGATTGTAATTGTAATGATATTCTCGACCCAGCTGTTTTGTATCTTGTTTTAATTCCTTTTGTAAAACTTCCCCTCTACTTGAAATCCCATAAGTATCTTTTGAAATAGAGATGGTTTGTAAACAAGCATGGAGCAGTGTAGAGAGCAAACCCCTGTTTGTCTCATGTACTTTTTCCACTCACTCAACCCCAAGAGACGAAAATTCCATCTTCTAATCTTGTTTGTCATTGCATATTAGGACCTCACTCATATTTACAAACCATATTTTTTTGCACTTGATCCACAATGCTAAAAGCTGTGGAATTGAATCGGGAGAGAGCCAATACATTTGGAAGAAATGCAGTCATTCCCCCTCCTGTGTTACATACGGGCACCTCCTTTTTGTATCAATTTGTGTAACATTATCCCGGCTACAGTGTAACTGTTTATCATGGGATAATGTTCGTTGGCTCTAGTGGGGGGTTGCGTGTGTCAAACAATGTGCTCATTGAGTCACCAGCCCATCTGCTAGTGATCTAGGATGGGACGTGGAGATTCGCTCAAGGACACAGGCCCAGACTGAAGGACTGGTGTCATGGCGCCCTCCTTTCATCTTGGAACAAATCAAACTTTGGGATGGGAGATGAGCGAGAGAAGAGGAGATGAGACCACTTCTGGGTCAAATGACCGTGCATACAGTACTCACTCTTGTATGCTCATGTGTATGTGGGGTAGGCATCACAGATGTATTGTGTCTGAAATAGTGTGTGAGCAGCAGCTATCTATCTTTGTTTAGAAATGAATAAAAGAAATACATCTATCCTTAAGAATGCATTCAGATTTGGAACAGTTTCACCTTCTCATCTGCATTGGGGAAAAAGTTGGAAATCAAAACTTGAATGATCAAGGACTTCATAGTTGTGCACCTGATAACTCATTGAACAAGGTCCTCCCCAAATTAATCTGTTTCCTTCTAATTATGGGGCTAACGTTCAGGCGTGGAGTTTAACCAATGCTTAATTCCTTCCTTGAATTTCCCCTAGGGATCAATAAAGTATCTATCTATCTATCTATCTAATTGTATTGGAAATCCTCTGTTCAAAATATGTTACTGTAGAAACAGACTTTTTTTATGCTTGGTTGTAACTACCACCAAGTATCCCAACAGCAAGGCCAATTATTTGTTAATAGGGTGGAGTGAATATGTGAAGATAGAATGAAAATTATTTATCATGTGACCAGCCATCTGTGTGGTAATGCTCTGCATAAGGCCAATCATTTTTCAGACATTTGTTTGGAAACCCCTGAGGTTAAGCTTATGAAGAGTTACGGTGATTACAGAGTGGCATGCCACACGTCGGAAAATGGCATGCCACAATGCGGTGACTTCAGCAAGCCACACAAGCCACTGTGAAAGAAATCACAGTGAGAGCACAATCTGAGCTGTGGATTCCACTAACTTCCCCAATGAAGTCTGAGAGCTGACCACATGTGACAATGGCACTATCTCTCTCCCTCTCTGTCTCTCTCTCTCTCTCTCTCTCTCTCTCTCTCTCACACACACACACACACACACACACTACACACACACACATTCACACAGGCCAAATGTACTTGACACATTTCTCTTGATTTATTATTGTGTAATATCTAATTGTTCTCCTTTGTCCATGACAAACTGTGGCAGAGGCCAAATGTCAGGCAACCCCCAGCATGAAACAAAGCATGCAGAGGTGGTCAGAATAATAGATCAGCATAAACAGCTCCCCATTCACTGATATCGCGCAGCCGAGAGTGAAAACCTATCTGTGGAAAATTGGGAGGAAATAGCCTTCCCGGGATCAGCGCGTCGTATAGAGTTACAGTCGAAGCCCCTCCCCCTGTCTGGCTTTTTTCACAACCTCTCATTTGCCTTACCGAAAAGGCTCACTCCAACTAGCGTTCAGACCGTGGAGAAATACTAGGCAGAAGATGGCTGACTCAACCGGGCATCGCGAGCCCGCAACAGCAGCATCAACTTCACTGGGGCTCTTCTCGCGCCTGACACTCGCCGTTCTGCAACTCTGAAACGGCCCCGCCTCAGACACGCTCCGATTTTCTACCCCACCGTAAATATTGACAAATATATTGTAAGAAATGGCAGAGATGGAGAAAGAAGGTAGACCCCCAGAAAATAAAAGAAGCCGAAAACCAGCGCACCCCGTGAAACGGGAAATTAACGAGGAGATGAAGGTAGGTCCTGTCTGTTTCGTGAGCTAGTCTGGGAAACGGCGTGGTTTTCGGGGTTACCATTAAGGCTTGTCATTTTCAGAAACACTAAGCGTCTGCCGCTCCGCCTTCAGATTTGAATAGAGACTGATTCATTGACGCGCTATGTTGTGGATAATTGGCGAACTTTGATTTTTGGGTGCAGAACATGTCGCTGTTACCATACTATTTATTTTTGGTACTATTTATGACACATATATAATAACAGTCTTAAATTAATAATTTAGTAACAATGTATTCATATTTTACTGTCTAAATAGTTGAAAATAAATGCTGGCAAAAATATATTACATTCAACTGTTGTTTGAGCTTCAGGAACAAAAATGTTACGCAGATTAATTTACACCGAACATATTGTTGAAGCCCATTATCGACACTCTTTTTAGCATGGTTTATGTGGAGTTAATGGAAAATCCAGTGCGTCAGTCTTAGCGTCAACACTGTACTACTACTACGATTAGGCTACTACTGCTGCCACCTCTGTGAAAACAAAGCTGTTATGGAAGCGACGGTAACAGACAGTGCCTATAGAAAATCGTTGACCCCGAGAAAGCCTTAACGTATGCTCACATCATTGCATTTTATCAACAAAACGAGTTCTCGTGAACGCCAGGAAAGCGATGTCTGCCCAGCTGTGGCGGAGCCGTAGTGCTGCCGGCAGGCATTCCAGATGTGCGTCTGGCTGAAAGCGCCTGACAAGAACACTATCTCTCCAAGCACTAGCCTTTATATTCATTTAGGGTGACGCGTGCCTTTTGTGTTCAACATTTGCTTGGCAGAGAGTGCGTCTTCTTAAAGCAAAGCGAAATCTGAACAGACCATAGCACGCAAGAAACACGTTGCATCTTTGTCTTTGGGTTTTCATGTGTTCATTGTCTATAGTAAGGCACTGTGTACAAACAAGGCTGTTTTGATTGTTACAATATCGCTTGTCACCGTTTACCATTCAGTTGTGGACAATATTAGGCCTATATTAGTGGTTATGTATTTCTCAACCCAATCCATAGCCTACATTCGAACATGAGTTGTTTTAATCAAAACAGTTTTGCCGAATCCTACGGGGACAACCTCGTTGTTTCTTGTCATAAAATACATGGTGGCAGGGCACCTGCTTAATTGCTGTTGATGCATCTTCATTGAGCTACCCTCAGGGACTCCTAAATTTGACAGATATTGATTGACCTGTAGCATTGGTCCCAATCGTCTTTTGACTTGCATGCTTTTGTTTCCCACAACTCGTAAAGTATCATAATTGATTTTGCCAACTTGGCCTAGCTTTTTTTTTTAAACGAAGACCTATAGCCTCGGAATATAGGATGTACGAATGTTGATGCTAACATAGACTGGAACTACAAAACGACTTCCACGTGAGATATTCCTATTGCAAAAGCTATTCATATGACGGGTGTTACTATAACTGAAATATATCCCAATGTTTTGATAGCCCGTTGGTGACGCATCTTACGCTGAATTTAGGTTTCGATTTGTTTTTATCCTTAGCCATGCTTTTACTGTATCTTATTCTAATCTAATCAATAGTCAGAGTGTTAATGAAAATCTATGAGATGCTATTCTCGTCAGTGAGATAATTATCCGCATCACCATCATCAAACTGTTGGAGTCGGCTTCCCTCCGTGTCTCCTCAGTCCTCATGCCCAAAGCATGTGTGTCTGTCTGTGGCAGGAGACAAAGTTCTTATGCTATGCTAGGCTTACATCGTGAACTTAGGACAAATTGCGCTAAAATACTCATACAGGAAATCTTAACACCGAAAACCACCCACCTTTGTACAAAACAGCGAAGGAAAATCAGGTCATCGGGCGCCAAGATATTAAACCTGCTCTATTAATGGCCAATACATTTGTAATAGATATGTAATACTGGTATTGTTCACTGACCAGCTGTATTCCGCATCAAAGGTTGGCTGTAGTGTACATACTGTTTAATGAGGCAATTAGATATGTTTTCTAATTTATTTTGTACATCAGTGAATTTCTAGCCATCACATTAACTCTCAGACCCTTACCTTCAGGCTTATGGTCTGTGTGAATGATGGTCATGATTATACCTTTTCATGTGTGCAAAATAGAATGAATCAGACAAGATGAGAGCTGAGTTTAAAGGATGCATGACCCTTGAATGCATGCAGTCTGTGACTTAGTATGTGTGAGAGCCTGTGTGAGTGGGCACATACTGTACATTGTGGCTTAATTTGAGATTTTATGTTTTACCGTGTCTTTGTTCGTTGCAACATTTACTTTTTCACTTGTATTTCAGAACATGAATTAGATTGGAGAGGCCGGTATCTGGACAATCTACAGTATATTACATATGGATATATGTATGGATGTGTGTGTGTGTGTGTGTGTATGTTATGTGTATGTCTATGTGGGGGTTAGATGGGGGGGGGGGGGGTCTGTTCGTAATGTGTGACAGTTTGTGTGCTTTTAGTGTGTGTGTAAGTGTAAGTCTGTGATGATGTGATGAGAGTGTGTGTGTGTGTGTGTGTGAGAGAGAGAGAGAGAGAGAGAGAGAGAGAGAGAGAGAGAGAACCAGTGTGTGTGTGCGCCTGTGTGTGTGTGTGTGTGTGTGTGTGTGTGTGTGTGTGTGAGAGAGAGAGAGAGAGGGCAAACCTACACTTGTGTGTTTATGAACATAATTGAACGGATTAAGACTCTATGTTGTCTTAAATTGAATAACAGCAGTTGTCAAGGATGCAACTGGCATAAACTCAATGGGGCATCAGTGCTGTGTTGCAGCTTATTGTATTAGCGCTGGAGTGAGAGTCGGGTAGCAGGTCTCTCTTTGTCCTGCGCCGTGTGCAACTTGCCTAGATATCCCAGAGCCTTTCTCTCCCATTCAGTTGCCCAAACAAAGCCTTGCCACTCTTATAATGCCAATCGGTGAGTGGGCTGGACTTGAATTTTGTATCCTGTGTCCGCTTCAGGGACAGATCCGTTCTGAGAGCCTTCCCACTAAAGTGAGGGAGCACAAGGCTCGGTGATGAAGCACTAATTGCTTTCATTAAAGAGTAATTAGTAAAGTATTAAACGGAGACGAGGCTGTTTAAAATCCCCGGGTGACGAGCTCCAGTCTCCGCGGCATCGGCTCTCCCAGCAGTCTGGGCACGGGGCCGCCGGAGAGAGGGCTCCTCCAGTCATGCAGCTGAGGAGAAGGCGCAGTGATTTCCACGGCCCCTCAAACAGACACAGATGTGGCTCCCGGAGGAACTGTTGTCACTTAAAGGTTTAGAGTCAGAAGTGTGTCATTTTCCAATAAAGGGACCACTGAATGAAGAGTCTGTAATATGTAGATGCCCCCCTCCCCAGTGCAGTTGTTGGGTTCACCTTATGAGTATGAGTATAGTGTCTGTCATGATCTCAGAGGATGGTGTATGTGGAGGCAGCTTGTTATATGTATGTTCTGATGTTAGCAGTGACAGTCCAAAACCATTGTGGTCCATCCCAGTCCCTGTCCCTGTCCCAGAGAGGCATTTGTATCCTGCATGCTCTTCCTCTATGCTCTATCTGGTAATGATTTATTAAACCAGGAACCAGCTCATTGGAGTAGATATGCCTGGCATAGAAACAGCAATACCAGGAGACACCTGTAATGGGTTCATAATTCATGTTTTGATTGTTTTTTTACTGTTTAAAACGGTAAAATGTTGGTTCAGTTCAATGGGGAATCTCTTTTATCCTTTGTAGCTTACAACGTATTTGAAAAGCTTACCCATGAAGTTTTGACAACACATTTCTAGTCTAATGCCACAACTTACCTTTCTAGATCGGTTGTGTGTGTCTATTGTGTGTGTGTGTGTGTGTGTGTGTGTGTGTGTGTGTGTGTGTGTGTGTGTGTGTGTGTGTGTGTGTGTGTGTGTGTGTGTATTAAATAGTCAGCATATGGCCTAGGAAGTCCTGTATTTTTATATCCTTATGCTTCCCCTACACCCTGGGTGTCACCCGAGCAAATACTAGCATCCTTGCATTCCTCTGTCACACATGCTCTGTTAATAGGCTCATGGTTTTGCTTTCCTCTCTATCTTCCAAAAGTAAACACCACCTTCATTTAGTGTTCATGAGGAATAGAACATCCTCTTTATATGACATCCTTAGCCCATCCATCCCTACTGAACATCAAGTCATCTTCACTTCCCACAGTCCCTCATGTTTCTGTCTGCTGTCTGTAGTCGAGGTCTCTGCTGTGCTGGTGCAGGCTTCCCTGGTCAGTGTTCTCTATTTGTGTGCAGTGGCATCTCTGTTTGCTTTGCTTGTACTCTTTAGTCTGTGTTATCTTATGAGCTAGTCACCATCCCTAGCCTACTTCATGCTCCCGCCCAATACCCACAGCAGATCCACACAGCCAGTGTTTGTATTGGACATCTCTCTATCTTGTATCCCCAGAAGGAGTCAGGTAGCAGAAGAGGGGGGCCTCAACTCCTATTCTCTGCTACTCAAAATCTGTTCACCAGGTTTTTCAGTGGTGTCTCCACCCCCCCCCCCCCACAACCCCCCACACAGCCCATGCTCAGCCCCACGCCCACTTCTCCTCTCCCCCGTCGTCCTGAAGCATCTCACTGACTGCTTCAGACGAGCGCAAACCAACTCTCAGCCCCTGAAGACCGTTCTCCCGCTAGTTCGAGACATGTTCTTTTCCTCTCTTTCTTTCAATCTTCCATTCTGTCTTTCTTCCTTTCATTATTTCTTTCTTTAATTCCCCCCCACAAACACACACACACACACACACAACCACCAACCCTATCCTCTCCCTCCACCACCTCCACTTTAGTGGCTTTGTCGTTTAAGACAGGGGGGGAAAGACGAGAGAAGCGCATACACAATGTGCCCTTTTGAGGGATCATACCTCCAAAAAACCAAACAGTCTGACAGTGTTTCCTTCATCTTGCGCCGCTTTCATGTGCACCATGGTAAAATAAGCTGCAGTAAGTAATCGGGTTGTGGGGGGGGGGGGGGCAAAGCAGAGAGGGTTTGGTGTGTGTGTGTGTGTGTGTAGGGGGGGGGGTGGCTGTAAGAGCAAGGGAGAAAGGAATGTATACAGCAATAGGCAGCCTAAGCTGTAAAAACTGAAACCTGAGCCTCCGTGCGGGATCGGATATCAAGGAAGGTAGGGGGAAATGAAAGCAGAGCAGACGGGGGAGAAGAGAGAAAAGAGAGAGAGAGTGACTGAGAGAAGGAGAGGGAGAGAAAGAGAGAGAAGGAGACAGTGAACAAGGGAATGGAAAAGTGTGGGCCTGGAAAGGCTGAGGGAGGGCCCGCACAGGGAAACTTGGCGAGGGGATTAGGGAATTTTATCATGGTGTACTGTGACCTACTCTGGTTTCTGCCCACACGGTGTCATATTCGGCCCCCCACCTCCCCACCTTCCACCAACGCCGCCATCACCACCACCCCTCACTGAGTAAGACCAAGAGGGTGAGAGAGGGAAAGAAAGAGAGAGAGGGGAGAAAGAAGAGTAAAGCACAAGAGCTAAAAAAGAAGAAGAAAAATAGCTGCCTTTTCATTCTCCTCTGAGAAATAAAGAGATCTGTATTAAGAGCTTGGCAAGCAGCCCCTCCGTATAGTGGCAGGGAGATATGATAAAAGATAGGGTAATGGTAATCGTGCCATCTCTGGGGGGTTGTGGCATTGCACCGTGAGTGGGCATTTTAGGGCATGGCCGTGCCCCTGTCCCTCAGGGCATACTGTACACATTTGTTCTGCTAAAACTAACCCTGTAGCAAGCCGGAGATTCCAGACTGAATCAGGCCTTCTCAGTAATGCCCACCACCCTGGTCAGCCTCAGAGAGAGAGAGAGAGTTACACTCGGCCATTGTCGCCGTGAGCGGTCGCGTTGACTCGAGTCGTTGGCGTTGGACTGGCCCGGCTGTGTGTGAGTGGCCTGTAAGTGCATAAGGGGGCTTTAGCTGGGCGTGATACAGGAGAAGGCCTGGAGAGAGGAGGTTCATCAGGGAGAAGGAGACACACACACACACACACACACACACACATAGACACACACACACATATATAGACACACACACACACACACACACATAGACACACATAGACACACATAGACACACACATACACACACACATAGACCCACACGAACACACACACACACACACATACACGTACACACACACACATACACACACACAGAAACACACTATCCCAACCTTCTCCCTCTGTGGGTCATTCCTGCACTCCCCTTTCATGAGCGGCCACCCGGATTAGGTTCCACACTCTTTATCTCTCCCTGTTTTCTGGAAGGGGCAGCAGGGTTACCGAAGGGCCACTGAGAATGAAAGAGCGAGAGAGAAGGACACAGAGAGGTAAAGAGAATAAGAGAAAGAGAGTGTGAGACAGAGAAAGGGCGCAGGAGGGAAAGGAAGAGGGAATCAGTTTGGGGACAAAAAGGAGGAAAGGGAACAACAGCAATGAAATGAAGAAAGTCAAAGATGAAGGAGAGTCAAGAGGAGGAGAGAAAGGACAGATGAAGACCGTTGAACGAATGAACGAGATATAGCGGCAGAGTGCAGGAGAAATCAGGCCACCTTCGCCGTGCATTTGCCCCTCGCCCTCAATCAGGACTCATACCAGAGCTACCATGCTTTTACACCGCTGGTCCATAATCAGCTCCAGTTTCCAAACTGGGAGAGCTCATTCCATGAAGCAACACAAGCAGAGGTGTCCATTTCAATTCAGCGCGGCGTCAGATCCCCTCCCCGTAGGCAAGTGGGTTGGGTTACAGGGACAAAATGGTATAAATCTCAGTTGTCAGTTCATCCCAGCGCTCGTCGAATATGTTGAAAAATTTCGAGAACAATGAGCAGGTGACCTCGCGCTTGACCCGAGCATCGATAGCAGCCAATAGACTGTTAATCCTCATTTTAAATAGCCTCGGCGGTGAGTTCATTCAGTGCCGGTGTGGACCTTCGTGCACATGGAGATGAATGTTTAGCAGTCTGTTTGGCTGCTGTTATTACAGTAATGTTGTAACTGACCTTGCGTTGCCTAGACACAGTCCCCTGTGTACTGGTCTTAGAATCAGTAGAGACACCTACTGGTTGACCTGTGCCATAGCCATGTCTGGGAGAGGGAGTTTTAGAGGCTCACTTGTCTGTCCCTCAACTGGACAAATGTGTAAGTTCTTTGGATGTCATGGGGCTGTAGTTTATACTAAAACTTACTCTAGCAAACTTCAAAACAGCTGCAGTATAAATCCACCATCTGATGAGTGAATTAGAGTTTCTACATCAACATGGCCTCTTGCGTCTTGCATGATATAAAAAGTGTTTAACAGATGCATCTCAACACATTGCAGAAATGTAAACTGATGTGTCTCTCACCCAGGATGATGGATCGTTTGCGTTTTAATTGACAGTTCATGTTGTCTGATTGACAGTTGATTGACAGTTGATTGACATTTGAATGCTTGAACGTAATGACATGACTCGTGTCTCATCAGGTGCGGGCCGAGCGGGCCCACCCCTGGGCGGGCGAGGCGGGTGATCTCCATGGCAACCCGCCCTACTCCATGGTGAGCCCTTTAGTTTGTCAGAGAAAAATAAAAACACAACAATGCTTTAATGTCAGCTATAGGTGGGTGGTTCAGTAGCACTGTAGGAGCATCCCTGTAGTGTGGGTGCTTAAGTGCTTGATCAAAGGGAGGGGAAAGACACTAGACCTTCCTATATGTTATTTAGTTTCTTAAGTCTGGTTCTATGCTTCATGCATTTCTTTTTTTTTCATTGACATGTTATCTTCAAGCGTCAAGCAGAGCTGAGGCCACCAGGTGTTACAGTATACCTGTGGCACGCTGGGTGAGGGCAGCTTCCAAGCTTTAGGAAGCAATCTTGATGAACCCGGTCCTTTTCAGCCCTGTTCAGAGAACTACGAGGCAGCTGAGAGTCATTTCTTAAAAGATTTATTTGTTAAAGTGTTTGTTTATCTGCTGGTTTGTTTTCATTTTATGAGGTACCGTGTGGGACCTCTAGTGCAGGTTCATCTGATATTTTAAATCGTGCCACACACCGACGTCTTTCACAGACTGAAGTGGCGGAAAGGGTTGTCTGCCGAGAGCCGTGGCGGGCTCTCCGTGGTTTTGACCATGAAAGGGATGTAAGAATAGACTCCTGACTACCACCCACAGAGGGATGGTTACAGTCTCTGTTCTAAGCAGGAGGTCTGACTCCTCCAGAACCCAGGTTGTGTTGATGACAGGCATGACGTCGGCAGGTCTGATGTGGAACTGAAGAGACGTGAGAGGTCAAATTAGACAAAGGTGTTAAGTGTTCCTGAGCTAAACCATGGCTAAAAATCCGCCTTCCAATGTTGAGCTACATCCTGTACATCTTCAGATACTATTGTTCTGTAAACTCTACTGTACATCTTTTGTTTGCATTTGAGAATAACCATATGTGTGGGAGTTGTGATTCGCTGTATGTAGCATCTGGAGGGCTTCAGCCTTGTCAGTAGAAATAGCATCCGTTAGAGGTTGGTAGTGAACGGCAGTTGTTAATTAGGTTGTTTTTAGCATTAAGACATTTCAGCATCTCTACAGACTGACTTGCTTGAGCCCATCACTCTCTCTATCTCTCTCCCTCTCTCTCTCTGATTTGTCAGATAGAGATATGAGAGTTTGCATTATTACATGTCTGAGGTGTAGCTGGCCTTGACCGTCCAATGAGCATCGTTGTAAGCCACTGTGTACCTTGGTGTGTTCTTCTGAAAGAAACAAGGTAAAATGGTGATTCATGATTATTCATGATTTGCTTTTAGCTGCTGGAATGTATAATCTGGGATCATGCGTGAGTCCTTGCAGTAGAAACAGTCATTCTCTCCTGGAGGTGACGTGGACACAGCACAAAGGGAGAAAGTGCCGTTGTGGGCATCTTTTTTTTTTCTGGCTGGCTTGTTGTCAGTTAATTTGCCTTGCCTGTGTTTACAATGATGACTTCCAGCTTGTGTTGAATTGGTAGTACAGAAACCCCAGGTCCATGGCCAGTTACAAGGCCGCTCTGAATCTCACTACCCTCCCCAGTGAGTTAGTTTGTAGCTGTGCATTCCACCACAAGGTTCCCACTTGCAGACATGTTCTCATTTATGCCTCTTCAACAAGATTCAGTAGTGAAGAGAGGAATTTTCAGGCTGACATACATCTCTGTAGACAATAGTGAATCAGTAACAGACTTTTAAAATGTTTGCCATTCCACACAGGGGAGCTGGCCTTCGAATCCCTAACATACAGTACAAGCAAGCATCTCTAGCGCATCAGTGTGAAACAAAAAATCAAACTCTCATCTGTAACTCTAACCATCAACTTTATTAATCCTGTCAAGTAGATGTACTGTGGATCTTATATTTTATCACCAATAATCTGAAACCGATGAGAATACCAGATTTTATATAGCCCAGTTCAGTCATGAGTCGTAACCTGCTTATTGAACCAGTAAAAGCATCAGAGTCAGCGGATGAGGTTGATATACAGTGTTGCGAATCAGATGTTGAAAGCTAATATGATGAAACATTTGAATGTAGTCTTCAAGTTACAACCCTCTGGACACCTGTCTCTCTGTGGCCATGTTTAAAATGTTAAAATGTACAAAGTCTAAATCCCATGACTGCACTGTCCTGTAAAACACTGAAAAGTCTGAATCGATGAAGAATCATTTGGACATGACTACATACAAATCTGAATTTTGAACTCCATTTAACCCATTGATTGAACGGTTGAATTGCTGAATGAACTGTACCTCTGGATTAAATCAGATGACCCCAAATCATTGCTTACTTGCAGTGCAGTGGAATGAACCATGCATTTGACATCATTTGTGTGGGGGTTATTATTTTGTTGATGTTTTGCAAACCATGTTTTGCAGTCCTGAAGCCTTATATTTCCTTTTGTCCAAACTAACATTGTTTGCTGGATTCTCTTTTGTCCCCTAACAGAGTTTTGCCGAGAACACAATGAATGAGCTTTTGGGCTGGTATGGTTATGACAAGGTGGAGCTCAGAGACTCTGACGACATCGACATCCGGAATTATCCGGATGGGGAGGTTCGGCAGCACATCTCAGTGGTGAAAGGTAAGAGAGGAGAAAACAGGAATAGCACAGCAAACACACCTCACCTGATAAGAGATGGACACAGGGGTCAAGTCATTTGCTATTTGTAATCTATTGATTATTACAGTGAAACAGTTTAAGATTTATAAGGTGAGAAAGTTAGTCACAAGTTTGTAAGCACCACATCCAATTTTTGCTTAACACAGGCCACAAAGTTCAGAGCAAGTTATCATGATTAAGTCCGAGTGCTTTTCCCCCATTGTCTCCTCTCGGAGGAAATCCAGATGAGCTCAGCAGAGAGAGTGATCCCGGGTTCATCTGGAACATTCTCCCTGCCGCGCCAAATTGGGGGTATTAGCGGGATTTAAATTGTCAAGTGTCTGCAGCTTCTTGTGAACGCTGGTGCCCCTGCGAGGATTGGGACCGCAGGGTGACACAATGAGGAAGCGGGAGGGAGATTTAGACTTGAGGGTGCAGCGGTGGCAGAAGCCGCTACCTCACAACGCCTGCCCCTGCGCTCGCCCCATAATTACATTCCATCATCAGACAAATCCGCGACGCACAGATTACGATATTTTGTTATTGTCCACCGTCTTCACTGCGAACGTAGAGATTAGGGACAAAACAATCAAACCTAATTAACTCATTTATCGTAAATCCCCTCCCCCCCATCCCCACCCCCCATCCCATGTACACATTGAGTTATAATGACAAATGGTTTTGGAAATCTGTAGATAATTTATTCATCCCTCGTCCTTTTAAAAAATACCCTCTTGTTGGCTGCAGGTACAGGAAAGTGGCGTTTATTCAGTTGGTGTGTGTGTGTGTGAGTGTGTGAGTGTGTGTGTGTGTGTGTGTGTGTGTGTGTGTGTGTGTGTGTGTGTGTGTGTGTGTGTGTGTGTGTGTGTGTGTGTGTGTGTGTAAAGTCTGTGTGCTGTGGCGCAGACTCTGCTGGCCAGGCGGTGTTTGCTGATGGCAGTCTGTGCCTGCGCCAGAAAATGAACGCAAACTTGCACGGCATGCTTCTGCAATACCACAGGCCTGGATGGCGGAGGCGCCTCTCTCTCACTGTGCACTTGTGATTGCGCTGAGCACACTCGGGGGATGCTTTGTAAACACTGTCACAACACTAATCCCCCATCACTATCACCTCCGTTGTTTAAAAGATGTCCATGTATGCAGTGGAAATACTAATTCCGTGGTTGTTATTTGTAGTGACTAAGTAGAAATCTGAATGTGGCTTCATTTTGGAAATAGTTTCACTCTGCCTCGAAGCTATTTATAAAGTTTTCAGTCTTTCAGTCAATCTCTCCATAAAAATTATTTATAAAGTGGTTTCCACCACATTTTGGTTGAAAAAGTAATGCACACATGTTTAATTTGAGACTGTGCCGCTCCTAACAAAATATTGAGCCGGACCTAATCTTAAGAGACCATCTGTGTTCCCTCATTGCTTCTAGAAAATTCTTTGCCAAAAGCCTCAGCATTGGAGAACAGCACCGGTTCACCACCCCATGCCAACAGCTCTCGCTCCACACCTACCCCTCGGAATGGAGTGACATCAGAGCCCTCCTCCACCCCCTCCACCTCCACTCCCAGCACAAAGGATCATGGGAATATGCCTATCATAGTCCCCCTTATACCACCTCCAGTGATCAAACCGCCAGCTGGTAAGACCCTCATATGCTTAGACATCTCAGACATGTCTCTTGACGTCACATACATGTCACGACAACTCACACACAACTGAGTAGATCTCTCCACCTCTCCTTCATCCAGCAACTAGCATGTGAAATGTCTGGGTGTGACAACTAACCGTGAACGTCTGGATCTGTGTCTGTGTGTGTGTGTGTGTGTGTGTGTGTGTGTGTGGTGTCTGTGTTTTTGTCCATGTGTGACCCAATTTCAGTGACTTTACTTGCCAGCTAAACAATGCCTATACATCTTGTAATGTTTAGGACCGGTCACTGACTGAACCTTGAATGTTGTTGAAAAAAAAAAAACCCTGACTGCTGCTTCAAACCTAGTCGTGTCCCCCCCCCTCAGTGGAAAGTGCGCGTGGTCGTGGGCGGAACAGAGAGCTCCGTTGTGCTGTGGGAGTACGCCGAGGCACGGGAGACTTATCAGCTCCCCGTGGCAGGAACGTGCTGGCATCACCTGCGAGGAGTTTCCCCAGCCTGGCATGACCCTCCCCAGACCGCGTGTGTAGAGCCGGGGAAACAGATGGTGTGGCCTCGCTAACTATCCGACAAACACTGGCCAGCACGCCCACCCCTCTGCCCACCCCCGGCACTCTCCTCCCTCTGCGCTCCCCCCTTCAGCTGCTGAATTATTCATATGCCCTGTGAGTAGAACACAGAGGGTCTTTTGAAGTGCAGGTATGCCAGGAGAGACCGAGGCGCTCATAATTACCAGATTTTTTTTCCCGTGCCGACACGACTTGGGGGTGAGCGTGCGCTGCGGAAGATGGGGTGGAGGCCAGAGGAGCCCAAAGGAAAACACCCTGCCATGGCGGCCATTTTGTTTGAAAATATTTTCATCTTCTGAAATTACTGTGACGTGCTCCTCTCATGGTCTCTGCTGGGGTGTTGATTAACCTAGCTTGGTGGGCTTCTCTACAGTTGGTCTAAAGACCAACGAGTAGCCACTTTGAAAGACTTGCATGCATGTCTGCCATTAGTCCCCAAACTGTGTTCCCATATCCAGGCTTCCATTCCGTCACTTTGCACCCAGATGTGTGAATTTTGGGCAGGTTTGAGGACAACACTGTTGAGCCATTGGCCTGATGGTGAAAATGGCCTCAGCTGACTTGCATATATTCA
>NW_027468680.1:28710270-28722603 GCF_046254945.1 Alosa pseudoharengus
CACACATACATTCATATGTTCACACATGTGCTTATTCACTCACACACACACACTTACTCGTGTACAAATGCACAGGCATACTGTATATTTACACAGGCACACACACAAACACACACACCCACACACACACACACACACACATCCACACACACACACACACACACACACACACACTGTACATGCAAATACTTTGTTGTGTGCACACATGCATGTGTATATGCTTACTCTCACAGACACACACACCGAAACGCACACATATATGCACAGATATATTCCTGTGACTGATTAAGTAGAATCGTCTAGGTAGATTCTCTGTATTATTTTCCACTGTCCTGTGTAATTAGCATTGCATGACAAGTGTGTTGCTTGTGGTCTGCCACTCTTTATTTTTTATGTTGTAGCCTTTTGAGGAGATTATGTCCATTCTATCAGTAGTTGCAGTCCTAGACACTCATGTTTATGTGATTCACCACACTCCGGACACAAACTCACAAGTGTGATTCTGGACGCTATGTCACATGTGGACCTGGCCCCATTTTGGCCAGTCTGACAATGAATATCAACAGATATGCATCTTTCAAAAAAGTGTTTTTAGAAATTAAGAATTGTTCATTATTAATTTGAGTAATACAGGATATCATTCATAATGGTTTGGATGCAAATGTAAGACCAGTGTTGGGCCACAGGTGCTATTTTCGGCTCAGCCCTTCCCTCATGGTCTAGGCGATCTGTGAGAAACAATCACCCAACCCAAAACGAATTGCAACAGAAACGATTTTTGTTGTATTTAGTTCACAAAACCTTCCCATATCACATACCAAAAGTCCATGAACATCCAAGTGGTGGAACATGTCAAAATTGGAATGATCTGTGCATGGGTCAATGGCCAAAAGCTGCACCTTTGGCAGTTTTACTGAACTTTCATAGTACAGGGGATATGTGAAAATTAGGTCAAATTCTTCCATAAAGGCTATATAACTGAATTAAACCTATATTTTGCATCATATCTCCTGAACCAAACATGGTATCTCAGAATACAGTAAGCGATGTCTAAGTGATGTCCTATGGGCGTTTATGATACATACATTACATATGTCACACAAAATAGTATTTTGTCATTTGTATTTAATTGGGTTGAAGAAAATGGTTCTTATTTTGTATCAAAATACTTTATTTTTGTAGTTTAAAAATATTGCCAAATATTTTTGGTAAAACCGATACTTTTGGTGATGTGATGACATCATAAAAGTGAAAAACAATGAATGAATGTAGCCTCTGACTGGTGCTGACTAATTTGCCCAGACTTGTGATCAGATTATTGAGATTCAGGAAGATGATTCAGTGCAAGATGAGTAACATAATACCCCCCCCCCCCCCCCAATATGTCAGTGTACCATGAGTTTGAAGCCATTATTTTAAGGTAATTGAACTGCATTGGGTTGCTTTAAGCCCACATGTGGCTCTCAGTAGGTTTTGTGGTTAGTTTGTACCACTTGACAAGTTCAGTTGTGACTTATTGTGCTTTCTTTACTTTGAGCCAGCGAGCTATCATTGTTCATTGACCCTCAGTCCTGAATGTGCTTGTCCGAATGCTTGTGCAACTGTCATGACATGTAGCAAACCACCGGTCCCTGTTTATCACGAGGTGATGATCTCTTCTTGTCACTGCACACTTGCCAATGTTGTACCAATGTAGAAATTTTGGGTGGGCAACATAGCAAAGCGCTCAAATTGGATCAAAATTGACAAACACAAAAAAATCAGTACTACCTAGCTCGAGTTGCTGCAGCCAACAGCCATAATTTTGTAGTTTAAAAATACTGCCAAATATTTTTGGTAAAACCAATAGCCTACTTTTGGTGATGTGATGATGACATCATAAAAGTGCAAAACAATCAATATACAGTAGTCTCTGACTTTTGCCCAGACTTGTTGTGATCATAATATTGAGATTCAGGAAGACAATCCAGTGCAAGATGAGTAACTTGTAGGTTGTGCTCACACACACAATACACCACCTCTCATGCCAACCTCAAGTTTCTTGAGAACTTTAGTCATCCAAACTGAACACATGGAACTGGTTATGTGGTTGGGTTTCCCTGCAACACTGCTCAATATGGGCATGCATTGACAATGTCAGAGACTTGTCTCCA
Organism: Alosa pseudoharengus; assembly: GCF_046254945.1. Taxonomy (NCBI): domain Eukaryota; kingdom Metazoa; phylum Chordata; class Actinopteri; order Clupeiformes; family Clupeidae; genus Alosa; species Alosa pseudoharengus. The sequence goes on from NW_027468680.1 coordinate 28,712,424, forward strand.
CTTTGTGCCGCTTGACAAATTCAGTTGTGACTTTTTGAGTGCATCTCTGATATTTAGGCGATGAGATGTAACAGGCAGGTCTGCATAGTTGATCTGTTGACTGTTTGCAGTTTATGGCATGTCTCGTAGGCAGAGAAAATCTGTTGCTATCAAACACTGTCCACATAATCAACAGAGTCAGCGTACTGATGAAGGAATAGATTAAATAGACAGATATGGAATGTTTGCAAAGTGTTATCATACTCCATTTAAAGAGTATTTTTAGTACTTTCAAAATACAAAAATATTATTTTGACTTAAAATTAGGGTATTTGATTTTCTATTTTAAAATACATTTTGATGTATTTTTGTCCATCCCTGCCAAGCTAGAGCAGCCAGCAGGTGGGGGGGGGGGGGGTATTATGTTACTCATCTTGCACTGGATCATCTTCCTGAATCTTAATATTCTGATCACAAGTGTGGGCAAATTACTGTCAGCACCAGTCAGAGGCTACATTCATTCTTCTTTTATGATTTCATCACATCACCAAAAGTATTGTTTTTTACCAAAAATATTTGTCAATATTTTTAAGCTACAAAAATACACACCTAAGTATTTTGATACAAAATATGAAGCCATTTTCTTCAACCCAATCAAATACAAATTAGAAAATACATAGAAAATATGTAATACTTGTATCATAAATGCCTATCCCTGGGAGTAGACATCACTTATTCTGAGATACCATGTTTGGTTCAGGAGATATGATGCAAAATATAGGTTTAATTCAGTCATAGCGAAACATTTAATTGTTGCCACAGCGACCATTAGGGTTTTTTGATAATGGTTTAATATCTGAAAATGTTCAGGGCTCCAAACTATTCACTAAAGTTTCATGCCTTTATGGAAGAATTTGACCTAATTTTCACATATCCCCTGTACTATGAAAGTTCAGTAAAACTGCCAAAGGTGCAGCTTTTGGCCATTGACCCATGCACAGATCATTCCAATTTTGACATGTTCCACCACTTAGATTTTCATGGACTTTTAGTATGTGATATGGGAAGGTTCATTTCCCATTCATTTAATTTCTGTTGCAATTAGTTTTGGGTTGGGTGATTGTGTTTCTCACAGATTGCCTAGACTATAATGGTTTGGATGCAAATGGAACACCAGTGTTGGGCCACAGGTGCTCTCTTCGGCTCAGCCCTTCCCTGGTGATTCCTCCACTAGGCACCTGGGCCTGTATTGCTATATTGCCTGACTCAGGGATTTTGTTGACACTGTATTAATGAATGAATAAATAGAGACACTCTATAATACTGTAGTTGCCCTAGTTATGTTCTGTGTTCTAAGTGAATGGAGCCTCCCTTTGCACTGGACAGAGATGAGCTATCCCCTGATCTCAGTACAGTGTCACTGGTGTCAAATTAAGTGGAGTGGACTGAGTGGTAATTAGGCTGGCAGCACTCAAACCAGAAGTGAGAGCTAAGCGTTTCTTGAGCATTTCTGTCCGGCAGGTGTTTTCTGTTTCCCACCTGCTTCTGTGCTGTGAAAAAAGGTCTGCTTATGCATGCAGGCGTGCAGACACACACACACCCACACACACACACACACACACACACACACACACACACACACACACACATACACACACACACACATGCACACACACAGACACAAACCACAAAACATACCCAGCCACCGTTAAAAGCCTATAAAAGTCTGACCTTTCCACTTTCCTCAAGAGAGTCCCTGAGTGTTCCACAGTTTCTCGGGAGCACATCAGGAATCTGACTTTGACAAGCTGTCATTTTCTGAAAAGTGAGAACTTCAGTTGGGGTTTCCAAAAACAATCCTCTGTCACAGGATATCCACCCTGTGTTTCCCATCAAATTGTACTTTGCCGAACGTCTTTCGTGACTTAGAAGGCTATGAATTTGTACCCCTTCTGAAAATATTCTTTTTAAAAATGGAATTCCCTGCCAGACTTCCATGAAATTGTTTAACCATGATATTTATTGTAGTGAACAAATGGTGAGGATCTTTCCAATTCATCCATTAAAGTAAATCCCACCAGTCTGTCTGCTTCCCTCTTTCCTGGGAACAGATGAAATGAACAGGCAAGAGCTGTGGAGTCTGAATGGAGGGAAGCGATCGATGCTAAGGGGCATAACACGTCAATGAAAGCTGCACTGCAGGCAAAATCACGTTGTGCGGTCAGCAATATTCCCCTTCAAACATAAACATATCGACGGAGCTGTAAAAGCAGATTTAGCGCCGTCCGGGGCCCTCTGAATGTTTGCCCTGTGAAACGTGGTGTAGCATGGTGCTGTGTTTAGGAGCAGACCCCCAGTTGGCTTTGGCTGCCTTGACTGGCCACTGAAAAAATGATCTTCTCTCTCTCCCTCTCTCTCTCCCTTTCTCTTGTTCCCTCTTGCTCCATATATGTGTGTATTTGTTTTGCACTTCTATTCTCTTCTATTCTCTCTTTCTCCCTCTCACTCTCTTTCTAGTCTTTTTTTCTCTCTCTCTCATCTTGTTCCCTCTCTTTTGTCCCATTTCATTCATGCACTGTCTCTCTCTCTCTTCTCTCTCTCTCCCAGGTGAATAATAGTCATGTCAAGTCAGAGGGACTGTGCTCATTGTTAGACTGAGTTTGTTTGCTTGAATCGACAAACTGGGGATCTGTGTGTGTGTGTGGATGGTGGGTGGTGACGTGGTGGTTGGGGGTGTGCCAGTCTTTCCCTGTGCCCAACAGCCAGCCCACAGTTATCTAAATTTGATGCCTGCATAGCTTGCATGGAAGAGTTCATTTTTAATTTGTGTGTAATTAATTGAGCAAATCGGTTATGTGAAATTCAATCAGGGATTGACTTCAATTCATTTCTGTCATTTTGACCTCACCGTCCTAATCATGTGAAACAGTAAACATGGATGCGGCAGTGAAACTGCTAACCTCACTCCATCACTGGTATGCGTGTCCATTTTTATTGGCTTTTGTGCCTGCCGGAGCAGCCTGCTATACTAGGCACGGCTGCAGAGGCGATAGCCGGCGGAACATAAACAGAGTCACTCAAGGGCAATAATTTTAAACTTGTTTATGTGTTGCACAGAAGAGGATAGCCAGCATGTCATTGCATCTTTCCTCTTCACTCTCTCTCGCTCTCTCTCTCTCTCTCTCTCTCTCTCTTTCCTTTTCCATCTCCCTTTTTCTCTTTCAAGCACCTTCACAGTGTCACAGCACCCACTCTTTGTTACCGTAGTTACCGTGCTGTTGTCACCAGTTGTTGTTTGGCGTTCCCACGGCACCCTGGGTGGGGTAATCCCAGAGTGCACCTGAGGTTGGGGAGCGGGGTGTGGAGGGTAGAGGGGTACAGGGTTTGCGAGTGGGCTCGAGTTGAGTTTGGGGCTCAGAAGATTCCTGGTGTCGGTTTCACTTTGATAAAGCACCCAAGGCCGCGAGCCGGACCCGAGTCTTGGGAAACAAAGAGGGGGACCGCGGCTTCACCGGGAGATACATGAGCGCCTCGGCCCCCACAACAGGCTCCACGGCACTGTTTTCATGTTGTCTGCAGGCAGAACACACGCCAGAGAGCTGCTCCCGCACACACAAAGGGCCTGTTTGCTTAGACTGCGCCGACTCCATATCCTGGACCTCACATTCATGCGAGAGGCTCGTGTAAGCGATACCCTTCTGAGCCCTCTCTCCCTCTCTCCCTCTATCTCCCTCTCTCTCTCTCTCTAGCTTTCTCTCCTTTTTTTTCAATCCCCCCTCATATACACCACAAGGTCGGCTGCGACAACAAACCCTCCAGTTTTTCCAACAAGCCCGGCTGAAAAGTATCTCGTGTCCGTGCGTGTCTGAAAGGCGAGACGGGGCGCGGGGTAGCGAGGGGGAGTGGGCTGCGGCCGCGGCGTCGCGTTTCGGTAAATACCTGCAGCTGCCTCGTCTGCGAAACCCGAGCCGCTGTCCTGTGGTAACTGTGAGTGGGCGACTCCAGTTCCACCCTCCCACCACTGCCACCAAGTCCTCCACCACCATCACCCCCCCCCCCCCCTAACACACAGACACACACACACACACCACCCCAACCTCTCAGCCCCCTTCCATATGCCCCACCCCCCAGTGATGGCTCTGACTCTAAATGCCCCGTGTTTTTTTGGCGCGCCAGGAATTTGCAGCTTTCCAGGCCGGTGGTCGGGGGAGGCGCAGCGAGCTCTGTCCTCGATCGCTGAGCAGAGCGCGTGGGTGCAGTCCCGACACGACGGAGGCATGGAGGTCCGGGCTTCAGATGGAGGCCTCCTAAAGGCGCTCCATCATCGAGCCTGCAGGGATGATTTCCCACAATGAACAGCCTGAACGTATGAGTTGGCACACGGAGATTTGCTGCAGAGATTTCAGATGTCAGGGGAGATATCTGAGATAAAGTGGTATCTGTTCCATGTCTGAATGTGTGAGCTGGCATTTTCCATTTCTGAAGGGAAGTGCAGTAGGGGTGAAATCAGGGTCAAAAAGAGGAAGAGTAGGTAAACTGTCACTGTGCCCATGAGTGTGTGTGTATGTGTGTGTGTGTGTGTGTGTGTGTGTGTGTGTGTGTGTGTGTGTGTGTGTGTGTGTGTGTGTGTGTGTGTGTATGTGTGTGTGTGTGTGTGTGTGTGTGTGTGTGTGTGTGTGTGTGTGTGTGGGTGGGTGTATGTGTGTGTGTGTATGTGTATGTGTGTGTGTGCGTGTATTTGTGAACTCTGCTACGACAGGCGTTCTCTCAGGAGGTGTGGTAAACCTCTCTGTCAGGAGATGTTTGCTGCGGAGCGAGAGATCAGAGATAGGGGGCCAGTCTAAGGAATGTTACTACTCTACACACACACACACATACACACACACACACACACACACACAAACACACAAACACACACACACACACACACACACACACACACACACACACACACACACACACACACACACACACACACACACACACACACACACACACACACATACATAATCATATATGGACACACGCAAATATGCATATGTGTGCTTGCACTCACTCACCCCTATTAGGCATCTGCCATTAGTCATTAGGCATTACTCAGGTATGCGTAGCACACCGAGGTGCTAAGGTTCTTCTGAGCATGACTGGCACATCTTGGGTGTCTGACAGACAGATATCCTTTTCTGTAGCGGCAGCTCTAGTGTAAATATGTACCCTGAGCTGCGGCCTGTGTCTGAGGCTGGCGGGTCGGCTGGTCGGCTGGTCGGGCCTGGGAATCTCTAGGTCAGGTCTCCAGCCTTGGAAACATCAGAAGGGAGGAGTGGTGGCTTTTTTTTTTTTTTGCGTGCGTAAATTGCAAGTGAACAGAGAGATGCGCGCGCGCCGCCAAAATCGGGATAGCAAGGGGGACCGAGGAGCCAAAAGAAACAAGCCATCGGTGCCAGTGCAGTCTGAGGGATGTTCAGGTTTTTATTTCGCCAGGGATAATTACAAATTATCATTCTCCCTGCTGGAGTGACAAACTCAATATTCTGCCCTGCCACTGAAGAGTTGCAATCATGAGACAAATGTTTAGTTTTACACTGCTTACTCTTCTGGGAAGAGGATGAGGAGCGAGGCGGAGAGAGAGAAAGAGAGAGAGAGAAGAACAAGAAACGAGTCTGATGCTGAAAGACAAGAGGCAGGAGAGACAGAGAGAGAGAGAGAGCATGAACAGACAGATGCAGAGGGAGAGGAAGGAGGAAGGAAACAAGAGCAGTGCACAGGCTTCTCTACCCATCCCTCTTTTTGACCTCGGATGCCAGAGCAGGAGCCTTTGTAAAACCTCAGACATCAACTGAAGCCCAGAAAGAGCCTGAGAGGTCCCAGAGTCTGGTCTGGGTATCAGGAGTGCACACACGTGCACAGGGCTTTGCACACATACCTGACTCAAGACTGGGGTGGGTGGGGAGGGACTGGGACTCACTGGATCAGTACACGTGTTCCTCCCCAACACGGATGTGTCCTGCATCCCCACAAACAGAATAATGTATGAAAGCCACAACTCGCCTGCCAACGCAAGACAAAAAAAAAAAAAAGATGGCTGCTGAAGCTAGACTCCATATGCTGTGCCAGTGAGTTGTTAGAGGGGCTGGCGTAAGGGAATCAGCATTTCAAAGCAGCGATCCATCCCCTGCCCCGCCCCACAGCCTACCTGGCCTTCTGACACACTGTGGGGAGGCATCCAGCCCTCCTGCCCCACATAGGGTGGAAGGATGGGGAGCTGAGGAATGGAGAATCACCAGGAACCTCCATAGAACAGGAAGGGAGTTGAAAACACAAAATGCAAAACAGAGGCTGTTGCTACAAGATCACATGGCATAGACGAGAGAAATATATGACAACCGTGTTTTTCTACAATGCTGAGATTTCAGTGGAGATATCTGAGACAAAGCAGTATCTGTGGAAAGAGGTGACATTTAAAGGTGTCATATTGCTGTCAGTGCAGGTATCATTTCAGACATGTCTGATAACTCATTCAGCTCCAGTTGATCTGCCGGGTGACCATCTTACAGAAGTGCTACGTGTCTTCCTCGGAGCTCTGTAAAAAAACTCTGACAAATACTGTACTGTGGGAGATTAGGAGGTGTGTGTGGGAGAGGAGGAAGTGTGTGGGAGATTAGGAGGTGTGTGTGGGAGAGGAGGAAGTGTGTGGGAGATTAGGAGGTGTGTGTGGGAGAGGAGGAAGTGTGTGGGAGATTACGAGGTGTGTGTGGGAGAGGAGGAAGTGTGTGGGAGATCAGGAGGTGTGTGTGGGAGAGGAGGAAGTGTGTGGGAGAGAAGGAGGTGTGTGTGGGAGAGGGGGCGGTGTGAGAGAGGGTGAGGTGTGTGGGAGAGGGGGCGGTGTGGGAGAGGGTGAGGTGTGTGGGTCTGTGAGTGGACCAGGCTGGGCTGGGCGAGTTCTGAGCCCTAAATCTGCTCTGAATTCTGCTCAGCTGTAAAATGCCTGATTGCAGCACGGGGGGCTGACAGCACGTAAATAAAAAGACCAGTTGGGGGGGGGGGGGGGGGTTGAGCTACATATTACATCTCTCTTTCTCTCTCTCTCTCTCTCTCAATCAAACACACACACACACACACACACACACACACACACACACACACATGCATATGCACACAAAATATGTGCACACTTGCCACACTCATTTACTCGTATGCATATGCAAATCTGCTCACCTGGCAGACAGATGCCAGATGCAAACTTACACATACACTCACACTCTTACATAAACCTACATGCAAACTTACACATACACTCACACTCTTACATAAACCTACATGCAAACTTACACATACACTCACACTCTTACATAAACCTACATGCAAACTTACACATACACTCACACTCTTACATAAACCTACATGCAAACTTACACAAACACACATGAATTAATCAAAAAAGTAATCATACACACACAGACACATACAGGTATAAGTACATCACATCATATTGCATCCATACACAGGTAAATATTGTACACACTCTCAGAAAGAAAATATGTATGTATCTCATTCACTTCAATATATCTGTTACGCTTTTTCCACTTTTACCTTGTTATTGTAAGTAATGCAGCTTGTTTAGACTTGTTGTAACAAAAGTGGCTTTACACTTTAGCTTTGTCTTGTTTGCCCAGTGGGGTTGCTCCTGGCAACAGCATGAGAGCACATCACCAAAATCCTCTAAAAATGTCACTTCACCTCTCATGTTCTCCCCATGGTGCCTTGGTGTAAACATGGCTCTCTCACTTGCACAAGGCAGAATCATAAGTCCCCACCTTAGAGGACAATGAAATAATGAGTGTAATGAGTGAGTGAGTAAGTAAAGGTGTGAGAGAGTGAGTGAGTGAGTGAGTGAGTGAGTGAGTGAGTAAATGAGTGAGTGAGTGAGTGAGTGAGTGAGTGAGTGAGTGAGTGAGTGAGTGAGTGAGTGAGTAAATAAGTGAATGAGTGAGTAAAGGAGTGAGAGAGTGAGTGAGTGAGTAAAGGAGTGAGAGAGTGAGTGAGTGAGTGAGTGAGTGAGTGAGTGAGTGAGTGAGTGAGTGAGTAAATGAGTGAGAGAGTAAAGGAGTGAGAGAGTGAGTGAGTGAGTGAGTAAAGGAGTGAGAGCGTGAGTGAGTGAGTGAGAGAGTGAGTGAGTGAGTGAGTGAGTAAAGGAGTGAGAGAGTGAGTGAGTGAGTAAAGGAGTGAGAGAGTGAGTGAGTGAGTGAGTGAGTGAGTGAGTGAGTAAATGAGTGAGAGAGTAAAGGAGTGAGAGAGTGAGTGAGTGAGTGAGTAAAGGAGTGAGAGCGTGAGTGAGTGAGTGAGAGAGTGAGTGAGTGTGAGTGAGTAAATGAGTAAATGAGTGAGTGAGTGAGTGAGTGAGTGAGTGAGTGAGTGAGTGAGTAAAGGAGTGAGAGCGTGAGTGAGTGAGTGAGTGAGTGAGTGAGTGAGTGAGTGAGTAAATGAGTGAGTGAGTAAAAGGAGTGAGAGAGTGAGTGAGTGAGTGAGTGAGTGAGTGAGTGAGTGAGTAAATGAGTGAGAGAGTAAAGGAGTGAGAGAGTGAGTGAGTGAGTGAGTAAAGGAGTGAGAGCGTGAGTGAGTGAGTGAGAGAGTGAGTGAGTGTGAGTGAGTAAATGAGTAAATGAGTGAGTGAGTGAGTGAGTGAGTGAGTGAGTGAGTGAGTGAGTGAGTAAAGGAGTGAGAGCGTGAGTGAGTGAGTGAGTAAATGAGTGAGAGAGTAAAGGAGTGAGAGAGTGAGTGAGTGAGTGAGTAAAGGAGTGAGAGCGTGAGTGAGTGAGTGAGAGAGTGAGTGAGTGAGTGAGTGAGTAAAGGAGTGAGAGAGTGAGTGAGTGAGTAAAGGAGTGAGAGAGTGAGTGAGTGAGTGAGTGAGTGAGTGAGTGAGTAAATGAGTGAGAGAGTAAAGGAGTGAGAGAGTGAGTGAGTGAGTGAGTAAAGGAGTGAGAGCGTGAGTGAGTGAGTGAGAGAGTGAGTGAGTGTGAGTGAGTAAATGAGTAAATGAGTGAGTGAGTGAGTGAGTGAGTGAGTGAGTGAGTAAAGGAGTGAGAGCGTGAGTGAGTGAGTGAGTGAGTGAGTGAGTGAGTGAGTAAATGAGTGAGTGAGTAAAAGGAGTGAGAGAGTGAGTGAGTGAGTGAGTGAGTGAGTGAGTGAGTGAGTGAGTAAATGAGTGAGAGAGTAAAGGAGTGAGAGAGTGAGTGAGTGAGTGAGTAAAGGAGTGAGAGCGTGAGTGAGTGAGTGAGAGAGTGAGTGAGTGTGAGTGAGTAAATGAGTAAATGAGTGAGTGAGTGAGTGAGTGAGTGAGTGAGTGAGTGAGTGAGTGAGTAAAGGAGTGAGAGCGTGAGTGAGTGAGTGAGTGAGTGAGTGAGTGAGTGAGTGAGTAAATGAGTGAGTGAGTAAAAGGAGTGAGAGAGTGAGTGAGTGAGTGAGTGAGTGAGTGAGTGAGTGAGTAAATGAGTGAGTGAGTAAAAGGAGTGAGAGAGTGAGTGAGTGAGTGAGTGAGTGAGTGAGTGAGTAAAGGAGTGAGTGAGTTATCAGTTCTGTTGGTGTGGGGGTTTAGGATGTTTGTGTGTTAGACAAATTGCTCAGTGACTGAGTCCTCTTAGGTGAATGAATGAGTGTCTGAATGATTGATTAGGGGCGGGAGGTAGGGAGTTGGTGAATGAGGGAGTTAAAGTTTGATGATTAAAGGTGTGTATTGTGTGAGAGTAGGCAACTGTGTGTGTGTGTGTGTGTGTGTGTGTGTGTGTGTGTGTGTGTGTGTGTGTGTGTGTGTGTGTGTGTGCGTGCGCGTGTGTGTGTCTGTGTGTGTGTGTGTGTGTGTGTGTGTGTGTGTGCGTGTATGTGATTAAGACACTGAGGGATGTAGACAGTAAGGTGAGTAAGTGAGTGAATGTTCAAGTAAATGAGGGTGCATACAAACTCTCTCTCTCTTGCTTGCTCTTGCTGTCTCTCTCTTTGTCTTTGTGCACGTGTGTGTGTGTGTGTGTGTGTGTGTGTGTGTGTGTGTGTGTGTGTGTGTGTGTGTGTGTGTGTGTGTGTGTGTGTGTGTGTGAATGAGAGCACGTATATGGCTAAGTGAAGTACTAGTCTGGTAAAGTCGGCCAGCCACCCATGGGTCCTCCTGTGACTACTCACAGCGGTGGGTGATTATTTCATAGCTGCCAGC